>NC_090938.1:3651071-3959285 GCF_040938575.1 Ambystoma mexicanum
GGATAATGTCCTGTCTAAATGGCACGACACAATGAGACTTCACGTGCCCATTGATGAAACCAGCCAGCGGATAACGTCCTGTCTAAATGGCACGACACAGTGAGACCTCACACGCCCATTGATGAAACCAGCCAGCGGATAACGTCCTGTCTAAATGGCACGACGCAGTGAGACCTCACGTGCCCATTGATGAAACCAGCCAGCGGATAACGTCCTGTCTAAATAGCACGACACGATGAGACCTCACATGCCCATTGATGAAACCAGCCAGCGAAAAACGTCCTGTCTAAATGGCACGATACGATGAGACCTCACCTGCCCATTGATGAAACCAGCCAGCGGATAACGTTCTGTCTAAATGGCACGACACGATGAGACTCACACGCCGATTGATGAAACCAGCCAGCGGATAACGTCCTGTCTAAATGGCACGACACAGTGAGACCTCACACGCCCATTGATGAAACCAGCCAGCGGATAATGTCCCGTCTAAATGGCACGACACAGTGAGACCTCACACGCCCATTGCTGAAACCAGCCAGCGGATAATGCCCTGTCTAAATGGCACGACACAATGAGACCTCAAGTGCCCATTGATGAAACCAGCCAGCGGATAACGTCCTGTCTAAATGGCTCGACACGATGAGACCTCACACACCCATTGATGAAACCAGCCAGCGGATAACGTCCTGTCTAAATGGCACGACACGATGAGGCCTCACACGCCCATTGATGAAACCAGCCAGCGGATAATGTCCTGTTTAAATGGCACGACACGATGAGACCTCACACGCCCATTGATGAAACCAGCCAGCGGATAATGTCGTGTCTAAATGGCACGACACGAGGAGACCTCACGTGCCCATTGATGAAACCAGCCAGCGGATAACGTCCTGACTAAATGGCACGACACGATGAGACCTCACACGCCCATTGATGAAACCAGCCAGCGGATAATGTCCTGTCTAAATGGCACGACACGATGAGACCTCACACACCCATTGATGAAACCAGCCAGCGGATAATGGGCCTCATTACGACCCTGGCGGTAATCCGCCGTCATTACCGCCATGGCGTAATGAACGTTAACGCCGTGGGACGATGGCGTAAAGGGCGCCACATTACGACCCATCGCGCACGAGCATTACGCCATGGCGGTAATGTAAACTGCGCCATGGCGGTAGTGCCCCCAAAACGGCACCTACCGGCATCGTATGCGGCGCAAGGTGCACCACCGCCACCGCCGTACATAGCGGTGACCGTAGTTAGCGGTCACCGCAATTAGCGTTGACCGTAGATAAGCGGAACCGGAAGTAGCGTCACCGCGGCGGAACGGGAAAGAGCACGGCGGCCATCTTTAAAAACACAATCCATTGCCATCCTCCGAAACCACTGGACATCCGAGCCTGAGACCCCGCAAATACCGGCTTCAACCTTCTACCTGCAGGAAGATGCCTAAAGTTGTGAAAAAAGCCTGTGACCGCCAGCGGCAAGACCGCTTCTCCAGAGAGGAGCTTACCATGCTAGCGGAGACCCTCCAGGAGAACGCTGCAGTGGTATTCTCCAACCAACTGACAAGACCGGCCATATCCAAGAAGAAGGCCATATGGGCACTGGTAGCTCAGCGGGTCAGTGCCGTGGGAACAACACCCCGCAATGTCAAACAGTGCCGCAAGCGGTGGGACGATCTCCGGCTCAGAGTCAGGAGCATACTATCAGCTAACATGAACCTGGCAATGGCAACTGGGGGAGGATCGGAGTCCCCTATAAAATTGCAGCCATGGGAGGAAATCTGTGCCTCCACAATCGGAATGCAGAGCATTGAAGGAGTAGGAGGAATGGAGAGAGGAGCCCCGACATCGGGCGATGCAGGTAAGTGGCTCAAATCAAGGCATGCAAATCTCACCTAAGTCCATTCATGTGAAGTACAATGTTGGCCCATAGTGTAAATGCAACACATCAGCCGGAGACTGCCCACAGATACATCCGATCTGCACCCTGTACACATGCAGTATGCACACCCTAACAGCAGCCACCCACATACCTCCATGCTACTTCCACACAAAAGGGAGACAACTTTTTTCCCCTGCATGAAATGTGCCACATGTACTAACTGATAAGATGCCAGTCGCCACAATGCCCGGCCAATGTCCGCAGACCCATCAATAACACTCTCCCTCCTCTGTCCCACCACAGGCTCAAATTCTGACCTTGAGGAAGAGGACACCACTGCCTCCACACCCACCAAGAGGGCCAGGCCAACTGTGCCAACACCACAACCCTCCACCTCTGCCCTCCCGAGGAAAACCCCACAGCAGCCAAAATCCATGCAAGGGAAACAGGACAGGGCACAGACAGCCACCCCAGCAGGCAGTACAGCAGCAGCAGCAGCAGCAGACATCACACAAATCATGCCCACAGAAGCCACAGCCTCTGCTGCAAGCAGCACAATTGGGGAAACTGCTGCCATTGCTGCCTCCTCCGACAGCGAAGCAGGGATCTTTGAGGAGAGTGATGTCAGAAGCCCCACAGGCCACCCTCATTCCCCCTACCTGTCCCTAAGCAGCCCGCATGCGGATGCCACACAGGGTCAGCCAGAGGATGACGATTGGCCAGCCACTCCATCCCCGCTGCAGGGGCAGATCAGCCCAATGGGAATACCACTGCCATTAGCCATGGGCCAGAATACCAACCATTCTCTGGAGGCGATTGCCACCCGGCAGCAGCAACTTTCCTCGCTGCTCGAAGAACATGTTGCTGAATGTGGGGGGTCATGTGCAGCAATGGAGAAATGTGCAGAGACAGTGAAGGCAGCTATAGAGTCGTCCACAAAGGACATCTGCGCGGAACTAGCTGCTGTGCGGCACGCCATCACTGACCTTGTGCAGACAATACGGGCCATGCGTCCAAATGAGCAGGCAGGATCCTCCTCGGTTGCCAGCTCGACACCGAGCAGCCCCATCCGCCGATCGGGGAGGAACCTCCGCAGCACAGGCAGGGGTGCCCCGGGGGCCAGTGGAGGGGGCTGCCAATAGTGGCCGGACAGTGTAGGAATCCTACTTCTGACACTGCTGCACAGACTAACTCACACCTTTGTTGGGATTCCAGGGGGGGGGGGAGGGTGGAGGGGGGAGTGGGTGTGTTGGGGTGTGCAGGGGGGTGGCGGGGAGGTGTGTTGGGGAGTTAAGGGGGGAGTTTGGGGGGGTGTGTGTGCAGGGGGGAGGTGGGAGGTGGTGGGTCACAACGTTCCATGTCTTGAATACACTTTTACCTTGGAAAAAAACCCAGAGTGTGTTGATTTTTTCTTTGCGCATGTGTGCTTTATTGGTGTACAGTCCACAGTGTGCATGTCCCGGTGCCACACAGTGCCCCAAGTGCAGTCACCATATGACACACACCAGCCATGTGTGCTAGAAGCAGTGGTCGATGATAGTTTGGCGCATTGCACGCCCCTCCTGTGCATTGCCTCCTCCATGGGGTGCCGCCCCATCTGCTCCCTCCTCATCCTCATCGTCAGGTGGTTGTAGTTCTGCGTCAGGGGGCAGGGGCACATTCTGCCTGACGCACATATTGTGTAGCATTACACATGCCATGACGATCTTTGCCACCTTCTCATGGCCATACAGGAGTGCCCCACCAGACCTACTGAGGCTTCGGAACCGTGCCTTCAATAGGCCGAATGTCTGCTCTATGACCACACGAGTACGTGTATGTGCACGGTTGAAGTCCTCCTCGTGCTGGTTCTGCGGGTTCCGGACTGGTGTAAGGAGCCAACTCTTCAGGGGATAGCCAGCATCACCTGTATGTAGGCGAGAATGTATGTGTCAGTCATGTTGTCTGATCAGGAACATGATGTTCCATCATGGCTTGCTTCCAACTGTTAATTTGGCTCACATCTACATGACCTAATTTATTCACACAATGCTACCTGTATATGCTCATGGCCTCCATGGCCTGTTTTGCATGCCATCACCCAATGTATGCAGAGGGGTTGTGTGCATTGTAAGTGCCCATCCTCTGTCTCCGATCTCCGTGTTACTCACAGACAGGTGGAGTATGCATCCCCCCCCCCTTTCAGCCAGGTGGAGTATGCATCCCCCCCCCTTTCATCCAGGTGGAGTATGCATCCCCCCCCCCTTTCAGCCAGGTGGAGTATGCATTCCCCCCCCCCTTTCTGCCAGGTGGAGTATGCATCGGTACGTCATTCACCTGCCCACTTCCATTACATTGGACTCACCGAGTAGCCAGGATCTTGGGCCTGCATGTTGCTCCATGTAGCGTGGTATTGTGGAGTTCCTCAGGACCATGGAATCATGGGTTGATCCGGGGAATCGGGCACAACAATGTGTGATGATCTTGTTGGAGTCACAGACCATTTGCACGTTGATTGAGTGGAACTGTTTCCGGTTGCGGTACGGTACCTCCACGGCACGTGGAACCACCAATTCCACATGGGTGCAGTCGATGGCACCAATGCAACCGGGTATGCCGGCTAGTGCATGGAAACCCACTTTGGTGTTAGCTATCTCCTGTGCAGTCCGTGGTAATGAGATGTGGTTGTCTGTGTGCTTGAGGAGGGCATCGAGCACTTGGATGAGTGTTTGCGAGAATAATGGTTGTGAAATGCCATGCAGGTGCCCCACTGTGTGCTGGTAGCTGCCTGTGGCCAGGAAATGGAGTACAGCCACTACCTTCAGTAGGGGGGGGATGGCGGTTGGACTTTCTATCATGCTGACGATGTCGTTGTGTGTCATGTCTACGATGGCGGTGATGGTGTCCCGGTCCAAACGGTACAGGGTGTGGATCTGCTCAGCAGTGAGGTTGAATGGATTGGCTCTGATGCGTGGGATTGGGGGCTGCCTGCGTGGTGGCACTGGCTGTGCAGGTGGGGCTTGCTGGGCCTGCCTTGCCCTCCTTCTCCTCCTGCGTCTCCTCTGTGCTGCCTGGTGTTGTTGCTGTTGTAGTAGTTGTTGTTGTTGTTGTTGCTGTTGTAGCACATGCATTGCTATCAGGTCCTCCAGCCCCAACATTGCCATTCGAATTGGTATCATTGTGGAGTGTGTCTGGGTGTGGGAAGGGGTGGGGTGGGCTCTTTTTGTACTTCCTGAGTCTGTATTGCCTTCACCTGTGCTGTTTCAGTGCACCTGTGGCAGC
Organism: Ambystoma mexicanum; assembly: GCF_040938575.1. NCBI lineage: Eukaryota > Metazoa > Chordata > Amphibia > Caudata > Ambystomatidae > Ambystoma > Ambystoma mexicanum. The sequence continues at coordinate 3,656,226 of NC_090938.1, forward strand.
TGCATTCACTTAACATGGCCCTTTACGGTTGGTTCGCGATGGCGTTGTTAGCACCATGGTGGTAAGGTACTTAACGGGCTGGGTGATGGCGTTAGGTGCATGTCCGCTTGGGTCGGGATTTGCGTAACTTTCCGCCATGGCGCTAAGTACGGTGTGGGCGGGCGCGGACCCTTGTCGCAGTTAGCGGCAGCGTTGACTACGATGCCGCTAATGGCATCGTAGTTAACGGTCACATGTCATGATCGGACCTGGCGGAAAAAGATGGCGGTAACCATTTACCGCCATCGTTTTTCACTTAGCGCCAGGGTCGTGATGAGGCCCAATGTCCTGTCTAAATGGCACGACACGATGAGACCTCACACGCCCATTGATGAAACCAGCCAGCGGATAATGTCCTGTCTAAATAGCACAACACGAGGAGACCTCACGTGCCCATTGATGAAACCAGCCAGCGGATAATGTCCTGTCTAAATGGCACGACACAATGAGACCTCACACGCCCATTGATGAAACCAGCCAGCGGATAACGTCCTGTCTAAATGGCACGACACAATGAGACCTCACACGCCCATTGATGAAACCAGCCAGCGGATAATGTCCGACACAATGAGACCTCACATACCCATTGATGAAACCAGCCAGCGGATAATGTCCTGTCTAAATGGCACGACACGATGAGACCTCACACGCCCATTGATGAAACCAGCCAGAGGATAACGTCCTGTCTAAATGGCACGACACAATGAGACCTCACACGCCCATTGATGAAACCAGCCAGCGGATAACGTCCTGTCTAAATGGCACGACACAATGAGACCTCACACGCCCATTGATGAAACCAGCCAGCGGATAATGGCCCTCATTACAACCCTGGCATTAAGGGGTTAACAGCGCCGTAAAAGGTGGCGGCGCCGTTAGCCCCTTAACGCCTGATTACGAGGTCCCTTTGCGGGTTGGCGATTTTAACGCCTGCTTTTTGCAGGCGTTAAAATCCAACCCGCAAAGGTACCTTGGTGCTAAGTACGGTGCCGCAATTTGTGGCACCGTACTTAGCGCCTTCCCCATTTCCATTGAGCCCTATGGGGCAAAAATGGGAATGGGGAAGGGCCATGGCGGCATGGGGAATTACCGCCCCGCCAACCTCGGAATGGGGCGGTAATTCCCCATTCCGCCATGGCGGAGTCGGTAAGTTACCGGCATGGACCATGGTGCTATTAGCACCATGGTCCAACGCCAGGGTCGTAATGAGGGCCAATGTCCTGTCTAAATGGCACGACACAATGAGACCTCACATGCCCACTGATGAAACCAGCCAGCGGATAACGTCCTGTCTAAATGGCACGACACAATGAGACCTCGCATGCCCATTGATGAAACCAGCCAGCGGATAACGTCCTGTCCAAATGGTACGACACAATGGGCCTCATCACGACCCAGGCGGTAAGTTACCGCCTGGGCCGTGACTTTACCACCATGGCGTAAACTACGTTTACGCCATGGTGGTTGGCGGACTTACCGCCCCATTCGGACCTTGGCGGGGCGGTAAGTCCCCAATCCCCATTTACCCTTCCCCATTCCCATTTTTGCCGCATAGGGCATAATGGGAGTGGGGAAGGCGTTAATTACGCCACCGTAAATTACGGTGACGTAATTAACTCCATGGTCCCTTAGCGCCATGGATTTTAACACCTGCTAAAAGCAGGTGTTAAATTTGCCATGGCGCTAAGGGACCTCGTACTCAGGCGGTAAGGGTCGGCGCTGTTTACAGCGCCGTAAACCCCTTACTGCCTGGGTCGTGATGAGGCCCAATGAGACTTCACGTGCCCATTGATGAAACCAGCCAGGGGATAACGTCCTGTCTAAATGGCACGACACAATGAGACCTCACGTGCCCATTGATGAAACCAGCCAGCGGATATTGTCCTGTCTAAATGGCACGACACAATGAGACTTCACGTGCCCATTGATGAAACCAGCCAGCGGATATTGTCCTGTCTAAATGGCACGACACAATGAGACTTCACGTGCCCATTGATGAAACCAGCCAGCGGATAACGTCCTGTCTAAATAGCATGACACAATGAGACCTCACGTGCCCATTGGTGAAACCAGCCAGCGGATAACGTCCTGTCTAAATGGCACGACACGATGAGACCTCACATGCCCATTGATGAAACCAGCCAGCGGATAACGTCCTGTCTAAATGGCACGACACGATGAGACCTCACGTGCCCATTGATGAAACCAGCCAGCGGATAACGTCCTGTCTAAAAGGCACGACACAATGAGACCTCACATGCCCAATGATGAAACCAGCCAGCGAATAACGTCCTGTCTAAATGGCACGACACAGTGAGACCTCACACGCCCATTGATGAAACCAGCCAGCGGATAACGTCCTGTCTAAATGGCACGACACAGTGAGACCTCACACGGCCATTGATGAAACCAGCCAGCGGATAACGTCCTGTCTAAATGGCACGACACAATGAGACCTCACACGCCCATTGATGAAACCAGCCAGCGGATAACGTCCTGTCTAAATGGCACGAAACAGTGAGACCTCACACGCCCATTGATGAAACCAGCCAGCGGATAATGTCATGTCTAAATGGCACGACACAATGAGACCTCACGTGCCCATTGATGAAACCAGCCAGCGGATAATGTCCTGTCTAAATGGCACGACACAATGAGACCTCACGTGCCCATTGATGAAACCAGCCAGCGGATAATGTCCTGTCTAAATGGCACGACACGATGAGACCTCACATGCCCATTGATGAAACCAGCCAGCGGATAGTGTCCTGTCTAAATGGCACGACACGATGAGACCTCACCTGCCCACTGATTAAACCAGCCAGCGGATAACGTCCTGTCTAAATGGCACAACACGATGAGACCTCACACGCCCATTGATGAAACCAGCCAGCGGATAATGTCCTGTCTAAATGGCACGACACAATGAGACCTCACATGCCCATTGATTAAACCAGCCAGCGGATAATGTCCTGTCTAAATGGCACGACAGGATGAGACCTCACCTGCCCATTGATGAAACCAGCCAGCGGATAACGTCCTGTCTAAATGGCACGACACAATGAGACCTCACCTGCCCATTGATGAAGCCAGCCAGCGGATAACGTCCTGTCTAAATGGCACGACACGATGAGACATCACACGCCCATTGATGAAACCAGCCAGCGGATAATGTCATGTCTAAATGGCACGACACAATGAGACCTCACGTGCCCATTGATGAAACCAGCCAGCGGATAATGTCATGTCTAAATGGCACGACACAGTGAGACCTCACACACCCATTGATGAAACCAGCCAGCGGATAATGTCCTGTCTAAATGGCACGACACAATGAGACCTCACATGCCCATTGATGAAAGCAGCCAGCGGATAGTGTCCTGTCTAAATGGCACGACACAATGAGACCTCACCTGCCCACTGATTAAACCAGCCAGCGGATAACGTCCTGTCTAAATGGCACAACACGATGAGACCTCACACGCCCATTGATGAAACCAGCCAGCGGATAATGTCCTGTCTAAATGGCACGACACAATGAGACCTCACATGCCCATTGATTAAACCAGCCAGCGGATAATGTCCTGTCTAAATGGCACGACAGGATGAGACCTCACCTGCCCATTGATGAAACCAGCCAGCGGATAACGTCCTGTCTAAATGGCACAACACGATGAGACATCACACGCCCATTGATGAAACCAGCCAGCGGATAATGTCATGTCTAAATGGCACGACACAATGAGACCTCACGTGCCCATTGATGAAACCAGCCAGCGGATAATGTCATGTCTAAATGGCACGACACAGTGAGACCTCACGTACCCATTGATGAAACCAGCCAGCGGATAACGTCCTGTCTAAATGGCACGACACGATGAGACCTCACCTGCCCATTGATGAAACCAGCCAGCGGATAACGTCCGACACAATGAGACCTCACATGCCCATTGATGAAACCAGCCAGCGGATAATGTCCTGTCTAAATGGCACGACACAATGAGACCTCACGTGCCCATTGATGAAACCAGCCAGCGGGTAACGTCCTGTCTAAATGACACGACACAATGAGACCTCACGTACCCATTAATGAAACCAGCCAGCGGATAACGTCCTGTCTAAATGGCACGACACGATGAGACCTCACACGCCCATTGATGAAACCAGCCAGCGGATAATGTCCTGTCTAAATGGCACGACACAATGAGACCTCACACGCCCATTGATGAAACCAGCCAGCGGATAATGTCCTGTCTAAATGGCACGACACGATGAGACCTCACGTGCCCATTGATGAAACCAGCCAGCGGATAATGTCCTGTCTAAATGGCACGACACAGTGAGACCTCACACGCCCATTGATGAAACCAGCCAGCGGATAATGTCCTGTCTAAATGGCACGACACGAGGAGACCTCATGTGCCCATTGATGAAACCAGCCAGCGGATACTGTCCTGTCTAAATGGCACGACAGAATGAGACCTCACACGCCCATTGATGAAACCAGCCAGCGGATAACGTCCTGTCTAAATGGCACAACACAATGAGACCTCACACGCCCATTGATGAAACCAGCCAGCGGATAACGTCCGACACAATGAGACCTCACATGCCCATTGATGAAACCAGCCAGCGGATAATGTCCTGTCTAAATGGCACGACACAATGAGACCTCACACGCCCATTGATGAAACCAGCCAGTGGATAATGTCCTGTCTAAATGGCACGACACAATGAGACTTCACGTGCCCATTGATGAAACCAGCCAGTGGATAACGTCCTGTCTAAATAGCACGGCACAATGAGACCTCACACGCCCATTGATGAAACCAGCCAGCGGATAATGTCCTGTCTAAATGGCACGACACAATGAGACCTCACCTCCCCATTGATGAAACCAGCCAGCGGATAACGTCCTGTCTAAATGGCACGACACGATGAGACCTCACGTGCCCATTGATGAAACCAGCCAGCGGATAATGTCCTGTCTAAATGGCACGACACAATGAGACCTCACACGCCCATTGATGAAACCAGCCAGCGGATAATGTCCTGTCTAAATGGCACGACACGATGAGACCTCACGTGCCCATTGATGAAACCAGCCAGCGGATAATATTGTCTAAATGGCACGACACAATGAGACCTCACGTGCCCATTGATGAAACCAGCCAGCGGATAATGTCCTGTCTAAATGGCACGACACAATGAGACCTCACATGCCCATTGATGAAACCAGCCAGCGGATAACGTCCTGTCTAAATGGCACGACACGATGAGACCTCACGTGCCCATTGATGAAACCAGCCAGCGGATAATATTGTCTAAATGGCACGACACAGTGAGACCTCACACGCCCATTGATGAAACCAGCCAGCGGATAGTGTCCTGTCTAAATGGCACGACACGATGAGACCTCACACGCCCATTGATGAAACCAGCCAGCGGATAATGTCCTGGCTAAATGGCACGACACAATGAGACCTCACACGCCCATTGATGAAACCAGCCAGCGGATAACGTCCTGTCTAAATGGCACGACACGATGAGACCTCACAGGTCCATTGATGAAACCAGCCAGTGGATAGTGTCCTGTCTAAATGGCACGACACGATGAGACCTCACCTGCCCACTGATTAAACCAGCCAGCGGATAACGTCCTGTCTAAATGGCACAACACGATGAGACCTCACACGCCCATTGATGAAACCAGCCAGCGGATAACGTCCTGTCTAAATGGCACGACACGATGAGACATCACACGCCCATTGATGAAACCAGCCAGCGGATAGTGTCCTGTCTAAATGGCACGACACAATGAGACCTCACACGCCCATTGATGAAACCAGCCAGCGGATAGTGTCCTGTCTAAATGGCACGACACAATGAGACCTCACACGCCCATTGATGAAACCAGCCAGCGGATAATGTCCTGTCTAAATGGCACGACACGATGAGACCTCACGTGCCCATTGATGAAACCAGCCAGCGGATAATATTGTCTAAATGGCACGACACAGTGAGACCTCACACGCCCATTGATGAAACCAGCCAGCGGATAATGTCCTGTCTAAATGGCACGACACAGTGAGACCTTACGTGCCCATTGATGAAACCAGCCAGCGGATAACGTCGTGTCTAAATGGCACGACACAATGAGACCTCACGTGCCCATTGATGAAACCAGCCAGCGGATAATGTCCTGTCTAAATGGCACGACACAATGAGACCTCACATGCCCATTGATGAAACCAGCCAGCGGATAACGTCCTGTCTAAATGGCACGACACGATGAGACCTCACGTGCCCATTGATGAAACCAGCCAGCGGATAATATTGTCTAAATGGCACGACACAGTGAGACCTCACACGCCCATTGATGAAACCAGCCAGCGGATAGTGTCCTGTCTAAATGGCACGACACGATGAGACCTCACACGCCCATTGATGAAACCAGCCAGCGGATAATGTCCTGGCTAAATGGCACGACACAATGAGACCTCACACGCCCATTGATGAAACCAGCCAGCGGATAACGTCCTGTCTAAATGGCACGACACGATGAGACCTCACATGTCCATTGATGAAACCAGCCAGCGGATAGTGTCCTGTCTAAATGGCACGACACGATGAGACCTCACCTGCCCACTGATTAAACCAGCCAGCGGATAACGTCCTGTCTAAATGGCACAACACGATGAGACCTCACACGCCCATTGATGAAACCAGCCAGCGGATAATGTCCTGTCTAAATGGCACGACACAATGAGACCTCACATGCCCATTGATGAAACCAGCCAGCGGATAGTGTCCTGTCTAAATGGCACGACACGATGAGACCTCACCTGCCCATTGATGAAACCAGCCAGCGGATAACGTCCTGTCTAAATGGCACGACACAATGAGACCTCACCTGCCCATTGATGAAGCCAGCCAGCGGATAACGTCCTGTCTAAATGGCACGACACGATGAGACATCACACGCCCATTGATGAAACCAGCCAGCGGATAATGTCATGTCTAAATGGCACGACACAATGAGACCTCACGTGCCCATTGATGAAACCAGCCAGCGGATAATGTCATGTCTAAATGGCACGACACAGTGAGACCTCACACGCCCATTGATGAAACCAGCCAGCGGATAATGTCCTGTCTAAATGGCACGACACAATGAGACCTCACATGCCCATTGATGAAAACAGCCAGCGGATAATGTCCTGTCTAAATGGCACGACACAATGAGACCTCACATGCCCATTGATTAAACCAGCCAGCGGATAATGTCCTGTCTAAATGGCACGACAGGATGAGACCTCACCTGCCCATTGATGAAACCAGCCAGCGGATAACGTCCTGTCTAAATGGCACGACACAATGAGACCTCACCTGCCCATTGATGAAACCAGCCAGCGGATAACGTCCTGTCTAAATGGCACAACACGATGAGACATCACACGCCCATTGATGAAACCAGCCAGCGGATAATGTCATGTCTAAATGGCACGACACAATGAGACCTCACGTGCCCATTGATGAAACCAGCCAGCGGATAATGTCATGTCTAAATGGCACGACACAGTGAGACCTCACGTACCCATTGATGAAACCAGCCAGCGGATAACGTCCTGTCTAAATGGCACGACACGATGAGACCTCACCTGCCCATTGATGAAACCAGCCAGCGGATAACGTCCGACACAATGAGACCTCACATGCCCATTGATGAAACCAGCCAGCGGATAATGTCCTGTCTAAATGGCACGACACAATGAGACCTCACGTGCCCATTGATGAAACCAGCCAGCGGGTAACGTCCTGTCTAAATGACACGACACAATGAGACCTCACGTACCCATTGATGAAACCAGCCAGCGGATAATGTCCTGTCTAAATGGCACGACACGATGAGACCTCACACGCCCATTGATGAAACCAGCCAGCGGATAATGTCCTGTCTAAATGGCACGACACAATGAGACCTCACACGCCCATTGATGAAACCAGCCAGCGGATAATGTCCTGTCTAAATGGCACGACACGATGAGACCTCACGTGCCCATTGATGAAACCAGCCAGCGGATAATGTCATGTCTAAATGGCACGACACAGTGAGACCTCACACGCCCATTGATGAAACCAGCCAGCGGATAATGTCCTGTCTAAATGGCACGACACGAGGAGACCTCACGTGCCCATTGATGAAACCAGCCAGCGGATACTGTCCTGTCTAAATGGCACGACAGAATGAGACCTCACACGCCCATTGATGAAACCAGCCAGCGGATAACGTCCTGTCTAAATGGCACAACACAATGAGACCTCACACGCCCATTGATGAAACCAGCCAGCGGATAACGTCCGACACAATGAGACCTCACATGCCCATTGATGAAACCAGCCAGCGGATAATGTCCTGTCTAAATGGCACGACACAATGAGACCTCACACGCCCATTGATGAAACCAGCCAGCGGATAATGTCCTGTCTAAATGGCACGACACAATGAGACTTCACGTGCCCATTGATGAAACCAGCCAGCGGATAACGTCCTGTCTAAATAGCACGGCACAATGAGACCTCACACGCCCATTGATGAAACCAGCCAGCGGATAATGTCCTGTCTAAATGGCACGACACAATGAGACCTCACCTCCCCATTGATGAAACCAGCCAGCGGATAACGTCCTGTCTAAATGGCACGACACGATGAGACCTCACGTGCCCATTGATGAAACCAGCCAGCGGATAATGTCCTGTCTAAATGGCACGACACAATGAAACCTCACACGCCCATTGATGAAACCAGCCAGCGGATAATGTCCTGTCTAAATGGCACGACACGATGAGACCTCACGTGCCCATTGATGAAACCAGCCAGCGGATAATATTGTCTAAATGGCACGACACAGTGAGACCTCACACGCCCATTGATGAAACCAGCCAGCGGATAATGTCCTGTCTAAATGGCACGACACAATGAGACCTCACGTGCCCATTGATGAAACCAGCCAGCGGATAATGTCCTGTCTAAATGGCACGACACGATGAGACCTCACACGCCCATTGATGAAACCAGCCAGCGGATAATGTCCTGTCTAAATGGCACGACACAATGAGACCTCACACGCCCATTGATGAAACCAGCCAGCGGATAATGTCCTGTCTAAATGGCACGACACGAGGAGACCTCACGTGCCCATTGATGAAACCAGCCAGCGGATAATGTCCTGTCTAAATGGCACGACACAATGAGACCTCACACGCTCATTGATGAAACCAGCCAGCGGATAACGTCCTGTCTAAATGGCACGACACAATGAGACCTCACACGCCCATTGATGAAACCAGCCAGCGGATAACGTCCTGTCTAAATGGCACGACACGATGAGACCTCACGTGCCCATTGATGAAACCAGCCAGCGGATAATATTGTCTAAATGGCACGACACAGTGAGACCTCACACGCCCATTGATGAAACCAGCCAGCGGATAGTGTCCTGTCTAAATGGCACGACACGATGAGACCTCACACGCCCATTGATGAAACCAGCCAGCGGATAATGTCCTGGCTAAATGGCACGACACAATGAGACCTCACACGCCCATTGATGAAACCAGCCAGCGGATAACGTCCTGTCTAAATGGCACGACACAATGAGACCTCACACGCTCATTGATGAAACCAGCCAGCGGATAACGTCCTGTCTAAATGGCACGACACGATGAGACCTCACACGCCCATTGATGAAACCAGCCAGCGGATAATGTCCTGTCTAAATGGCAAGACACGATGAGACCTCACACGCCCATTGATGAAACCAGTCAGCGGATAATGTCCTGTCTAAATGGCACGACACGATGAGACCTCACACGCCCATTGATGAAACCAGCCAGCGGATAATGTCCTGTCTAAATGGCACGACACGAGGAGACCTCACGTGCCCATTGATGAAACCAGCCAGCGGATAATGTCCTGTCTAAATGGCACGACACAATGAGACCTCACACGCCCATTGATGAAACCAGCCAGCGGATAACGTCCTGTCTAAATGGCACGACACGATGAGACCTCACGTGCCCATTGATGAAACCAGCCAGCGGATAATATTGTCTAAATGGCACGACACAGTGAGACCTCACACGCCCATTGATGAAACCAGCCAGCGGATAGTGTCCTGTCTAAATGGCACGACACGATGAGACCTCACACGCCCATTGATGAAACCAGCCAGCGGATAATGTCCTGGCTAAATGGCACGACACAATGAGACCTCACACGCCCATTGATGAAACCAGCCAGCGGATAACGTCCTGTCTAAATGGCACGACACGATGAGACCTCACACGCCCATTGATGAAACCAGCCAGCGGATAACGTCCTGTCTAAATGGCACCACACGATGAGACCTCACACGCCCATTGATGAAACCAGCCAGCGGATAACGTCCTGTCTAAATGGCACGACACGATGAGACCTCACACGCCCATTGATGAAACCAGCCAGCGGATAACGTCCTGTCTAAATGGCACGACACGATGAGACCTTACACGCCCATTGATGAAACCAGCCAGCGGATAATGTCCTGGCTAAATGGCACGACACAATGAGACCTCACACGCCCATTGATGAAACCAGCCAGCGGATAATTTCCTGTCTAAATGGCACGACACAATGAGACCTCACACGCCCATTGATGAAACCAGCCAGCGGATAATGCCCTGTCTAAATGGCACGATACGATGAGACCTCACACGCCCATTGATGAAACCAGCCAGCGGATATTGTCCTGTCTAAATGGCACGACACAATGAGACCTCACACGCCCATTGATGAAACCAGCCAGCGGATAATGTCCTGTCTAAATGGCACGACACGATGAGACCTCACGTGCCCATTGATGAAACCAGTCAGCGGATAATGTCATGTCTAAATGGCACGACACAGTGAGACCTCACGTGCCCATTGATGAAACCAGCCAACGGATGATGTCATGTCTAAATGGCACGACACAGTGAGACCTCACACGCCCATTGATGAAACCAGCCAGCGGATAATGTCCTGTCTAAATGGAACGACACGAGGAGACCTCATGTGCCCATTGATGAAACCAGCCAGCGGATACTGTCCTGTCTAAATGGCACCACAGAATGAGACCTCACACGCCCATTAATGAAACCAGCCAGCGGATAACGTCCTGTGTAAATGGCACAACACAATGAGACCTCACACGCCCATTGATGAAACCAGCCAGCGGATAACGTCCGACACAATGAGACCTCACATGCCCATTGATGAAACCAGCCAGCGGATAATGTCCTGTCTAAATGGCACGACACAATGAGACCTCACCTGCCCATTGATGAAACCAGCCAGCGGATAACGTCCTGTCTAAATAGCACGACACAATGAGACCTCACACGCCCATTGATGAAACCAGCCAGCGGATAATGTCCTGTCTAAATGGCACGACACAATGCGACCTCACATGCCCATTGATGAAACCAGCCAGCGGATAATGTCCTGTCTAAATGGCACGACACAATGAGACCTCACGTGCCCATTGATGAAACCAGCCAGCGGATAATGTCCTGTCTAAATGACACGACTCAATGAGACCTCACATGCCCATTGATGAAACCAGCCAGCGGATAGTGTCCTGTCTAAATGGCACGACACGATGAGACCTCACCTGCCCAATGATTAAACCAGCCAGCGGATAACGTCCTGTCTAAATGGCACAACACGATGAGACCTCACACGCCCATTGATGAAACCAGCCAGCGGATAATGTCCTGTCTAAATAGCACGACACAATGAGACCTCACACGCCCATTGATTAAACCAGCCAGCGGATAATGTCCTGTCTAAATGGCACGACAGGATGAGACCTCACCTGCCCATTGATGAAACCAGCCAGCGGATAACGTCCTGTCTAAATAGCACGACACAATGAGACCTCACACGCCCATTGATGAAACCAGCCAGCGGATAATGTCCTGTCTAAATGGCACGACACAATGAGACCTCACCTGCCCATTGATGAAATCAGCCAGCGGATAACGTCCTGTCTAAATAGCACGACACAATGAGACCTCACACGCCCATTGATGAAACCAGCCAGCGGATAATGTCCTGTCTAAATGGCACGACACAATGAGACCTCACCTGCCCATTGATGAAACCAGCCAGCGGATAACGTCCTGTCTAAATGGCACGACACGATGAGACCTCACGTGCCCATTGATGAAACCAGCCAGCGGATAATGTCCTGTCTAAATGGCACGACACGATGAGACCTCACACGCCCATTGATCAAACCAGCCAGCGGATAATGCCCTGTCTAAATGGCATGCACGATGAGACCTCACCTGCCCATTGATGAAACCAGCCAGCGGAAAACGTCCTGTCTAAATGGCACGACACAATGGGACCTCACACGCCCATTGATGAAACCAGCCAGCGGATAATGTCCTGTCTAAATGGCACGACACGATGAGACCTCACGCGCCCATTGATGAAACCAGCCAGCGGATAATGTCTTGTCTAAATGGCACGACACAGTGAGACCTCACGTGCCCATTGATGAAACCAGCCAGCGGATAACGTCCTGTCTAAATGGCACGACACAATGAGACCTCACGTGCCCATTGATGAAACCAGCCAGCGGATAATGTCCTGTCTAAATGGCACGACACAGTGAGACCTCACGTGCCAATTGATGAAACCAGCCAGCGGATAATGTCCTGTCTAAATGGCACGACACAGTGAGACCTCACGTGCCCATTGATGAAACCAGCCAGCGGATAACGTCCTGTCTAAATGGCACGACACGATGAGACCTCACGTGCCCATTGATGAAACCAGCCAGCAGATAATATTGTCTAAATGGCACGACACAGTGAGACCACACACGCCCATTGATGAAACCAGCCAGCGGATAGTGTCCTGTCTAAATGGCACGACACGATGAGACCTCACACGCCCATTGATGAAACAAGCCAGCGGATAATGTCCTGGCTAAATGGCACGACAAAATGAGACCTCACACGCCCATTGATGAAACCAGCCAGCGGATAACGTCCTGTCTAAATGGCACGACACGATGAGACCTCACGTGCCCATTGATGAAACCAGCCAGCGGATAATGTCCTGTCTAAATGGCACGACACAATGAGACCTCACCTGCCCATTGATGAAACCAGCCAGCGGAAAACGTCCTGTCTAAATGGCACGACACAGTGAGACCTCACACGCCCATTGATGAAACCAGCCAGCGGATAACGTCCTGTCTAAATGGCACGACACAATGAGACCTCATGTGCCCATTGATGAAACCAGCCAGCGGATAATGTCCTGTCTAAATGGCACGACACGAGGAGACCTCATGTGCCCATTGATGAAACCAGCCAGCGGATAATGTCCTGTCTAAATGGCACGACAGAATGAGATCTCACATGCCCATTGATGAAACCAGCCAGCGGATAATGTCCTGTCTAAATGGCACGACACGAGGAGACCTCATGTGCCCATTGATGAAACCAGCCAGCGGATAATGTCCAGTCTAAATGGCACGACACAATGAGACCTCACGTGCCCATTGATGAAACCAGCCAGCGGATAATGTCCAGTCTAAATGGCACGACACAATGAGACCTCACGTGCCCATTGATGAAACCAGCCAGTGGATAATGTCCTGTCTAAATGGCACGACACAGTGAGACCTCACACACCCATTGATGAAACCAGCCAGCGGATAATGTCCTGTCTAAATGGCACGACACAATGAGACTTCACGTGCCCATTGATGAAACCAGCCAGCCGATAACGTCCTGTCTAAATGGCACGACACAGTGAGACCTCACACGCCCATTGATGAAACCAGCCAGCGGATAACGTCCTGTCTAAATGGCACGACACAGTGAGACCTCACGTGCCCATTGATGAAACCAGCCAGCGGATAACGTCCTGTCTAAATAGCACGACACGATGAGACCTCACATGCCCATTGATGAAACCAGCCAGCGGAAAACGTCCTGTCTAAATGGCACGATATGATGAGACCTCACCTGCCCATTGATGAAACCAGCCAGCGGATAACGTCCTGTCTAAATGGCACGACACGATGAGACTCACACGCCGATTAATGAAACCAGCCAGCGGATAACGTCCTGTCTAAATGGCACGACACAGTGAGACCTCACACGCCCATTGATGAAACCAGCCAGCGGATAATGTCCCGTCTAAATGGCACGACACAGTGAGACCTCACACGCCCATTGCTGAAACCAGCCAGCGGATAATGCCCTGTCTAAATGGCACGACACAATGAGACCTCAAGTGCCCATTGATGAAACCAGCCAGCGGATAACGTCCTGTCTAAATGGCTCGACATGATGAGACCTCACACACCCATTGATGAAACCAGCCAGCGAATAACGTCCTGTCTAAATGGCACGACACGATGAGACCTCACACGCCCATTGATGAAACCAGCCAGCGGATAATGTCCTGTCTAAATGGCACGACACGATGAGACCTCACACGCCCATTGATGAAACCAGCCAGCGGATAATGTCCTGTCTAAATGGCACGACACAATGAGACCTCACACGCCCATTGATGAAACCAGCCAGCGGATAATGTCCTGTCTAAATGGCACGACACGAGGAGACCTCACGTGCCCATTGATGAAACCAGCCAGCGGATAATGTCCTGTCTAAATGGCACGACACAATGAGACCTCACACGCTCATTGATGAAACCAGCCAGCGGATAACGTCCTGTCTAAATGGCACGACACAATGAGACCTCACACGCCCATTGATGAAACCAGCCAGCGGATAACGTCCTGTCTAAATGGCACGACACGATGAGACCTCACACGCCCATTGATGAAACCAGCCAGCGGATAATGTCCTGTCTAAATGGCAAGACACGATGAGACCTCACACGCCCATTGATGAAACCAGTCAGCGGATAATGTCCTGTCTAAATGGCACGACACGATGAGACCTCACACGCCCATTGATGAAACCAGCCAGCGGATAATGTCCTGTCTAAATGGCACGACACGAGGAGACCTCACGTGCCCATTGATGAAACCAGCCAGCGGATAATGTCCTGTCTAAATGGCACGACACAATGAGACCTCACACGCCCATTGATGAAACCAGCCAGCGGATAACGTCCTGTCTAAATGGCACGACACAATGAGACCTCACACGCCCATTGATGAAACCAGCCAGCGGATAATGTCCGACACAATGAGACCTCACATACCCATTGATGAAACCAGCCAGCGGATAATGTCCTGTCTAAATGGCACAACACGATGAGACCTCACATGCCCATTGATGAAACCAGCCAGAGGATAACGTCCTGTCTAAATGGCACGACACAATGAGACCTCACACGCCCATTGATGAAACCAGCCAGCGGATAACGTCCTGTCTAAATGGCACGACACAATGAGACCTCACACGCCCATTGATGAAACCAGCCAGCGGATAATGGCCCTCATTACAACCCTGGCATTAAGGGG
Source organism: Ambystoma mexicanum (assembly GCF_040938575.1). Lineage (NCBI taxonomy): Eukaryota > Metazoa > Chordata > Amphibia > Caudata > Ambystomatidae > Ambystoma > Ambystoma mexicanum. Next base: position 3,671,810 of record NC_090938.1, read on the forward strand.
TTAACAGCGCCGTAAAAGGTGGCGGCGCCGTTAACCCCTTAACGCCTGATTACGAGGTCCCTTTGCGGGTTGGCGATTTTAACGCCTGCTTTTTGCAGGCGTTAAAATCCAACCCGCAAAGGTACCTTGGTGCTAAGTACGGTGCCGCAATTTGTGGCACCGTACTTAGCGCCTTCCCCATTTCCATTGAGCCCTATGGGGCAAAAATGGGAATGGGGAAGGGCCATGGCGGCATGGGGAATTACCGCCCCGCCAACCTCGGAATGGGGCGGTAATTCCCCATTCCGCCATGGCGGAGTCGGTAAGTTACCGGCATGGACCATGGTGCTATTAGCACCATGGTCCAACGCCAGGGTCGTAATGAGGGCCAATGTCCTGTCTAAATGGCACGACACAATGAGACCTCACATGCCCACTGATGAAACCAGCCAGCGGATAACGTCCTGTCTAAATGGCACGACACAATGAGACCTCGCATGCCCATTGATGAAACCAGCCAGCGGATAACGTCCTGTCTAAATGGTACGACACAATGAGACTTCACGTGCCCATTGATGAAACCAGCCAGCGGATATTGTCCTGTCTAAATGGCACGACACAATGAGACTTCACGTGCCCATTGATGAAACCAGCCAGCAGATAACATCCTGTCTAAATAGCACGACACAATGAGACCTCACGTGCCCATTGATGAAACCAGCCAGCGGATAACGTCCTGTCTAAATGGCACGACACGATGAGACCTCACATGCCCATTGATGAAACCAGCCAGTGGATAACGTCCTGTCTAAATGGCACGACACGATGAGACCTCACGTGCCCATTGATGAAACCAGCCAGCGGATAACGTCCTGTCTAAATGGCACGACACAATGAGACCTCACACGCCCATTGATGAAACCAGCCAGCGGATAACGTCCTGTCTAAAAGGCACGACACAATGAGACCTCACATGCCCAATGATGAAACCAGCCAGCGAATAATGTCCTGTCTAAATGGCACGACACAGTGAGACCTCACACGCCCATTGATGAAACCAGCCAGCGGATAACGTCCTGTCTAAATGGCACGACACAGTGAGACCTCACACGCCCATTGATGAAACCAGCCAGCGGATAACGTCCTGTCTAAATGGCACGACACAATGAGACCTCACACGCCCATTGATGAAACCAGCCAGCGGATAACGTCCTGTCTAAAAGGCACGACACAATGAGACCTCACATGCTCAATGATGAAACCAGCCAGCGAATAACGTCCTGTCTAAATGGCACGACACAGTGAGACCTCACACGCCCATTGATGAAACCAGCCAGCGGATAACGTCCTGTCTAAATGGCACGACACAGTGAGACCTCACACGCCCATTGATGAAACCAGCCAGCGGATAACGTCCTGTCTAAATGGCACGAAACAGTGAGACCTCACACGCCAATTGATGAAACCAGCCAGCGGATAATGTCATGTCTAAATGGCACGACACAATGAGACCTCACGTGCCCATTGATGAAACCAGCCAGCGGATAATGTCCTTTCTAAATGGCACGACACAATGAGACCTCATGTGCCCATTGATGAAACCAGCCAGCGGATAATGTCCTGTCTAAATGGCACGACACGAGGAGACCTCATGTGCCCATTGATGAAACCAGCCAGCGGATAATGTCCTGTCTAAATGGCACGACACGAGGAGACCTCATGTGCCCATTGATGAAACCAGCCAGCGGATAATGTCCAGTCTAAATGGCACGACACAATGAGACCTCACGTGCCCATTGATGAAACCAGCCAGCGGATAATGTCCAGTCTAAATGGCACGACACAATGAGACCTCACGTGCCCATTGATGAAACCAGCCAGCGGATAATGTCCTGTCTAAATGGCACGACACAGTGAGACCTCACACACCCATTGATGAAACCAGCCAGCGGATAATGTCCTGTCTAAATGGCACGACACAATGAGACTTCACGTGCCCATTGATGAAACCAGCCAGCCGATAACGTCCTGTCTAAATGGCACGACACAGTGAGACCTCACACGCCCATTGATGAAACCAGCCAGCGGATAACGTCCTGTCTAAATGGCACGACACAGTGAGACCTCACGTGCCCATTGATGAAACCAGACAGCGGATAACGTCCTGTCTAAATAGCACGACACGATGAGACCTCACATGCCCATTGATGAAACCAGCCAGCGGAAAACGTCCTGTCTAAATGGCACGATACGATGAGACCTCACCTGCCCATTGATGAAACCAGCCAGCGGATAACGTCCTGTCTAAATGGCACGACACGATGAGACTCACACGCCGATTAATGAAACCAGCCAGCGGATAACGTCCTGTCTAAATGGCACGACACAGTGAGACCTCACACGCCCATTGATGAAACCAGCCAGCGGATAATGTCCCGTCTAAATGGCACGACACAGTGAGACCTCACACGCCCATTGCTGAAACCAGCCAGCGGATAATGCCCTGTCTAAATGGCACGACACAATGAGACCTCAAGTGCCCATTGATGAAACCAGCCAGCGGATAATGTCCTGTCTAAATGGCACGACACGATGAGACCTCACGTGCCCATTGATGAAACCAGCCAGCGGATAATATTGTCTAAATGGCACGACACAGTGAGACCTCACACGCCCATTGATGAAACCGGCCAGCGGATAATGTCCTGTCTAAATGGCACGACACAGTGAGACCTCACGTGCCCATTGATGAAACCAGCCAGCGGATAACGTCCTATCTAAATGGCACGACACAATGAGACCTCACGTGCCCATTGATGAAACCAGCCAGCGGATAATGTCCTGTCTAAATGGCACGACACAGTGAGACCTCACGTGCCCATTGATGAAACCAGCCAGCGGATAATGTCCTGTCTAAATGGCACGACACAGTGAGACCTCACGTGCCCATTGATGAAACCAGCCAGCGGATAACGTCCTCTCTAAATGGCACGACACGATGAGACCTCACGTGCCCATTGATGAAACCAGCCAGCGGATAATATTGTCTAAATGGCACGACACAGTGAGACCTCACACGCCCATTGATGAAACCAGCCAGCGGATAGTGTCCTGTCTAAATGGCACGACACGATGAGACCTCACGTGCCCATTGATGAAACCAGCCAGCGGATAATATTGTCTAAATGGCACGACACAGTGAGACCTCACACGCCCATTGATGAAACCAGCCAGCGGATAATGTCCTGGCTAAATGGCACGACACAATGAGACCTCACACGCCCATTGATGAAACCAGCCAGCGAATAATGTCCTGTCTAAATGGCACGACACGATGAGACCTCACGTGCCCATTGATGAAACCAGCCAGCGGATAATATTGTCTAAATGGCACGACACAGTGAGACCTCACACGCCCATTGATGAAACCGGCCAGCGGATAATGTCCTGTCTAAATGGCACGACACAGTGAGACCTCACGTGCTCATTGATGAAACCAGCCAGCGGATAACGTCCTGTCTAAATGGCACGACACAATGAGACCTCACGTGCCCATTGATGAAACCAGCCAGCGGATAATGTCCTGTCTAAATGGCACGACACAGTGAGACCTCACGTGCCCATTGATGAAACCAGCCAGCGGATAATGTCCTGTCTAATTGGCACGACACAGTGAGACCTCACGTGCCCATTGATGAAACCAGCCAGCGGATAACGTCCTCTCTAAATGGCACGACACGATGAGACCTCACGTGCCCATTGATGAAACCAGCCAGCGGATAATATTGTCTAAATGGCACGACACAGTGAGACCTCACACGCCCATTGATGAAACCAGCCAGCGGATAGTGTCCTGTCTAAATGGCACGACACGATGAGACCTCACACGCCCATTGATGAAACCAGCCAGCGGATAATGTCCTGGCTAAATGGCACGACACAATGAGACCTCACACGCCCATTGATGAAACCAGCCAGCGGATAACGTCCTGTCTAAATGGCACGACACGATGAGACCTCACACGCCCATTGATGAAACCAGCCAGCGGATAACGTCCTGTCTAAATGGCACGACACAATGAGACCTCACGTGCCCATTGATGAAACTAGCCAGCGGATAATGTCCTGTCTAAATGGCACGACACAGTGGGACCTCACGTGCCCATTGATGAAACCAGCCAGCGGATAATGTCCTGTCTAAATGGCACGACACAGTGAGACCTCACGTGCCCATTGATGAAACTAGCCAGCGGATAATGTCCTGTCTAAATGGCACGACACAGTGAGACCTCACGTGCCCATTGATGAAACCAGCCAGCGGATAATGTCCTGTCTAAATGGCACGACACAGTGAGACCTCACGTGCCCATTGATGAAACCAGCCAGCGGATAACGTCCTGTCTAAATGGCACGACACGATGAGACCTCACACGCCCATTGATGAAACCAGCCAGAGGATAACGTCCTGTCTAAATGGCACAACACAGTGAAACCTCACACGCCCATTGTTGAAACCAGCCAGCGGATAACGTCCTGTCTAAATGGCACGACACAGTGAGACCTCACGTGCCCATTGATGAAACCAGCCAGCGGATAACGTCCTGTCTAAATGGCACGACACAGTGAGACCTCACGTGCCCATTGATGAAACCAGCCAGCGGATAGTGTCCTGTCTAAATGGCACGACACGATGAGACCTCACACGCCCATTGATGAAACCAGCCAGCGGATAACGTCCTGTCTAAATGGCACGACACGATGAGACCTCACATGCCCATTGATGAAACCAGCCAGCGGATAACGTCCTGTCTAAATGGCACGACACGATGAGACCTCACGTGCCCATTGATGAAACCAGCCAGCGGATAATATTGTCTAAATGGCACGACACAATGAGACCTCACGTGCCCATTGATGAAACCAGCCAGCGGATAACGTCCTGTCTAAATGGCACGACACGATGAGACCTCACGTGCCCATTGATGAAACCAGCCAGCGGATAGTGTCCTGTCTAAATGGCACCCTCAAAAGGGATCATACAGTCATGGACATGATTAAAGGTTTGTCCTAATGTAGTTGGGTAATGGGTAAGCAGCAGGTCCCAGGTCACACAGGTTATTAGTACGCAACGCCTAAGGTTAAAAAGAACAATCTTCCTAGGACGAATAGAAGTATACTAGCTCCACCCAGCATATGATCTGCCGATCTAGCGCTCGCACTCGCTCTCTCTCGATCTCGGTCAGTGCGATCTTTGTGATTGTACTGCCACGCTCTCTTGTTCTCTACGCCTTGGTCTTTTTCCTCTCTTCCTGTCTCTCTATGGCTGTCTCTCTCTGGCCGCCTGCCTGAACAGTCCCGACTAAGCGTAAACAGACATTCCGAGAGCATTCTGAGCCCATGGCAAAGCATCATGGGTGCTTTGCTAATCATAACTGGCACATTTGACTATTTTATAGGTTTTGCATTGCAACTATAAGATCATTTTAACTAATTGTTTTTACAGAATTTCTGACGTTTCTATAAGAAAAGATTAACCACAATGTCCTTTTAACAAAGGTTCTTTTTCAGTTGAAGATATGTATTATGGCAGCGGAACTATAAATGGATATTCCAATACCTTTCCCTTCCTTGTGCTCACTATGGGTATGCTTTCAGCGTTACATGGGCATAGTGAACCACCATGACCTGTGGGCCTTTGACCATGGTCCGCACACAGTGAACACACCCACAGTGCTCACTGGGCATGGACTGCTGCTATGCCCAGTGGGCCTTTGCCCATGCTCCAGGCGCAGTCAACACACGCAGTGCCCACTGGGTATGGACTGCCACGATGCCCATTGGGCATTTGCCCAAGCTCCAGGCACAATGAACAAACCCACAGTGCCCACTGGGCATGGACTGCCGTCATGCCCATTGTGACTTTGCCCAATCTCCAAGCAAAGTGAAAGTCCCATGTTGGAGGTTGGCTGATGGGACTGGTGTGGTCCTTGGGCCGGTGGGCAAGTGGGGATGGGTGCCAAGACCGGCTCTCTGATGTGGCCCCCAGGGAAGGTACAGAGAGGAACCCCCAGGTTCACCAGACCATCGGCATCCTCGCCTCTATAGTTCTGTCTTGGGACCATGATTGCTCCTGGCTTTCATGCGTTTCTTTCTTGCTTAGTCTGGATGTGGATTTATTGTCGGTGGGTTACTGTGAATGTTACATTGTGTATGTTTCATAATGTCTTGCATTGTGTTAGTCATGAGTCAGGGCTGTGAAACAGGTTCTTCTGGTGTATATCTTCCCTACCCGCCAGGGGGGATAGTGTAGCAGGGAAATGAGGTCCTGAAAGATAACTCACCATTAAATTAGAGGCAAGGCCCAAAGGGGGTGAGCTCCAGAGCATGGACAAAGTCACATGTGCATGTCAACAAGTACCCCTCCGCTACCCAGTGAAGGGTGAGTGGAGGTCCCAGGTCCCTGCTGTGTCCAGAAGAAACTCCAGCATTGAAGAGCCTGGAGCAGCCCAGAGAAGCCCCCGCCCTGTTTGATTGACACACCTTTATGTATGCCCTGAGGCTAGCCAATGATAACTCGCTGGGAGGATTGCCCTATTGTAGTGCAGAACGGATTCACTGTTAATGCTTCAGGGTATTTACAAAAAACCTCTCAACCACATAATGCCAGCCTTATACTTCCGACTGCTAACGACCAATCCCAAGTCGGCTCCCAAGTCGGCTTCAGTCCCATGAGAGCAAATGAATCAGCTAACGACCAAGCCCAAGTCGGCTTCAGCCCCATGAGAGCAACTGAATCAGCTAACGACCAATCCCAAGTCGGCTTCAGCCCCATGAGAGCAACTGAATCAGCTAACGACCAATCCCAAGTCGGCTTTAGCCCCATGAGAGCAACTGAATCAGCTAACGACCAATCCCAAGTCGGCTTCAGTCCCATGAGAGCAACTGAATCAGCTAACGACCAATCCCAAGTCGGCTTCAGCCCCATGAGAGCAACTGAATCAGCTAACGACCAATCCCAAGTCGGCTTCAGCCCCATGAGAGCAAATGAATCAGCTAACGACCAATCCCAAATCAGCACTCCTCTCTATATGGGACAACCCAAAAAATTAACATGGACAACAGCAGCCAAACAGCCCTCGTACTACTGGACATACCAGCCGCCTTTGACACAATCAGGCACACAACTCTAACCAAGAGACTGCAGGAATGTGGCAATCCAAGCTTCGTACTACAGCGGCTGCAATCTTTCGTCATCATACAAACCGAAAGAAGACACCTGCTCAGAGGCTTATCATTTCTAGAGCCAGATTGAAGTGCCTCCATCTCAGAGCGGTTTCCGCTCTATGCAAGGGAGAACCTCATATAGACCACTGTCTGTTCTGCCAAGCTCTGACTGAAGACCTTTAACGTGTTATCTTTTTTTGCCCGACTTACTCATCAATTAGAGCTACGACTCTAACTCCAATATTACGCGAGCAGGGCTTCACACCATGTCACCTGGCTCTGACGTACTTGCTGTGGGCCGACACTCCAAGAACAAGCTGGGCCCTATTGCCATTCTTAAAATTTGCATCGGACAAAAGATGCAAATTAATAGCTACCCACCTCCAAGCCCCACCTTATCGTTTATTGATTTCTACCATTCTAATTACGTTGTAAGGATATGCTTGTTTGTTTTATTATTTATAATGCACGCCAGACCCGGGGGTATCAGGGTGCACAAAGGTAGCAAGGAAATTCTCAGCTTGGGTACAATGCTGTGTGATACATGCAGAGAAGATACATAATATACCCCCAAAAGAAGATGGCAGAGGCTGTCCGGAGTAGGGTGACCGAGAGTTATGATATATACGGTATATACAAGGTAGGGAGGTGGGGTGCTGCTGCTGGTGGCGTCGGGATTTAGTGGTCGTTGTCTTTAAACCAATTGATGACATTGGGCCTCATTACGAGTCCGGCGGTAACCGAGCCAGAAAAACCGGCAGGTTACCGCCAGACTCGTATTACCATTCCGCCTCCGTGATTCCCGGAATTACCAGGGCAATACGACCCCTGTGACCCGGGAATTCCAGAGGCGGAATTCTGTTAATCCCCATTCCCATGGAGTCCCATAGGACTGACTCCATGGGAATGGGGAAGTGGAAACACCGGCGCCATGCTGTAATGGTGCCGGTGTTTCCATGTCTGCCTGCAGGTGGGTGGTGTTACACCCGCCCGGTCAGACCTTGCGGGAGTGACACCTCCCCCCTGCAGGACTCGGAATCAGCCGGCAGCGGCGAGTTTACCACCCCCGTTCTTTCCGGACTGGATGACTCGTAATGAGGCCCATTGTGTCGGAAGTGGGAGTAAGTTTGGTCAGCTCTAATGGCAGGAATTAGGGGGTTCAGACACTGCACACCTTACCAGAGGTATTCTAAACACTTATGTAGTTATAACTCCTATTAGATTCCAAGTATCCCAAGGCTAATCTAGTGACAATATTCCTCCGGTCAATGGACACTTTGTTTTCACTGGGACTGTACAGTCCTTTTAAAGTAGATCAACAGGGACTCATTTTTCATGTTTGCAGTGTCTCTTTTACGGGTAGTTGAGAGGCTGTAATAATATGTTTTTCTGTAACAATATCTTTGATGTTTTATTGTGTACACTTGTTTCATGAAATTAAAGGAATGAGAACACACCTACTGCCATTTACATCAAACACTAGAAACATCACCTGAGGTGGACCACAAGGATCAAGCCTCTCCCCCCACCCTCCCAATGAAAGTCATTCAAACCCAGCAGGTGCCTGCACACACCAGCCCAATACCTGCACAGATATCCTGAGACTTAAAATCCGTGCAGAGCCAGAGCATGTCAGTGTGGGATGAGGAACACATGCACGGTTCCAGTCCTGGCTCTCACACCTCAATGTCATTGCAGTGCACACCTCCAGAGGGGTAGGGGGGGCAAGAGAGGGGGCAAACAGAGAGAAAGAGAGAGAGAGAAAGAGAGAGAGAGAGAGAGAGAGAACAAGAGGGAGGGAAAGCGAGAGGGAGGGAAAGAGAGAGGGGGTGGAGGGGGACAGAGCCAGAGCATGTCAGTGTGGGATGAGGAACACATGCACGGTTCCAGTCCTGGCTCTCACACCTCAATGTCATTGCAGTGCACACCTCCAGAGGGGTAGGGGGGGCAAGAGAGGGGGCAAACAGAGAGAAAGAGATAGAGAGTGAGAGAGAGAGAGAGAGAGAGAGAGAGAGAGAGAGAGAGAGAGAGAGAGAGAGAGAGAGAGAGAACAAGAGGGAGGGAAAGAGAGAGGGGGGAGGGACAGGGCCAGACACCTCAATGAGGACGAAGGAGAAAAATAGAGCGTCTCCCAATAACGACATGGCGCCCGCCAGGGGTAAAGGAAGGAGAGAGAGGGGGCAGAGGGAGGGAGAAAGAGAGCAAAGCAGGTTGAAATGGGGAGAGAGATTGGTGCACTCATTTTGAATTTGGTAAACTTTCATTGACATTTCCATGCCTCAAATGATTGCTGAAAAAACAGGGTATTTGCATTGCAACTTCCAGAGAAGATGAAAAAGCTATTTTTTGTGACCAGATCTTGAAATTGGGAGGGATGTGCGGCATTCTCGAAAAATCAAAGAAAACAATTATACCGGGGTCGAAATGGTGCTTTTTCAGCATCTGCATCAGCACCTTTTTTCCAGGGATAATTTTGAGCGTGAAAACCTTCATGGCATTTCTCATATTCAGTTTTGCCTAAATCAGTTGAGTGGCACATTTGGTGAATCTTAATGGACGAGAAGGGAAGTAAAAGAGGAAAACAGATGTTCCTATCTGGTTCGATGTGACCGAACGACCACAGGCTTAAGGCTCAGCCTATTGGCTCCTCATATACTGAGGCTAGCCTACGTAGGGCACGGGGTTTTGATGGTTGGTAAGGGGAGAGAGGTACCCTGGGCACTGCCAGTATAGCTCACCACGTCGATCTCGGTGTTGGAGTGCCCCATGTTACACACGATGCAGCCGTTTTTCATCCGGTCCAGCTGCTCCCGAGTCACTACATTCTTATTTCCTACAGAGAGAGAAGGGATTCAAGTCAGAGGTGAAAGCATAACATGCCAACGCATAACTCACCAAGGGGGTCTTCCGGTCTACACTCCAGCGGGCAGTGGGCTCACACATCTAAGTCCCCTCGGGAGATTCAGGGGCAGATCACAAGTCAGCCAGACTACATGAAACGGGTGGCTAGTGGGGGCCCTAAATGACACGCCCAGCGGGGGGCGCGAGGGGAACATTCATCAGCAACAGTGGAAGGATCAGGAGGGTGCTCTGATGGGATGGGAAAGACAGGATGGGTAACAGAAGGAGCGCTCCGCACTGACACGGAGAAAAAAGAAGTGTCGTTTGCATTTAAAAAAGAATTTAGAAAGAAAAGCGGAAATGTACAGCCTATGGGAATGGAGGATGGAGTGACCTAGGCGCGCCAGAATGGACTGGGCCGTGCTTGGCAGCAGAAGGAGGTTTAGCTGGCGGACCGGTATCCTGCACACCACACACCTGTATGTCTTCTGCAAACATTTCCACTCTGCTGTATAGCGCACCCCCTCCTGCCCCGTCTCTCTGACATCCCCCCCCTTTGCGCAGAGAGTCCATGGTTCCTGTGATCCTGCCACCGCGTCTGCAAAGGGTCTAGTGGTGCTACTTGAACTGCCACACAGTATCAGCCCCCCCCACACACCCCCCGCCCCCCACTTTCAGACCCCAGGCCACTCTACCTGTGCAGGTGATGACTACATCCACCAGTCGGATGACCTCATTCAGTTTCACCACTCGGAACCCGTCCATGCTGCCAAGAGAAGAGAAGAGAAGAGAGAAGAAGGATTAACAGCAGCACACGGGGCACGGGTGCACGTGCAAGACGCCTGCCCATCGCTAGGAGGCCTCAAAGGGGGGAGAGCAAAACAGAACCCACCCCAAGCACCTGCGCGCAAAGAGAAGTCACATCTGCAGAGGCAGCAAGAAGGCAGAGGAAACGAGGCCACGTGCCAAGGGGCCAGGGGGTGCGAGATCGAGCTTCTGGGGCACCTTCGGCCACCCACACACTGGCCCACCGACCTCTGGCCCATCTCCAGATGCTTTCAATAAGATTGAGAAACATACCCCCTCAGCCCACTGAGCTTGGCCACTGTTCTCTTAATAAACCTCAGCAACATGGACCCCATTCTGGGCACAGCGCCCGTCCTGTCATCTCCAAGCTATTGCCGGGCACTGGCCTGGATGGATGACGAATGCCAATCCTTGCCCAGAGGCCGCATTGATGTGGGCAGCACTTGCACGCAAGGTGCCGCTATTCTGCTCAGGGTGGGGAACCTCGGTTAGCATATCCCCCCCAGGCGATCACAGACTCCGCTGAATCGGGGCTGCCCGCCCACGATCCATAACCCATGCTACTGTTCATGTGGTTCCGTCACATTTGAAATCTTAAAAATCGATTTTTTAATGAGCGGTACTGCTATTTTGATTGTAATACAAAAATAAATACTACACAATGTTTGATGTTGTTGAATGTTGTCTTCCAACATTGCAGAGGCATATAACGTCTTGTAACCGCTTTCAGTTTTGCACAGCAAATGCTTTCTTTTAATTGTGCCCTTGCCCTGCTCCCAGCAACAGGCTCATTTAAAGTGCAGACCATAAGTACATTGGCAGCAGAGAAGCAGCATTCCTGAGCATTCCTGAGCTGGCGCTACACACCCACAGGCTTAGAGCTGCAGAAAAAGACGGAGTGTCTATTAGACTTACTATCGGCATTCGGGTACCATCTATGCGATGTGCAACTCTCTGCCAGCGTTCAGGTACTCTATGGGAATCAGTGACACTCTGCCAGCGTTCAGGTACTCTATGGGAATCAGTGACACTCTGCCAGTGTCACAGATTCCCATAGAGTTCCTGAATGCTGGCAGAGTGTCACTGATTTACATAGAGTACCTGAATGCTGGCAGAGTGTCACAGGTTCCCATAGAGTACCTGAATGCTGACAGGGTGTCACTGATTCCCATAGAGTACCCTGAATGCTGGCAGAGTATCACTGATTCCCATAGAGTACCCGAATGCTGGCAGAGTGTCACTGATTCCCATAGAGTACCTGAATGCTGGCAGAGTGTCACTGATTCCCATAGAGTACCTGAATGCTGGCAGAGTGTCACTGATTCCCATTGAGTACCTGAACGCTGTCAGAGTGTCACAGGTTCCCATAGAGTACCTGAATGCTGGCAGAGTGTCATAGATTCCCATAGAGTACCTGAATGCTGGCAGAGTGTCACTGATTTACATAGAGTACCTGAATGCTGGCAGAGTGTCACAGGTTCCCATAGAGTACCTGAATGCTGGCAGGGTGTCACTGATTCCAATAGAGTACCCTGAATGCTGGCAGAGTGTAACTGATTCCCATAGAGTACCTGAATGCTGGCAGAGTGTCACTGATTCCCATAGAGTACCCGAATGCTGGCAGAGTGTCACTGATTCTCATAGAGTACCTGAATGCTGGCAGAGTGTCACTGATTCCCATAGAGTACCTGAATGCTGGCAGAGTGTCACTGATTCCCATAGAGTACCTGAATGCTGGCAGAGTGTAACTGATTCCATAGAGTACCTGAACGCTGGCATAGTGTCACAGATTCCCATAGAGTACCTGAATGCTGGCAGAGTGTCACTGATTCCCATGGAGTACCTGAATGCTGGCAGAGTGTCACCAATTTACATAGAGTACCTGAACGCTGGCAGAGTGTCACTGATTCCCATAGAGTACCTGAATGCTGGCAGGGTGTCACTGATTCCCCATGGAGTACCTGAATGCTGGCAGAGTGTCACTGATTTACATAGAGTACCTGAATGCTGGCAGAGTGTCACAGGTTCCCATAGAGTACCTGAATGCTGGCAGGGTGTCACTGATTCCCATAGAGTACCCTGAATGCTGGCAGAGTGTAACTGATTCCCATAGAGTACCTGAATGCTGGCAGAGTGTCACTGATTCCCATAGAGTACTCGAATGCTGGCAGAGTGTCACTGATTCCCATAGAGTACCTGAATGCTGGCAGAGTGTCACTGATTCCCATAGAGTACCTGAATGCTGGCAGAGTGTCACTGATTCCCATTGAGTACCTGAACGCTGTCAGAGTGTCACAGGTTCCCATAGAGTACCTGAATGCTGGCAGAGTGTCATAGATTCCCATAGAGTACCTGAATGCTGGCAGAGTGTCACTGATTTACATAGAGTACCTGAATGCTGGCAGAGTGTCACAGGTTCCCATAGAGTACCTGAATGCTGGCAGGGTGTCACTGATTCCCATAGAGTACCCTGAATGCTGGCAGAGTGTAACTGATTCCCATAGAGTACCTGAATGCTGGCAGAGTGTCACTGATTCCCATAGAGTACCCGAATGCTGGCAGAGTGTCACTGATTCCCATGAGAGTACCTGAATGCTGGCAGAGTGTCACTGATTCCCATAGAGTACCTGAATGCTGGCAGAGTGTAACTGATTCCATAGAGTACCTGAACGCTGGCATAGTGTCACAGATTCCCATAGAGTACCTGAATGCTGGCAGAGTGTCACTGATTCCCATGGAGTACCTGAATGCTGGCAGAGTGTCACCAATTTACATAGAGTACCTGAACGCTGGCAGAGTGTCACTGATTCCCATAGAGTACCTGAATGCTGGCAGGGTGTCACTGATTCCCCATAGAGTACCTGAATGCTGGCAGAGTGTCACTGATTCCCATAGAGTACCTGAATGCTGGCAGGGTGTCACTGATTCCCCATAGAGTACCTGAATGCTGGCAGAGTGTCACTGATTCCCATTGAGTACCTGAACGCTGGCAGAGTGTCACTGATTCCCATAGAGTACCTGAATGCTGGCAGAGTGTCACTGATTCCATAGAGTACCTGAACACTGGCAGAGTGTCACAGATTCCCATTGAGTACCTGAACGCTGGCAGAGTGTCGCTGATTCCCATAGATTACCTGAACGCTGGCAGAGTGTCACTGATTCCATAGAGTACCTGAACACTGGCAGAGTGTCACAGATTCCCATTGAGTACCTGAACGCTGGCAGAGTGTCACTGATTCCCATAGAGTACCTGAACGCTGTCAGAGTGTCACAGGTTCCCATAGAGTACCTGAACGCTGGCAGAGTGTCACTGATTCCCATAGAGTACCTGAATGCTGGCAGAGTGTCACTGATTCCATAGAGTACCTGAACACTGGCAGAGTGTCACAGATTCCCATAGAGTACCTGAATGCTGGCAGAGTGTCACTGATTCCCATAGAGTACCTGAATGCTGGCAGGGTGTCACTGATTCCCCATAGAGTACCTGAATGCTGGCAGAGTGTCACTGATTCCCATTGAGTACCTGAACGCTGCCAGAGTGTCACAGGTTCACATAGAGTACCTGAACGCTGGCAGAGTGTCACTGATTCCCATAGAGTACCTGAACACTGGCAGAGTGTCACTGATTCCATAGAGTACCTGAACACTGGCAGAGTGTCACAGATTCCCATAGAGTACCTGAATGCTGGCAGAGTGTCACTGATTCCCATAGAGTACCTGAATGCTGTCAGAGTGTCACTGATTCCATAGAGTACCTGAATGCTGGCAGAGTGTCACTGATTCCATAGAGTACCTGAACGCTGGCAGAGTGTCACAGATTCTCTATGGAATTAGTGACACTCTGCCAGTATTCAGGTACTCTATGGGAATCTGTGACACTCTGCCAGTGTTCAGGTACTCTATGGGAATCAGTGGCACCCTGCCAGCGTTCAGGTACTCTATGGGAACCTGTGACACCCTGACAGCGTTCAGGTACTCTATGGAAATCAGTGACACTCTGCCAGCATTCAGGTACTCTATGGGAATCAGTTACACTCTGCCAGCATTCAGGTACTCTATGGGAATCTGTGACACTCTGCCAGTGTTCAGGTACTCTATGGAATCAGTGACACTCTGCCAGCATTCAGGTACTCTATGGGAATCAGTGACACTCTGCCAGCATTCAGGTACTCTATGGGAACCTGTGACACTCTGCCAGCGTTCAGGTACTCTATGGGAATCAGTGACACTCTGCCAGAATTCAGATAACAAACATTTATCGGAGTGACAAGGGTACTCTTAGTCCATAGTCCCTTTTCCTCCATGCTCTTGGGAATGTCCTCGTCCCTGCCATCATTTTATTACTGTCGATTTATGTGCCAGGCTCTTCGGTCTGACTCTTGGGGTAGAGTTACCATGGTAGCTGGGAGCTACTGCCCGCCACATGATGCTGGGCACAAAAGCAGCGTGAGCAGCATCCCATGACTCATCCCAATATGCTTTTGTGAGTTGCATGGCGTGCTGGAGGAAGGAGTCGGACAAAGGGGTGGCGTGGTATAAACACTTCTTTATTAAACAATAAGCAAAAAGGCCTAACTCTCCCTATTCTAAAGGGTATTCCCTACGTAACTAAGTAAAACTCGGGTGCTCATCGTCAGGGTGGTTATCCAACTGTCCAAAACGACCTAACTCCAGCCTTACCACTATATAGACAAACGACATACAGCACATCAGAAGGACTCCCTTCTCCTAGTTCATTGCTATCCAGCTTGGTGATTGTGTTCAAGAGTCTTAACTAAGAGTTCATGTTCCGCAAGGATATAGAATACAAGGAGGATACCTCTCTCCTCCGGGTCCAACGGTTGAATGCCTTGACAATATATTTGCCAACAGTTGCCATAGTTTCTGAATCAACTTCTTCTTATTAAGCCTTGTACTTCTTAAAAGGTTTCTGTTCTGGCTTCCAAGTGAACACGCTGTGGTATATAACCAGGAGAAGGCCTCCCATCTACTGGTTCACTTGGATGTCTGGTAACCACTCTTATTAAGCCTCGAGCTCTCAGCAGGATTCTCTCACATTTAGTTTAAATCTTCCACATCCTCCTGGTTTCTGTGGTTCAATGACACTTTTACAAACTTCGCAACTGGTACTGGGACACGAGAGATCACTCTCGAGGTTTACTTCACTTTGATTGCCTTAGCCACATTCCATGAAACAAGGCAGATTACTCCAGAGGCTTTGGTTATCTTCACAACAGTTACTTAGACGAGGGTGATCACTCCTGATGCACTTCTGACTCACAATGTTACTCTTAGCACTTCTTCACCAACCACTGTAACGAGGGAGCTCCCTCCTGATGCTTTATCAGCTTCACAACAATTACTGAGACAAGGAAGATTACTCCCAATGCACTTGTCACCAGGGACGTCATTTCACCAAAATGCCAGGGGTAGCGGAAGTGACATCACACGGCTCTTGACCTCTGATGACATCACAGGAAGTGATGTAATTTTACCCTGCCCCAAGTGGCATTGCGGGAAGCGATGGCACATGACCTTCATATGCGTCTAACACTCGTGTTTCCAGGCGCTCTAATTTCAGCCACATATAAGAACCATGGCATAGAGGGAGGTGAGATTTGTCCACGATCACACATTTGAGGAATGTAATTTTCCAGATTCGATGTGGAGCCTATATGTAAAATACACATAATGCAGTACACGTCACAGGGTAACCGAAATCTCTAATGAATCTCTAATGCAGGCTACAGCTAGTGTATGAAACATCTATAGATCAATGGACATAGAAGTACTCGTTATCTGTGGCATTGATATGTTAAACAAGCCAAAAAAGCACTGACATGGGCAGGCGTGCGCATTCTGTTTACCCAGGAGCAAAATGTTGCACGAGCAAGGCCTGAAAACTAAATAATTGACCAGGATTTAGTATCACCAAAATTCCCTGGTTATAAATGTATTTTTGAGTCAGCTACCACTACGATAGAAGAAACCTATTGTGCGGGTGTAGGCTGCGGCCATCTGTCTCCGTGTGCATTTATCTTTAAGCTATGTGACAAGCAACCACATGCTGTCCCCCACAACCCAGTGCCGAACATAACACCTTAATGTCCTAGGCTTTGATACATGACTCTTCTTCAGTCTTTTTTAACGGGGTGAGGGTTGGGTGGTGTAAAGAGGGTGGGGCTGCACTTCCGTCAAGAGTGGGGCTCAATGCATCTACGATTTTCAGAGCTCTATGAGTGAGGTGCGTTATTTAATTACCCCCACAGGACCGGCCCGTGAATGTAGCTTCCACAAACCACAAATCCCTTTCCAAGGAGTTTGAGTGGGGAGGGGTGGGTCACTCCATGGCGCTCTCACTTGTGAGACTCTGTGTCCAACACTTATTTTCTTAAATCGTGTTGCACCAGAGCAGGGTCCTGGACAAGTTTGCAGCCCCTCTTAACCAGTCACATTACACTTGAATGCGTTCAAGGTGAACCGAGCCCAATCAGTGGCGTAGCACCACATTTGGGGGCCCCCCTGCGAGCCATGCTGAGGCCCCCAGCTCCTTAACAAATAACCAACCACAGGGCACGCCACATACCGGGCCAGCCCAACTACCACATGTGCGCAATGTCCATGATGATTATGCAGCTACTGGGGCATGCGTCAAGTGAAAGAAGTAAACATGTTTGTTAATCAAAGCTTAAATGTTTCACCTAGCATAGAAAGAAGGGGGCGGTGCCTGGTCCCAGTGGTGGCTGGTGAGTTGTTTTATTGGAGGGTGTAAATATTTGCCACCAATTTGCAATAGTAACTGAGCATAGCGAGGGGTTCCATGAACTAACGAAAACGGGTTTGGAGGGGTTAGAGGGTTTCTTCCTCCTCCCATTTGAACATGTTTTGAATAATGGGTTAAAATGGTGCATTACACAGCACACTCTCTGTGAAAAGTTGGGTAAAAGGCCAGGCAGTTTGCAATCATTTTTTTTAAGGTGTAGGGTAACTACATTTCCATGCTGGCTCCACCAACATATGCTAGTATTTCCATATCAGACCATACTCATGTTCGGTTTGAGGTGTTTTTATAGTATCATTACTGGCACTAGTAACAAAGCTAGCACTGCCAATATATGCCAGTACTCCTATGTAAGAAAATACTCCTGTTGGTTTGGCCATTAAAAGTGACATGTCACAATTAGAAAACATGTGCAAACTTGTTCCAATGTATGCCAGTCTAGACCCATAAGAGCACTTATCATCCTTGCTTCATCATAGAGGCTCAGTTAATAAAAAGGCATGCTACAGTAAGAAATATACAGGCCACTACACCAAAACCTCAGTCCAGCGAGGTAACACTACTTATCATGCTTGCTTTATCAAGGAGGACGAGTAATACATGTCATGCCACAGTAAGCAATGGCTAGACTGGCTGTACCAGAATGTACCAGAATGCCAGTCTAGCCAGGTAATGACACACGTGAACTTGGCTTTGCCCGAAAATACCAGTAAAACATGGAAAGTCACACACACGCATCGCCCACCCATACATCTTCATATATACACACACACACACACACACACACACACACACACACCTGACCCCCAATATAAGACCCTGCTTCTCACTGACATCACTCTTGCCACTTCTCGACCGCCACTGTAACAAGGGAGATCCCTCCTGATGCTTTGATCAGCTTCACAACAATGAATGAGACAAGGGAGATCCCTCTTGATGCTTTGATCGGCTTCACAACAATGAATGAGACAAGGGAGATTCCTCTTGATGCTTTTGTTATCCTCCCCCTTCTGGGTCTAAGGTGGTTAGCGTTACCTCTTTCTTTCTGGGACCACGTTGTCTGTTCTTCCTGGGACTTTGGGGCTGCTCTTCTGCATTCGTCGCCACTATTTCATTGCTTCTCTCTACCTGATTCGGTTCTGCAGGGCCTTTGTTTCAGCGGTATCAGCGTTGTTAAGGTACCTACCGATCCACCTCGCTGAGATTATGCCACCGTTCACTGGATTGCCACCGGCATTGGTTGGGCCTCCTTCTAGCTCCAGAGGCTTCTTCCGACCTGCCAGCCATTTCCTCTCAGTATTTAGTCAAAATATAGCTTTTGAAAAATCAATTAAAAAAAGATTGATTTCGAAAGACCGCTCTGTGACCGCACAGAGCCGTCTTTCTAAAGCGAACTCTCAGCCCCTGCGATGCACACGAGAGCGCGCAGGGGCTGACAGGCACAGCTCGACCGAGAGGAGTCACGGGAGGGCCAGGTGTGAGAGTGTGTGAGTGTGTGTCAGAAAACAAATGTTTGAGAAGGGCAAGGGCAGGTGGGAAATGCAATTGTTTTTGTGTTTGTGCGTGTATGCAGTGGGGGGCTGGGTGAGCAGGGCAGTAAAGTGCAAAGTGAGGTTTGGGGGGGTGAAACCCCCTGAATTAAAAAAAAAGAAACCCTCAGGCATGTACATTTTCGTCTTTATGAGGGCCGCACATAATCGGCTGAAATAAATCAGTCTTTTTTTATGTGCGACCTTCAAAAAGTGGAAAAATTACATAGAACCGCCCTCTTCCGAGTGCTCGTTTCTCCGTCTTCTGTCTTAGTGGCCGGGTTTACAGCTTCTCGGGCAGGTGCGTATTCACGCTGGCTTCTCTCTGGTTTCAGGCAGTTCTTTGATTGTTTTTATGGTAGGTAGCTGGGGTCTCCCCAGCGCAATGTCAAAGTCCCTTATCTGTATCGATGATGCACTCTTCAGGCCTCCTCCAGCCACCTCTTCTCAGTACTTTCGAAGTCACATGGAAGAGTAGTTTGCATAACCCCTGTGATCTTCTTCTTCACAGTATTTCCATAAGACAGTAAACTGGGTTTTATAGAAAGAAAAGGAGGAGTCTCTCAATAACATAGCGGCACTGTCAGGGGCTTTTCTTAAAGGTCTTAGGGATTTCGGGGACTCAAAGATAAGAGGGAAAGGGAGTCACCAAACCCCTGAGGGAAGTCTCTCCCTGTGAGGTCCTCCAGCTTTCACCACCCCTAGGAGGAATATCAGGTAGCGGTCTCCCCTCCCTAGCCTCACAGGTAAGAGCTCCCCCATGGCAAGAAGGGACGTGATCCCACGATTCAGCACAGTTGGTAGGCGCTTCTCACGAGAACCAGACCTATAACACTGTCCCATTAAGGGGGCATAATGTCTAGACGGATCTGCTGAATGCTCCACCCTACCCTGGCAGGTGCCATCCAAATTAGGCCTGTTGTAAAAGGAGTACAGAGTATAGGCAAGACGTTAGTCCTCAGAAAAATGGGCAATTGTTGGGGAGCTCTGCAGTGTGGAGAACCCTTTGAATGATGAGGGAAAGTGAGAAGAAACTTGTGCGATCCTCAGCGTGCCTCCATTCCCTGACGTTGTGGATTACTCACAATCATGGGAGGGCGACGAGGAATCTGCTGCACTGCAACACTCTATGCGCATGCATGTGCATCAGGATCCAGAATGCTGCCAGCACGCAATTAATTATTTATTTCATCATTTATAAAGCGCACGTAACCCAAGGGCATCAAGGCGCTAGTGCAGGAGTTACATTACAACGTCGAGAAGAGACATAGAGCAGCGTGTAAGGCAAATGGAGTGTCTGTATGACAAGTTCTAGAAGGATGCACCTCCTCTACACCCCTTTGGAGAATAACAGTGTTTTGAGATGCTTACGGAAAGCCCAGTAGGATTGCTCCGATCTTAGAGTCAGTGGGAGGGCATTCAAATTATTGGCGGCAATGGCCATGAAGCTCAGTCCATCTGATCTTCGTAGTCTAAATCTCTGGGTGGTAAGGCATTCATACCAGCTTAGTCTGTGGAGCAAAACATCAAGAGCAGCAGGGAAGCCACACACAGGACAGCGTTTGCCACTCCGGGATCGATCCATGAGAGGGAGAGAGAAAGACTGATATAGTCTGCAGTGTGGTATACTTAGATGGAGGGTAGATGGGGGAGGGCAGGTGGCACAGTAATATGGATTCAGACTAAAGTGGTAAAGACAGATTATCCTACACCATGCTTGAGGACACAGAGGGGAGGAATGGAGGCATTCTGAGATGCGGAGGGCCAGAGGAGGCAACGCTGAGGACAGAGAGGAGGATTGGAGGCACTCTGAGATGCGGAGGGCCAGAGGAGGCAACGCTGAGGACAAAGAGGAGGATTGGAGGCACTCTGAGATGAGGAGGGCCAGAGGAGGCAAATCTGAGGACAGAGAGGAGGGATGGAGGCACTCTGAGATGAGGAGGGGCAGAGGAGGCTAAGCTGAGGACAGAGAGGAGGATTGGAGGCACTCTGAGATGAGGCGGGCTAGAGGAGGCAAAGCTGAAGACAGAGAGGAGGAATGGAGGCACTCTGAGATGAGGAGGGCCAGAGGAGGCAAAGCTGAAGACAGAGAGAAGGAATGGAGGCACTCTGAGATGAGGAGGGCCAGAGGAGGCAAAGCTTGAGGACATAGAGAGGAGGATGGGGGACACTCTGAGATGAGGAGGGCCAGAGGAGGCAAATCTGAGGACAGAGAGGAGGGATGGAGGCACTCTGAGATGCGGAGAGCCAGAGGAGGCAAAGCTGAGGACAGAGAGGAGGATTGGAGGCACTCTGAGATGATGAGGGCCAGAGGAGGCAAAGCTGAGGACAGAGAGGAGGAATGGAGGCACTCTGAGGCGAGGAGGGCCAGAGGAGGCAAAGCTGAGGACAGAGAGGAGGAATGTAGGCACTCTGAGATGAGGAGGACCAGAGGAGGCAAAGCTGAGGACAGAGAGGAAGATTGGAGGCACTCTGAGATGCGGAGGGCCAGAGGAGGAAAAGCTGAAGACAGAGAGGAGGAATGGAGGCACTCTGAGATGAGGAGGGCCAGAGGAGGCAAAGCTGAGGACAGAGAGGAGGATGGGGGGCACTCTGAGATGCGGAGGGCCAGAGGAGGCAAAGCTGAGGACAGAGAGGAGGATGGGATTCACTCTGAGATGAGGAGGACCAGAGGAGGCAACGCCGAGGACAGAGAGGAGGATTGGAGGCACTCTGAGATGATGAGGGCCAGAGGAGGCAAAGCCGAGGACAGAGAGGAGGAATGGAGGCACTCTGAGATGAGGAGGGCCAGAGGAGGCAATGCTGAGGATAGAGAGGAGGAATGGAGGCACTCTGAGATGCGGAGGGCCGGAGGAGGCAAATCTGAGGACAGAGAGGAGGGATGGAGGCACTCTGAGATGCGGAGAGCCAGAGGAGGCAAAGCTGAGGACAGAGAGGAGGATTGGAGGCACTCTGAGATGAGGAGGGCCAGAGGAGGCAAAGCTGAGGACAGAGAGGAGGATTGGAGGCACTCTGAGATGAGGAGGGCCAGAGGAGGCTAAGCTGAGGACAGAGAGGAGGATTGTAGGCACTCTGAGATGAGGAGGGCCAGAGGAGGCAAAGCTGAAGACAGAGAGGAGGAATGGAGGCACTCTGAGATGAGGAGGGCCAGAGGAGGCAAAGCTGAAGACAGAGAGGAGGAATGGAGGCACTCTGAGATGAGGAGGGCCAGAGGAGGCAAAGCGATACACACCCTTCATTGCAGCAGACAGAGGGTACAGAGATGGTATATCCAGGAGTCTACCTTACTTCATCACAGCGAGATGGGCAGTACAGGAGGATAGCATTGTCAGTCTTACCACGCCTGTAAGGCACAGATGGGGTCGATTTCTGTGATACACACAACGGCTCCCAATGCTTTCAGAGCTGCACAGCACCCCTTTCCAACCTGCCGAGAAAATGTAAAAGTATCAGTGGGGAGATCCGATGTAAACTACTCAATGGAAACAAACAGAGCACTTCAGAGAGAAACATAATGAAACTGCAGCGAGAGTGAGAGGATGAAAGGCAGAGAAAGAGCAGAAACGCACCTCTCCATACCCGCAAATGACCACTTGCTTCCCGCCAAACATCACATCGGTGGTCCGCTTCAGCCTGGAGAAGACGAATATATAAGGGTGAAACGGAGCTTGCAACATCTGAATATAGCAAAGGTGCCCTAAAAGGGCCTCAGCCCACACTCACCCATCCAAAATGGACTCTCGGCAGCAGTACAGGTTATCAAACTTCTGTTTGGTGACTGAGTCGTTCACATTCATGGCAGGGACACAGAGTTTTCCAGCTTTCGACAGCTGATACAACCTACGGGGAGTAGTGAAGAGGCAATTCAGAGTCTGTCACTCTATAGGAGGGGTAGAAATATCCCACCAATCGGACAGCAGACGATTTGCACAATTAACAGCTAAGAAAGTAAAGAACTGCCCAAAGTCAAACTAAGAGAAGAAGCAGCCTTGGACCCAAAAAGCAGACCTAGGTCAGAGGAAAAGGAGAATTTCAAAGTGATTCAGACCTACTAATCTTTGCTCTCCCTCCTACATAGTCTGCAAGTTCTTCTGGAAGCAAGGCTCTGTTGTCTCGCTCTACCTGCTTCCCAAATGTTTAGGAATTGCCGGTATTGCGAGCGAGACAACAGAGCCGTACTTTCAAACATCAGAGTGAGATAAGAAGGAACTGCTGGCTTGCCCAAAACATATTAATAACAGAAGAAAAGGCCTTTCTGCCCAAAATCATATTATCATCAAAATAACAGCTGGGATCCAAACTGATGTCTAGTCGGTCTTTCGCTGGAGGGTTTGAACACAGATCTCCAGTATTGGTGTATTTTACAGATTGACATACTTTTGAATTGGTCTAACGCTTATCCTGGGAATCCCCAGAACGTTTAAAATCTCTTCAATATGGAAAGCCAACCTTTTCCTATTGTTTAACCATAGCCTACGTAAATAGATGCATGTCCTCTTGTGATCATTTGCACGCGCCTTCCAGCCACTCACCAACTGCTGCTGATTACCTCTTTTCCGAACCCACATATTCGCTATCAGATTTTTGCCACAGGTTAAGCCAAACATAGCCCCACCAGCAGCCTCCTTGGGAAGGAGGGCAGCCATTTGTGCACTGTGACCAAGTTCTCACTTTGAACCCGGGAACAAGCAGCAGAGTGGTGATAGGGGCTGAGTGCAACCCCAAGCTAGAGGATGATGGAATCTGAGGAGGTGAACAGGCGACCCGGCATCACCCATGCTGCCTTACTAGGGTGAGCGAGGAACTTGACACATGAGTTTACCTACGAACCCCATTAATAGCCATGGAGAAGGACTTCCCTATAAAGATCAGGCGGTTAGTCTTATCTGTCCTTACTAGATTCTAGAGAGGTTGTCCCTTCCAGTCACCCAAAGAATGCCACCTGGGATCAAAAAGCATGTATGCCGCTTTAAGGGATCCAGGCTGCAGGCCTTAAAAATGAAGAGACATTGTAAGGATTCAAGGTTATCCTCAACACTCATGCATGTCAAGGTGAAGTAGGATTTCTCATAGTGAGTCTAATGCATTGGATTCTCTCACCACAGCTTCTAGGGGAGAGGAGGGCAGTTGTAACATAGTCAAGCAAAGTTTGAAATCCAAATGGTGCCTGGCCTTACAATAACTTTAGGAGCAGACTCTATAAGACCACCTGACCCTAAGCACATGAGCCAATCCAATACCAAGCCAGCCCTCAACTCCCAGGTGCAGCAAGTTCTGCTAGACTCCACCTAAGGGAAAGGCAATCAGGATAAAAAAGCAGCCCTTGAAAGTGCCTCGGGGTGGGCTTCCCAGGTAGGTGCTGCTGTGGAGTGTTTACAGGAGAGAGGAGAGCTTGTTGGAGAGATAGATGCTTATTGGTCATGCAGGAGATTGGAGGAGGAGTTTTAAGGCTAGGAAAAGGGAGTTGTGCTGAGAAGGAGGTATCATGTCTACGGGGAGGTTGTCTAGTTGAAGGGGGTTGCAATCTCTGTGCTGGCAAAAGTCAACCCCATAGGAACAGCTAGAAAAGCAAAGTCCCAGAGAGAGGGGGAGATATTTGCCACAAACCTGAGCAGCAGGCTGGATCTGCAGGTTCCAGCGAGCCAGAGTTGTTCAGGGGAGACATTCATGGTGGCTGGAGGAACAAGTCAGTGAAACTTCCTCAAAGGGCTGGTGAGGGTGACTCCTGGGACAAAGCCACCGAAAAGAGAGGAGAGCAGTGGCCTGACCAATGGCCCAGAAGCCTGGGAGCAGTATTTTATGCTAAAGAGGTTTGGCAGGTACTTGGACCATTTGGAAGTAGCTCTATAACTGTGGCATGTGCTGAACATCCAGCAACGGAGCAACCCAAAGCAAACAGGCCTACTCGCGCAGGTTCAGGAGTCCCTGGAATTCCACAAGCCGAAGACAAAGATTCTGGTTTTACAGTGCATGATGGATCTGGCTTGGACGGGAGCTGGACGGGAGCCAAACAGAGATCCTTGTACGACAATGTTCTTCTCTGTGTTGACTATTCACTTGCTTTTTCCCTGGGAGGGAAGGGGGACAGCCCACATTTGGAGCAAAGAACCCATTCTTTAGAGCAAGGCTAGTCCCTTCCCTCACATTACGGCCTGACATTTGGAGGCACCACCTTGATACATTCTATTTTAGTCTGTCCACCAAACACCTCTTCTACGGTATTCTGTGTCAGAGTGCCAGTTCTGGAAACGCAGAGATAGGCTGATGTTCTACCTGCCCGTCAAAGCATCTAGAATTGACACACATGCTAGAGATCTAGACCCACAGGTAAGAAACATTTCAACTCATTATTCGGTCTTTTACAAATGCACATAACTTTGAAGATAGTTGATTATTTAATAATGGAAGCAATCCAGATGTACCTCAACACATTAAATAAGCATGTGTGGCACATTATTGTTTCCATATTTGGGATGGAGAGTAGGAGGCCTCTCATTGAAACACACTCCTCTGCACGGTCTGACCAGCCAGTGCATCCGCTTGCGCGGTCGTGTCCTGACAGTAGTGCTTACAGAACAAAGTATATTTCTCCTGGAGAAATGTATTTGCAAAGAAGTCGCAAGTTTGTAGTGTTGCCTCTAGTTGAATGAGAAGTTACACGTTTTGGTAACAGTCTTCTTGCTTTTCCAAAGGAGAACTTTAAACAATACACAATTCCGCTAGGTACGACTTGTTCTGAAATAGCTTGTCCTTTATTCTGAGTTGAATAAGACACAAAACAACTGATGAAAATGTCTGAGAGCCTTAGTCCTTTCTAAGTAGTCATTTTTCCATCTAGAGCAGGAAGAGCATTAGTAACCAGGCTCCAGTACTTGTAGTCACTGGCGAAGGGATGCTATGCTTCAGATGGAAGCCTGACACCACTGGAAGCACACAATGAGGGTTACTTCCCTACAATGTGCGCTGATGAAGTTTGCATCACCGACAACCTCTCTGCTCAAGTTACAGCTAGATTAAAATGCACCTCCAAAGATAGACATGTCAGAATTCAAGAGAACTATGTCTCAAATGGAGCACGGTCTGAGCACCCATAAACTTTGAAATGTCTGAGTTGGCAATTGCATATGGATTGTTGGGGCCAGGCTTGCATGCTCTGGCTAATGGTAGGGTTGTTCCCTTGAAACGGGAGCCAAGAAGGCACCTTCAGGCACAGATCCCGGTCGAGGCTGAGCTCTCGATCCTTGGCTCTAAAGAATGTGTGTGGTCGTTGGTGCAGTTATCTGCATTCTTGGAGCCCCGTGCTCACCATGAGTTGGTGGCCCACTTTCATGTCTGGGGCTCAGCCCTGTGCTGCCGAGACTAGTTTCCCATTCACGCAATACGCACATGCAGGCCCTTGAGTGAGTGAGGAGCTTCTGCTGACAGTAGTTGATACATTGTCCCGTTCCTACTGCGCTCAATGGTTTAGGCATCTCCTTTCCCCTGACAGACTTCCCATGCATGGGATGAATGCTGCCTCCTTTTCTGGAATTCTTGCTGGGCTCTATTATGGTGTGCTCACTCACCATGAGTGGCCAGGAGGACGCTCCCATGCCCGGCATCCTTGGCTTGCGCAGTTAGGGGTTGAAGTGCTCCCATACCTGTTCCTCTCCATATAGATTCGGGGTGTGCTGAGAATCCGCCCTTCTGTGCACCCCTATGGGGTATGGCTCTAGTTCTCTCGGGTCCCTTGCGCTGTCTATGACCCCTCATGCATGGATTGAACCCAAGGAGCCTGTTCCCTGCACGTACCTTCTTTCTTTGTCATGACAGACACCGCAATGAAGTCTCTGATTTCACAAGATGTTGTTGTCCCTATGGTCTCGTCCCCGGGCGCTAGCCTGCTGAGGAGAGGCCGTCCCAAAAAGCATCCAGGTCGCAACATGTGTGTTTGCCCTAAACATGCCGGGCAATAACTGCAGTTTGGCAGAAGCAAAACTTCCTGGGCAACCTGCACAGCACCGGAACCCGTTGGGCATAAGAGATATGTTTTTTCCACCAATTTTGAGAGCAACTCTACACAGTAGCCCCCGAGCTATCTGGAACTACAACCAAAAGAACCGAGGCTATAGCCCACTGACGCATTCCTCAATGACCTCCATTCTACATCACCACACCCTGATAGAGGGATTGTCACCTTTAACAAGAATATGCCACATCCCCTTCAGGTGTGCTTCAAGTGTCGAGAGTCAAGGCACCCTGTGCTGCAAACATTTCCACATTTCCACAGTCGCTACAGGACACAGAATGTAAACCCACTTGCAGAGCCGCGCTCACCAGATCTAAGTGAGAAATTAAGCCTTCCTGTATCACAGTGGTGTGGAATTCATTCAAGGCACAAGGCACGTATGTTGCTTTTAATACTCGGCTACCTTTGTGGTACACATTTGCCAAAAATACAATCCTCTCCTTGGAAGCAACCCCCCCCCCCCTCACTCTCACCAATTGCCTTTTTCACCTCACCATCTTCCTCCCACAGATATTCAGCACCCTCCTCTTTATTCACACCAACTCCCTCCTCAATGTCACCAAGCTCCTCCTTCAAAAGCGTGCTTATATTACCCCTGATCTCACCAACCTCTTCCAGATTTGATATTCAACCAGCTCCTCCTTCAAAATCTTGCCCATACCCCCTCAATCTCACCAAGTCCCTCCAGATATGATATTCAACCAGCTCCTCCTTCAAAATCTTGCCCATACCCCCTCAATCTCACCAAGTCCCTCCAGATATGATATTCAACCAGCTCCTCCTTCAAAATCTTGCCCATACCCCCTCAATCTCAACAAGTCCCTCCATATATGATATTCAACCAGCTCCTGCTTCAGAATCTTGCCCATCCCCCCTCAATCTCACCAAGTTCCTCCAGATATGATATTCAACCAGCTCCTCCTTCAAAATATTGCCCATACCCCCTCAATCTCACCAAGTTCCTCCAGATATGATATTCAACCAGCTCCTCCTTCAAAGGCTCGCCTATATCCCACTTGATCGGCCAAACCTCAAGATATTCACCAGGCTCCTTCTTAGTCACACCAGCCTTCTCTTTAATCTCTTCAGCTTCGTCCTTACTATCACCAAACCACTACTCCAGATCTTACTCAAGCTATCTCTAAAATTCACCCCAATCCTCATTACTCTCACAACCTTTTCCTTATTCTCACGCACCAACTCCTTAAATAGTCCAAGATTTTAGAGGGAAGTCTCTCCCCCTCTAGCCTCCAATCTCTTACCCTCCTGATTCCTTCTCCAAACTCATTTGTCCAACTCCTTCTATTTTACTCTGGCCAGCTCCTTTAGTAAACAATGACTTCCTACCTCCAAACAGCCATACCAACTATCTGAGCTTGGGACCTTTTATAATGAGGCCACCTTCCAGACCCTCTCTAGTGGAAGAGGATACAGGTGTGCTAGCTGGGATGGGTATTGGCTCTTGGGCTCCGCCTTGGGAATAGCATATAGCCATGATGTGGGACTTCTCTGCCCGCCACATCCTGGTCCTGCCTTCCAGGGGACTCAGGTGTGTTACTTCGGACAGCTGGGGTGAGGATTGGCTGGTACACCCCACCCCTGAGGATGGCTTCCAGTTTTTATGTGGGACTTGGTGATTACTAGTCCCTCCACTTGGGTGGTCTGATCTCTGGATGTCACTCCTTGATCCTGCCACAGGGTACACCCCCTTAGCTTATCTCTTCCAAACTGTATGAGAGTTGAGGGTTTGTGTGATGGCTGACTGACGGCTTGTTGAGTTTCCTGTGCCAATTCAGGCCCCCCTCTTCCCCTCTGCAGACTTGCATGGAATTTCTGTATCCATTTAAAAGGAGCCGAGTGTGCAGGCAGTGCCGGTTCTGCTGGGATGTCATTCCTCGACTTGTGTTGCCTCATACCATGTGACGGAGACTAAGTGGGGTTGACTAGTGGGTCCCCCATATACCTCAACTGGATCCCTCATCCATATCTTGGTGAGGTAACTAGTCTTTTTGGTCTCCATATTAGATGTCACCAGAACAAGGCTGGTGGCTTTGTCAAAGGCTTCAAGCGCAACACAATCCTTCTCGAATTAACTGCCACAAGAGCAAGGCATTTTAAGAAAACCTTTGGCCCTTACCAAATTCTAAAAGGCAACAATTTAAACTAGTACTGCTGTGAAAGGAGCTTTTGGCTGATGAAAGTAAGCATCCATTAGATGCAAAGCACACAGATTTGCCAGATCACAGTCTCCCTGCGCAAGGGCACCCTCTTGACAGTCTTTTACACAATGAACTTGTCTAATGCTTGCAGTACGCAACAGATCTGTGCTCTCTTTTCATCTTCATTTGAGAGTCACTTGAATACACTCCCTGTCTTCTTTGCAACCACCTTGATAGAACCTATACCCTCTGATTCACCTCCCGCTCCCCGTCAGCTGTTCTAAGTGCTCCATTGGCACCACTTCCCATGCTACTGGCATGTACAGAGGGCTTCACTGGAATGCCAATGTGTGCACAGAAATGCAAATCGCGAAGAACTTCAGCATGGCCTGTGGAGGGAATTTGTAGAAAATCACAAATGGTGTAGACATTGCTGAGAGATCTTGATCCCAATTGGAGCAGGTACTCGGCCTCCTTCAGTGCAGAGTCCTCAGACGCAGTCCTAGAGGGAAGGGGCAGACGAATGACCTTGCCTGTATACATCTCCTTGCATCCTTCCCCCCACCAGCACTTTAGTTTTTCTAAGGATTTCTAAGGGGCTTCTGGCCTCTTACGTTATGCCGCCACACCAGAAATCTCCGTGGCCCACCCCGCCTCATTCTGGTGGACCCATTTCAACAGCTGACAAAAATCATCCTGAAAGGGATGAAGGCAGTAGACACAAAACGTGTGTGGGTCCTCCCACCCCATCTTCTTTCATCACAGACACCTCACACCGGTTTCAGAACTACAGGCAGCTGACAAGCATGAACTAACCTGGCCCCTGGAGCTCTGGTGCACCCTGACAACCAAAACCCCAAGTTTCCTGTACAAATCACACTTCCAGACATCCCGAAGCAGCGAAGCTGGAGCAGTCTCCAGGGATGCCTGTGTCAATGGGCGGGAAAAGAATCTGAAGGCGGGCAGTGCCTTAGGACACTCATTGCTTAGTGGCGGGCTGGCTGTTCATGTGCTCTAAACTGGACATGCAAATATTTAAGAAAACTATGGTAAAAAAAATAGAAGAACCTGTGATTTCCAGCCCGCGAGGTGAAAATTAAAAATGATCCGTATCTATAAAGACACAGTAATGGAGATCAGCAGAACCTGTGTTCTTGCACACAATCAGACTGTGACTACCACTGGCCAAAGACTGACCAGGTCACTTCCCACCTTTGAAGCCTGAAGGAACTGTCAGTAAGGTGAAGGCTGCTAAGAACATTAGGTGGAGGACCCCAGAGGTACTGTTAGGAGCTGTGTGATCTGCAAGGTAGTGGCTTTGGTGAAGTGAGACTTTGTGTAGTGTTGTTAGAGCAGAGTGCCTAATGGGGCTTTCAGGCGCTTGAATGGCTCTGTTGAGTGCTGTGTAGGGATGCATGTTCTGTGGGTGGGGCAGGGCTGTGTGGCCCCGCATGTCCTTTTGATCCGCTGAGGCACTGTTAGGACCAGTGTGTGGTGCGTGATCCTGCAAGGCGCTGGCTGTGGTGATGTGAGACTCTGGGTGATGGGGTAAGAGCAGAGGGCCCTTGCTGGACCCTGTGAGGTGCTTAGCTGACCATGGAAGGTAGACTGGTCAGGTGCTGTGAGTATATCTGGGGGAGGGTGGGGGCAGGTCTATGTGGCCCTGCATGTCCAGTTGATCCTCTGAGGCACTGTTAGGACCAGTGTGTGGTGCGTGACCCTGCAAGGCACTGGCTGTGGTGATGTGAGACTCCGGGTGGTAGGGTAAGAGCAGAGGGCCCTTGCTGGACCCTGTGAGGTGCTTAGCTGACCCTGGAAGGTAGACTAGTCAGGTGCTATGTGTATATCTGGGGGAGGGTGGGGGCAGGGCTGTGTGGCCTCCATGTCCTGTTGATCCTCTGAGGCACTGTTAGGACCAGTGTGTGGTCCATGATCCTGCAAGGCGCTGGCTGTGGTGATGTGAGACTCTGGGTGGTGGGGTAAGAGCAGAGGGCCCTTGCTGGACCCTGTGAGGTGTTTAGCTGACCCTGGAAGGTAGACTGGTCAGGTGCTGTGAGTATGTCTGGGGGAGTGTGGGGGCAGGGCTGTGTGGCCTCCATGTCCTGTTGATCCTCTGAGGCACTGTTAGGACCAGTGTGTGGTGCGTGATCCTGCAAGGCGCTGGCGGTGGTGATGTGCCGTTCCCCTTTTTTCTGCTGACGAGATTTCGAGACAAGTCCGATCTATGAAAGTCTCGTCAAAACAGGTCCACCTCTGTTCCTCCAAAACCATCAAGGACCACATTGACTCCTTGGCCCCTGCCCTGGCTGACTTCTGCAATCACTCCTTCGCCTCTGGAGTCTTCCCATCCCCCCTCAAGCACTCCCTTGTGCACCCCTTCTTAAGAAACCCTCTTCCGACCCCTCCTGCCCAGCTAACTATCGCCCAATCTCTATCACTCCCTTCCCGGGCAAGCTCCTGGAGAAACTGGCCATCTCCCAGCTTAATCTCCATGCTGAATCTGTTGGTAGTCTTCATGACCATCAGTCTGGCTTCTGAGCCGCCAGAAGCACGGAAACTGCTCTCCTGAACATCCGTGGGGACCTGCTCTCGAACCTTGATTCTAATATTCCTTGTGTTCTCATTTTGCTTGATCTCTCTTCTGCCTTTGATACTGTCAACCATACCATCCTGCTCAACCGTCTCCGTGATAACCTGGGAATCACTGGTCAGGCTCTGGCGTGGCTGACCTCTTTCCTCTCTAATCGACCCTCCCAGGTCCAACTGGGGTCTTTCCTTTCTGACATCTTTTTCTCTACCTGTGGTGTCCCCCAGGGTTCTAACTTCTCCCCCTGGCTTTTCAACCAGTATCTGGCACTTCTCGTCCACCGCAACGCCGCTCTCTGCCCCTACTTTCAGTGCTATGCGGATGATACCCAGCTCATTTTCAGGCTACCCTCGGCCTCCTCTTCTCCTTCCCTCATCTCTGACTGTCTTTCTGCTATCCAGGACTGGTGTGCCGCCAATGACCTCTGCCTTAATGCCAGTAAGACTGAGATCCTACTCATCGGCACACCCACTCCCTCCTTCCCTGCAGGTCTCTGGCCGGCCTCTCCTGGCCCTCTTCCTGCTCCTACCTGCAAGGCAAAAAACCTCAGGGTCATCTTCGATTCCACACTCTCCTTCTCTCCTCACATATCTGACGTCTCTAAGAAGTCACACTACCAGCTACACCTCCTCAGAGGTATCCTTCCCTTCCTCTCCTTCCCCCAGAAGCTCACTGTCTCTAGAGCCCTGGTTCTCTCGAAGCTGGACTACTGTAACAGCCTCTATCTAAATCTTCCTGCCTCTACTCTCCGTCCTTTGCAACTCATCCAGAACAGAACTGCGAGACATGTCCTTGGCCTCAAGCCCATGGACCATATCTCTCCAGGACTGAAATCACTACACTGGCTCCCAGTGACTGCGAGGATCAAGTTCAAAACCCTCTGCATTGCCCACAAGGCCTTCTGGGGCCTTGGGCCAAAATACCTTCAACTCCCTCTTCCTAAATATCTTCCTTCTCGAGCTCTTCGCTCATCCGCCTCCAACTCCCTCATGGTCAGCCGCTTTTCCAAACAACGAGTTGGTGGCAGATCTCTCTCCGCTGCAGGGGCCTCCCTCTGGAACAGCCATCCTGCCCCCCTGAAACTTGAGGAGAACCATCTCCGGTTCCGGAAGCACCTCAATACCTTCCTCTTCGCCTCCGCTTTCTCTCCCCCTCTCCCCTGCTAAAGTTACTAAATTGCACCGAATCTGCAACTGGGCCACTCACCTTCTCGGTCCTTGGCCCAGCCACTCTCCCCTGCACTGCCTCCCTGGCACCCCCTGCACTACGGGACTGTGTCTGTATCCCTACAGCCCCCCTTCCCAGCACTTATCTGCACTTACTTCGCACTTGCCACCAGCTGACCCTTGTTACTTTCCTGTATGCTATTACCCTGTACTGCACTTTCCCCTCTCCCTTTCCCCTTGCACTTCTCCCTTTCCCCTCCTCCCTTGCACTTGCGCGAACTGAATGACACCTGGCCTAGTAGGATCGTTGTATGTCTCCCCTTGTTCCCCCCTGCCTCGTCGCGCCTTGAAACACTTGTGTATAGGCGCGTTATAAATACCATATCATATCATATCATATCATGTGAGACTCTGGGTGGTGGGGTAAGAGCAGAGTGCCCTTACTGAACACTGGCCCTCATTACGACCCTGGCGGTAAGGGGTTTGCGCCAGCGTTAGCTGCGCCGACCCCTTACCGCCAACTATGAGTTCCCATAGCGCCATGGTCATTTTTCCGCCCGCTTTTTGCGGGCGTAAAAATCCATGGCGCTATGGGACCTTGGTGTTAATTACGCCACCGTAATTTACGGTGGCGTAATTAACTCCTTCCCCACTCCCATTATACCCTATGGGGCCGAAATGGGAATGGGGAAGGGTAAATGGGTCAATGGGGACTTACCGCCCCGCCGACCTCGGAATGGGGCGGTAAGTCCACCATCCGCCATGGCGTAAACGGACTTTACGCCATGGCCGGAAAGTCCGTCGATGGCGGAAAAAATCCGCCAGGGTCGTAATGAGGGCCACTGTGAGGTGCTTAGATGGTGGGGTAAGAGCAGAGGGCCCTTGCTGGACCCTGTGAGGTGCTTAGCTGACTTGTTAGGCCACCCATGGGCTTCTCACCTGTGGACTCCTGTTACACTCTCCTCCACGATGCCTCTGATCTTCTTAAAAACATTGGGGTACTTCTTATACACCCAATGGGTTAAATCTCCACCATCATCCAGGATCTGCAGTGTAGAAATAAACTTCTGGTGAAAATGAATCAACCATCGCTGATGAGTCTCAGAAGCATCACTAAAAATGCAGGTCGGGACTAAGATCGAAGCAAAACCAAGACAACAACAGAGAATGCAGAGAGCACAGATTATTAGAGAATTGAGTGAGAACGTGAGAGGATAATCGCAAGAGAGAAGAAGACAGTGTGGGAGAGCCCCAGAGAGAGGAAGAGAACCTGAGGCAAAGAGCTGAAGAATCTGAAATAATGTAGCAGAAAGAATGTATGTGATGGCGATTCTGTGGGAGAGTGTGAGTTAGTGAGAGCCAAGCACTGAAGATCTGAAGGGAGTCTGGGGGATAATCAGGGAGTGCGCGACAGAGCATACTGAGAAACTGCGTAAGAGCATGTGTATATAAGAACAATCGGGTGAGCCCTTCTTCTGGGTGGAACGCACAGAAGCTGACACAACACTTAAATGCAGTAACAGGACATTGTGTTCACCACAACAAGGAATTGTCAAGAAGCAAAATGTAAGTCTGTTACAACAGTTCTAGGAGTGGGGGCCTTCCACTGCTGCTTGCAAGTTCACTTGGTAACTGTAGCCATTGCCTTCAATTTGGGGGTTCACAGTTCCAAAATCTTGTTGGTTGAGTATGCTATTCTGGGCCTTTTGCAGCTGGGGCACTATGGGCTTGGGTATGCTGGCAGGTCTCCCCCAGCTTACCCAAGTCCTGTGAAAGTCTTCCCAGTAGGGTCCCACTACCCTGTGCTCTTGGGATGAGGCTGTGGGTGCTCTCTACCAGTCGGCTGCCTCACTGTATTGTTCCCTGAGTAATTTCCTTGCGGACTACCCCACAGTGAAATCCACGGTCTAGTACCTACGGTGAGAAACCTGAAGGTGTCTCCCTGTCTAAACCTCAGGGATTTGTCATCCAGGGTGCCAGGACACGGCCATCGCTATTGGATCCAGTTCCTGGGGGTGGGCCAGTGAGGGAGGATGGGGAGTCCTCGAGGAGTGGGAGTGGGACACCGTCGGGCAGGGGTGTTGCTATGTCTGGAAAAGGTCCGGGGCTATGCTAATGCCAGGACTGTCAGGACTCGGGGCTAGCTAGCCTTTTGGTTCTAGCCCCTGAGATTCGATCTGGGGCTGCAACCAAAAGACAAGGGGATAGGGTCAGGCAAAGCCAGGCATTTGATCAGAATCACACACAACTGACTGCCCTTTCCTTCTCCACAGGGATTAGAGGTGGATCAAGAGAGTACAATACAAGCAAGGCGAGCACAGCAGACAGCACGACGAGACACAACGAGACGGCTAATCAGGTACGGCAGTTCAAGAGATGAAGAAATGCGGCAGGAATCGAGAGGGTGGCGAGGAGAGAAGTGACCCTGCCCTTTTTGTCCCAGGTCCGCGGAACCTTCGTGGAAGAGAGCCTAAAACCGCAAACAATAGCAAACGTATCTTGCAGCAGACGGTAACAGTACAACGGGGAAGCATACGCCGATAGGCAGGAGTGAGGGAAGCTCCTGCGCCCGTGGTACCAGCCATGACCCCAGAGAAGCCAAAAGCCAAGCAGTTAATCACAGCCGGTGATTTCAGGGGAGAACCAATAAGAACCGGGCTGTGTTGGGTGAGAATCGGAAAGTGGCAAGTTTGAACTATGTTCAAGGAGATATGAAAGAACTGTAAACAATATTAAGGGGGAGATCAGCGACAGAGGGAAACCGGCACCACGTGGGTGCTGACTCAAGAGACTCCGGTCAATCCCCATCTGAGCGAAACTACAGATACCAGAAGGCCATAGGAGGGTCACATAAATAGGTCAAAGTGGTCATAATGAGGGTCAAGCAAAATCTCCATACAATCCAAAGACTTTGATCTGCAAAATGTGTGAAGAAAAGTGAAGTGAATCCCCCAGTGAGAGGACATAAGGGAAGCAAATCCCAAAAGGGGCAACCCCTAAAGTCCCAAGAACTGTTTGAAGGGACACTGAGAAATTAAGGGAACTGAATCCCGCTAAAGAGACTGAGGAAGCCATAGAGAGCCCGGAGGAGGAGGCTGAGATTTGAGAGGGGTCCGAGTCTGACCAAGGGAGATCCAGCGGGGAAGCTATCATCCAAGTGCTAGCAGTCAAGGGGGTCTGAGCCCGACCGAGGGATATCCAGGAGTGAAGCCATCACCCAAGAAATGACAGTCAATAGGGGTCCGAACCCGACCAAGCAAGTTCCAGGGTTGAAGCTATCATCCAAAGTTTATAAAGAAAAGAACTGTTATATCATTTGTGGAGTACGATATGTGAGAGGTCAGTGCCCAGAAGAGGGGGACACAGGGTGAAGCCATCACCATACGTGAATAGTGGCTAAGAATTGAGAAAGTGTCAGCACCCAGAAGAGGGGACCCAAGGGGTGAACCATTATCACCCTAACAAACTTTCATTTGTTTAAAGTTGTTTTGTAACAAGTCAGGCCCCGAAGGCAAGAGACTTTCAAAGGAAACAAGACTTGGCCATCAACGGTCCTGAGAACTGCTATTGGAACTGTCGTCTCGTGCTGGAGAAGCCTGAGACTGTACTGTGCTCCAAGATCCCACCTTACCCCGTGCCCAAAACACGGGGAAAGGAGACTCGAGCTACCGCATCCTGACATATTATTTATGAACTCTTCTTTC
The DNA here is from genome assembly GCF_040938575.1 of Ambystoma mexicanum. NCBI lineage: Eukaryota > Metazoa > Chordata > Amphibia > Caudata > Ambystomatidae > Ambystoma > Ambystoma mexicanum. The sequence goes on from NC_090938.1 coordinate 3,708,595, forward strand.
TTTCTTGAAAACTGTCCCACACCGTTGTTTATTTTAGTTGTAAGGTTTGGCAATACGTTTCTTAGTATAGGCCCTTTTTATTTGCCACAACGCCACTTGGACTGCCTTATTTTTCATTTGATTGTCGACGCTTGCTCCCATCTTAATTTAGGTTTAGAATAGGCGTTTTTCCAACCCGCATACAGCATTCATTGTTCAATAAACACCCGTGAACTGTGATCACTTGTGTCTGTTTTACTTTTTGCCACCATGAGTTCCTCAAACTACTCTTAACTTCGCTATGCTCTGCCCTGGACCCAATAGGCCGATTGGAACCAACCCAATCTTGCTTTGAGAGGGCCAGGGGACCACTCCGGTGGTGATAGTGTGGAGTACAAATGTCCTTTAACATTAACATTTGTAGGGATTCCTCTCACCTTCTCCAGAAGAGTAGGGTTATCCCGCCTCTAGTCAGCACTTCTTTCTCGCACACCAATTGTAAAGGTTTCTGCTTCCTCTACTCCCCAAGAACTCTTCCTCACTTGATGACAACCTGCACTACTTCCAGCCTACTACCAACTCTCGCCCTTCCTCTGATGGTCCATCTCTAACACCTCGCCTCATTCTGATGACCGCTCTCACCTACTCCAAAATCTCCCTCTAGCTGTCTCCCCCTGCTCTACTCTCAGCGCTCCGCTTTTGTGGAGCTCTTCACTAAACGCCATCTCTAACACCTACTTGAACTCCCCGCAGCAATAGATAGAATGAGCTGGCTGCATTATGTAGTAGGGTCCCCCCCTCCCCAGTGCTGGGGAATATTGATTTTGAGACCACCTGTGCACCGAGGATAGGCTACTAATAGGCTCTGGGTTGGTGGTCATGTGGTTTGGAAGGGGCCTTGGATGTGACTGCCCAAGAGTGTAGGCTTGATGCTCCAGCTAAGCATCCACTAGCTTGAGAGGGCACCTGACTCCTTTGACCGCCCCACTCTGGATTCCCAAGGTCACGCAGGGGGTTTTGTTTCACTACCTATTGATCTCACTCACAAGGCTGTCCCGTTAGGGTGGTCATCTCATCAAGATTTTAATGTTAACTCTCTATACAGTGACCTTCTTCAGACTGATTTTGTGAAGCAGGTTATCCCCAAAAAATCTGCAAGACTGGTTTACAACTTCAAACCTTACCATCACACGTCTTCAACACTTGGTCAGCTCCAACTCAAGGTCCCTAAAGACTCCTCTATTTTCCCTCAGTGTTTAATTGCTCGTAGCTGTGCCTGGCATATCCTACCCCGATATAGCTCCCTCTGTCAGGGGGTTCTTCATCAGGGTTGAGAACAGTCGTACTGCAATGGACACTAGAGTCTGAGGTGCTCTCTCTTCCCTCTGGAGTTTATGCCATGAGCAGGGCCTTTCTCCCCCTCTCTTTTTTCTCCCCTTGTCTCCCTCTGAAGTGGGCTGAGGAGAGTGGTCCTAGATATATATTTACAGACAACCAATCAATGCAAATAAACTCCAGGCTCTGGGATTAGTCTGTAAGAGGAGTTGAAAACACAGAGACTCATCTTGGAAAGTAACACTTTGGGCCTCATTACAAGTAAGGCGGTAAGGCAACAACGGCGCTGGTATCGCTACCGGCATAGTTGCTACCATACCGCCATACTACGAGTTGTGGTCACGGATCTCGCTCTACCCGCCAGGTTATACCTGGCGGGCAGTGCGGCACCCGCGAGCACAACTCGTGGATGCACCGGTGCATCCGAGCTCCCCATTCCCATTCAGCCCTATGGGGCCGAATGGGGATGGAAAGTCCCTTCTTGCCGGCACCGCGAATGAGCAATTACCGGGTCCACCGACCTTGGCATGACCCGGTAATTGCCCATTCGCGGGTGCCGGTGAAATCAACAGTCCGGCGGCAGCCGTGCCTTTGTTACAGGCACGGCTATCGCCAGACCCGTAATGAGGCCCTATGAATGTTTGGGCTTGTAACAAGAAGAACAAAATAAATTTGCGTTCAAGCGCCAAGAAGAAAATAAAAATAGAAGTGCCTGCTACTGTTATACAGTTAAGAGCACGTAGGTCCTTCTTGTTCTAAACCGATCACAGCAGCAGTAGATTTACACAAGACTTTAGGGATCTACCAGTGCTCTGCTGTACCTCCACCACTGTTCAATGGGTTCTATGTGAAAGCAAGCCAAAGTGTGAAAATGCAGTCAGCAAAACGTCGCTTTCAAAGATCTAGTCCTTCAATACAAGCAATCCAAAGTGTGAAAATGCAGCCGCAAAACGTCGCTTTCAAAGATCTAGTCCTTCAATACAAGCAATCCAAAGTGTGAAAATGCAGCCAGCAAAACGTCGCTTTCAAAGATCTAGTCCTTCAATACAAGCAATCCAAAGTGTGAAAATGCAGCCAGCAAAACGTCGCTTTCAAAGATCTAGTCCTTCAATACAAGCAAGCCAAAGTGTGAAAATGCAGCCAGCAAAACGTTGCTTTCAAAGATCTAGTTCTAGTCCTTCAATACAAGCAATCCAAAGTGTGAAAATGCAGCCAGCAAAACGTCGTTTTCAAAGATCTAGTCCTTCAATAAAAGCAATCCAAAGTGTGAAAATGCAGCCAGCAAAACGTCGCTTTCAAAGATCTAGTCCTTCAATACAAGCAAGCCAAAGTGTGAAAATGCAGCCAGCAAAACGTCGCTTTCAAAGGTCTAGTCCTTCAATACAAGCAACCCAAAGTGTGAAAATGCAGCCAGCAAAACGTCGCTTTCAAAGATCTAGTCCTTCAATACAAGCAATCCAAAGTGTGAAAATGCAGCCAGCAAAACGTCGCTTTCAAAGATCTAGTCCTTCAATACAAGCAATCCAAAGTGTGAAAATGCAGCCAGCAAAACGTCGCTTTCAAAGATCTAGTCCTTCAATACAAGCAAGCCAAAGTGTGAAAATGCAGCCAGCAAAACGTCGCTTTCAAAGATCTAGTCCTTCAATACAAGCAAGCCAAAGTGTGAAAATGCAGCCAGCAAAACGTTGCTTTCAAAGATCTAGTTCTAGTCCTTCAATACAAGCAATCCAAAGTGTGAAAATGCAGCCAGCAAAACGTCGTTTTCAAAGATCTAGTCCTTCAATAAAATCAATCCAAAGTGTGAAAATGCAGCCAGCAAAACGTCGCTTTCAAAGATCTAGTCCTTCAATACAAGCAAGCCAAAGTGTGAAAATGTAGCCAGCAAAACGTCGCTTTCAAAGGTCTAGTCCTTCAATACAAGCAATCCAAAGTGTGAAAATGCAGCCAGCAAAACGTCGCTTTCAAAGATCTAGTCCTTCAATACAAGCAATCCAAAGTGTGAAAATGCAGCCAGCAAAACGTCGCTTTCAAAGATCTAGTCCTTCAATACAAGCAAGCCAAAGTGTGAAAATGCAGCCAGCAAAACGTCGTTTTCAAAGATCTAGTCCTTCAATAAAAGCAATCCAAAGTGTGAAAATGCAGCCAGCAAAACGTCGCTTTCAAAGATCTAGTCCTTCAATACAAGCAAGCCAAAGTGTGAAAATGCAGCCAGCAAAACGTCGCTTTCAAAGGTCTAGTCCTTCAATACAAGCAACCCAAAGTGTGAAAATGCAGCCAGCAAAACGTCGCTTTCAAAGATCTAGTCCTTCAATACAAGCAATCCAAAGTGTGAAAATGCAGCCAGCAAAACGTCGCTTTCAAAGATCTAGTCCTTCAATACAAGCAAGCCAAAGTGTGAAAATGCAGCCAGCAAAACGTCGCTTTCAAAGATCTAGTCCTTCAATACAAGCAATCCAAAGTGTGAAAATGCAGCCAGCAAAACGTCGCTTTCAAAGATCTAGTCCTTCAATACAAGCAATCCAAAGTGTGAAAATGCAGCCAGCAAAACGTCGCTTTCAAAGATCTAGTCCTTCAATACAAGCAAGCCAAAGTGTGAAAATGCAGCCAGCAAAACGTCGCTTTCAAAGATCTAGTCCTTCAATACAAGCAAGCCAAAGTGTGAAAATGCAGCCAGCAAAACGTTGCTTTCAAAGATCTAGTTCTAGTCCTTCAATACAAGCAATCCAAAGTGTGAAAATGCAGCCAGCAAAACGTCGTTTTCAAAGATCTAGTCCTTCAATAAAAGCAATCCAAAGTGTGAAAATGCAGCCAGCAAAACGTCGCTTTCAAAGATCTAGTCCTTCAATACAAGCAAGCCAAAGTGTGAAAATGCAGCCAGCAAAACGTCGCTTTCAAAGGTCTAGTCCTTCAATACAAGCAATCCAAAGTGTGAAAATGCAGCCAGCAAAACGTCGCTTTCAAAGATCTAGTCCTTCAATACAAGCAATCCAAAGTGTGAAAATGCAGCCGCAAAACGTCGCTTTCAAAGATCTAGTCCTTCAATACAAGCAATCCAAAGTGTGAAAATGCAGCCAGCAAAACGTCGCTTTCAAAGGTCTAGTCCTTCAATACAAGCAATCCAAAGTGTGAAAATGCAGCCAGCAAAACGTCGCTTTCAAAGGTCTAGTCCTTCAATACAAGCAATCCAAAGTGTGAAAATGCAGCCAGCAAAACGTCGCTTTCAAAGATCTAGTCCTTCAATACAAGCAATCCAAAGTGTGGAAATGCAGCCAGCAAAACGTCGCTTTCAAAGATCTAGTCCTTCAATACAAGCAAGCCAAAGTGTGAAAATGCAGCCAGCAAAACGTCGCTTTCAAAGGTCTAGTCCTTCAATACAAGCAATCCAAAGTGTGAAAATGCAGCCAGCAAAACGTCGCTTTCAAAGATCTAGTCCTTCAATACAAGCAATCCAAAGTGTGAAAATGCAGCCAGCAAAACGTCGCTTTCAAAGATCTAGTCCTTCAATACAAGCAAGCCAAAGTGTGAAAATGCAGCCAGCAAAACGTCGCTTTCAAAGATCTAGTCCTTCAATACAAGCAATCCAAAGTGTGAAAATGCAGCCGCAAAACGTCGCTTTCAAAGATCTAGTCCTTCAATACAAGCAGTACAAACTGTGAAAATGTTGCCAGTCATAAGGTCGCCAAAAAAGCTATTTTCAAATACACAAAAGTACAAGGCTGTAACCCTAAATATACCCCAAACCTTTAAGAAAACCTCTGCAATCACCCTAACTCCATTCCTAAACCTTCCACTAACCCTGTTCCCCCTGAACTCCTACAGAACACCAACCCTTCAGCGCCCTAAAGCATTTTATATGCATGTTACTCAATACAAAATGCACAAAGAACCTCATCTCCAACCCTATCATCAGCTCAAAGTACAGAGCCCTTGCCCTAATCCAAACGCTTGCTCTAACACTAACCTTGGCCTCACCATAACTGCAACTCTGACACTTAGCAAATGCTTACTTTACCCTCACCACTAGGTGTATCCTGACCTTTATCCTATGCCAACATTACCAGCCCTCTCCAACCTCCATATCCCTTTCATTCATTAACACTGATCCAAACCATTACTCTTTTAGCCCTAGCCTTACAATAACCCTGGCACTTAATCTACTCAACTTCTTTACTCTAAACCCTATCCTTACCTCATCCTCTATCCTAACCCTAAACCATGCAATCACAAGCCCACTAAACCCTTCTTAATCCTAACTATAGCAGCACCACATTATTGGCTACTTTTCAGCTGCATTTTTGACTACTTCTTGCTGGGCGACTTTTTCACTGCAGAGGTATTTTCACTACGACTTTTTCACTGGCTACTGTTTAATGATGAAGGAACTATGCATCTTTGCCAGCAAAAAAAGCAAACTGCTCCAAATTGCAAACTCGATGCCACCACCACCATTGCAAAGCAGCGGCACAAGCAGCAAACAAAGAACTCCAAGAGCAGGAACTCCCAATACTCCACATGAAAGCATCTCATCTGTTGTCGTTGCTGATGGCATGGCATGGGCACATGGTTTGGTAGCTGTGGCATTCATTATAAAAGTTCAACAGAAGTACTGCGAGTACACCGACATAAACATATTGTTGGACACATACCAAGAAAACGCAATCAAGACTATGACCAGGCAACAGCGGCTGCAGGGAATTGCACCGGCCCGCTACACAATCATGGACAGCAGAAACACAGATACATTCACTGGGAAGAAACCACTTTCCCATTAATAGCAAAGATGAAATACCTGTTTACCTAGCTCAGAAATGTGTGTGGGCATGCAGAAACGGCCAGAACATACTGTGTAGCGGTGTGGCGCACAGAAGTGGCACATCATATCATTCTTTGCAGTAGAAGAGGCCGAGAGACAGATATTCTTCATGCTATCAATGCCAAAGAAAGAGGAGCTACTAACCTCTCTCTTCATCCTTCTTTTATTTGCACAATACACATGTATGTTCATGCTTACTATAAGAAGCGGTCCAAAACTCCCCAGAGTCTAACTTTGTTTCTACTTCAAACACCTTATTTCAACTGCAAGGATATTCATGTCACTGGGCTCCGTGAAGGTTTCTGCCTTTCCTGCTGGACCTGCATGCACGGGTACTTTTTTGTCAGGTAAAAAACATGTCTAAACAGGTACTTGACAACCGGAAGAACAAATTACTTACCACTGGTAATGTTCTTTCTAATGGATGTTCCTCCCACAGACTCCTCATATTTGATATATCCAATATCCTGCTTCCAGCAGAGGGTGCCGTGCGTTGTCGACTCGAGGTCCCTCGGCAGCTTCCATCCAGCTCTTGGATGTGACGTTGGCACTGGTATAAACAGCAAGCACCGCGCCCGTTGCCTCAGTTCAATCTAAATCAATGAAAATTCCCCCAAGGTTAGAGGGGCAGGCTGGGAGGGCAATGAGAAATCAGTGGGAGGAACATCCATCAGAAAGAACATTACCAGAGGAAATTAATTTGTTCTTCTAATGGATCGTGTCCTCCCACGGATTTCTCTTTTTTGATAGACTCCCAAAGCAGTTGGAGGTGGGACTAAAACATTTTCTATTGATTTACGCTGTGAAGAACAGCTTTGACAAATCTAGCTTCCTGACCCGACAAGGAATCAAGGCAATAATGCTTAGAGAAGTTGTGCATTGAAGACCAGGTTGCGGCATTGCACAGAGGGTGTCATGGCCCATAGAACTTGCCCCTTCTGGACCTCCTGGTCCTTATCGAGCCGGGGCTTGTATTCCTTGTTACTCCCAACATGGCCGCAACAAGCGACTTGCCTCACACCAGCTTTCACGTCGCACACGGCATGTCCTATAAATTGGCCACGCCCCCGCGGCCCCGCGCGTCTCAATGCTATCATTAGGTAGTGACTTGACGTGTGTGTGCTGTTCGGCGAATCTTCTATCCAAGATCCTGGTTTCCTTCCTCCTTCCTTCTCCCTTTCCCTCTATTCGACTCCTGGAATCCCCACTCTTAGCGACCGCTACCTACTTTCCTGGACATCCTGGAATAACGGCTTTCCCGGAACTCTGAACGCGCTCTGCAGCCGGACGAGACTCGAGCGAGTCTATACGAAACCCGATCAGTCCACAAGAGGAATCCTCCCGCGGAACAGAGCAAGAAGCGATCCCAGGTGAGACGGGGGGAGATTTACGACAGAGGGTGCATCACAAGAGAAAGGATCAATATGTTTAGCTCTACACCAGCTGCAAAATCTAATCCAGCGGCAGTAGTATAGTGCTTTTGTTGCTGGTCTGCTGGCCGAAATGAACACCTATGTCATGTTTCCCGGGAGGTACCAATCCTTGTAGCTTAACCTCTCAGAAACCAGGCGAAAAGGTTCAGATTTTTGATTTATGGGTGAAGAATTCGACCCCCGTCTTGCAAAAGCAGGTCTGCTCTCTGGGGAAAATGGATTGGAGGGCGGATGGACATGCCTAGAAGACCCGGGTACCAAGTCCTCCTGGCCCAATCCGGAGCAATCAGGATCATGGACTTCCCGAACTTCCTCAACCTCCTGATGACATGAGGAATGACGGGACTGGTGGGAACGCGTACAGAAGTGGAAAATCCCAATCCACCACAAAAGCATCCCCCAGAGCTTCTCTCTGAGAAAATTCTCTGGCGTAGAACAGGTCGCAATTCCTGTTGACACTGGACACAAACAGATCCACTTGAGGGGTTCCCCAAGGGTACTCTCACTCGTCAGAGACTGTGCCCTACCTGCTCAGAGCGTCCACCGTCGTGCTCTCTTCTCCAGCTAGATGAACAGCCGACAAAGCTGCATTGCCACTCTGTACAGTGGTAATGACCGTACACCTCCTCTCTTGTTGCAATAATGCATGGTCACTGTGTTGGCCGTCATTATCAGGACGTTCTTCCCCCACAAAGAGGGTAGAAAGGCCATCAGTGACAGTCTGATTGCTCTCAACTCCAAAAGGTTTATGTGTAGTTTGGACTCTGATAGAGATCAAAGACCGCTGATTGACAAATCGTTCATGTAGACCCCCCCATCCCTTGAGGGAGGAGCCTGCAACTACTGTTACCTCTGGACACGGTTGCCAAAAAGTTTCCCCTTTCATCACATTTTCCTTGCAGGCCCACCGCAGGCGATCCTGTGCGACCTTGCTCGGGACCTGTAGAAGGTCCGTCATCCTGCCGGAGTACTTCCACCATTGGGATCTGAGGGCCCACTGGAGGGACCACATCCTTGGGTGGGCCTCCGACACCAGGAAAATGCAGGATGCCATTAGCCCGAGCAAGCTCAGAAAATCAAAGGCTGGAAGATGATGGGCATTCTGAAACTTTTCCACCATCTGCAAAATATGCTTAGCCCTTAAATCAGGGGGCAAAGATTTCCCCAAGAAAGAATCCAGGACTGCACCTATAAATTGAAGCTTTTGGGAAGGTTTAATGTGGGACTTCCTGATACTGAGGGAGATGCCCAGTTTGTGGAAAGAGTGCAGGTGCTGTTGAGATGATCCAGAGCCTGTTTGGGAGGATGTACTCTGATCAGCCAGTCGTCTAAATAGGGAAAGATGTGAATATCTCCCCTCCTTAGATTCACTGTCACCACTGCCATCAACTTGGTGAAGACCCTTGGGGCAGAGGGCAGCCCGAAAGGCAGTAGCCAAAACTGAAAGTGAGAACTGTCAATGGCGAAGCCGGGTACGTCTTGAGCTTGGGATGTATAGGGACATGGAAATAAGCACCCTGAAGATCCAATGACACCATCCAATCCTGGAGTTGAAGGGCCTGGAGGATCTGCAAAATAGTGGCCATCTTGAATCTGTCCTTCCTGAGGAACTTGTTCAAGCATCTCAGGTCCAAGATGGGTCGCAGCCCTCCGTCGTCCTTAGGAATCAGAAAATAAGAGGAGTACCAGCCATGGTTCCTCTCCGCTAGAGGTACCATTTCGATTGCACCTTTCTCCAGCAGGGAATATCTTCCAGAAGGAGCAGATCTGGTTCCAGGAAGGGATGTCTGCTTGGCGGACAATCCGGGGGGCTTTTTTAAGAATGGAAGGCAGTACCCATGGGCTACTGTTTGCAGTGCCCAAGCATCTAAAGTAATGCTTCACCATTCTCTGCCTCCCAATACCGTCTTGTGGACCAATTACTTCAAGCGGTTCTGTTGCTGTGGATGCAGCGGAGGGCAAAGAGGCTGAGGCTTTGTAGGTAGTTTTACCTCCATGTCCTCGTGCACAATGGGGAAGTCTTCTCTGACCTCTCTGAGCCATCTGTTGCCTTGTCCTACCGACTGACGAATAGAACCAAAAAGAGCGACCCCTCCAACTTTGAGCGGTTGAGGGTCTAAGGGCCTCATTACACGGTAGGCGGTGGACCAAGGTGCTATTAGCACCTTGGTCCATGCCGGTAAAATACCGGCACCGCCTTGGAGGAAAGGGGAATTACCGCCCTATTTCAAGGTTGGCGGGGCGGTAATTCCCCCTTCCCCCATTGCCCTTCCCCATTCCCATTTTTGCCCCATTGGGCATAATGGGAATGGGGAAGGTGCTAGTTATGGTACCGCAAATTGCGGTAGTGTAATTAGCACTCTGGTCCCTTTGCGGGTTGGTTTTTAACGCCTGCTAAAAAGCAGGCGTTAAAGTACCAACCCACAAAGGGACCTCGTAGTAAGGCAGTAAGGGTTAACGGTTACCGGTACCATTACCGGTGACCGTTAACCCTTACCGCCTTCTGTGTAATGAGGCCCTAAATTGTGTTTGGCGAATTGCTGCTCCTAACGATTTAGCAGCTGCCTTACATGCCTGCAGCTTCTTCAGAATCTCATCAGACCCCAAGAGCCAAATAGATGTGAACCATGAAACGTCATGTCTAGCCTGCACATCTGGGCCAAACCCAGACTTGCACAGCCATGCAAATCTCCTAGCAACCGTGCTCGCAGCCAAAGACTGACTCACACAATCAGAAGTGTCTAACCCAGACTGTAATGATTGACACATTGCATCCTTACCATCCTGGACAATATTAAGGAATCCTTCCCTCATTTTCCCTTCAGGAATATGTTCTGTGGCTTGAACCACAACACCCCACAGGGTCTATGTGTACTTTGCCAGAGCACAAGTAGCATTAATGGCCTTCAGAGCCATACTCCCTGCCGAAAAGAACCTTCTTTCCCATGCCAGCAAACTTCTTGCCGTCCCTGTCAGGAGGGATTGTCGGGTAGGCAGCCGCCTTCGAAGTAGTCATAGCCACTTCCACACCTACACTTTCCAGGGTAGAGTGCATAGGGAGATACTCCGGGGCTATAGCTGATGGCCTTTATTTCCTTGCCAGATCTTTACTCACGACCGGTATAATGTCTGGCTTCTGCTACTTGTCGATGATTCTGTTTTTCTATGCCGTATGAAAAGGCAAGACAGGATCCTTGGGCGGTCCCTTACCAGGATGTCTGTCAGGTCATCCTGCTCTATGTCGCTGACAGGACGTCCCCAGCCTAGGTATTCTGCCACCTTACCCATGACAGACCTGTAAGATGCATCAGCATGACCAGCTGAATCAGGGGGATGGCGGGGGGCAAAATCTACTTCTGGTGAAGTGTCTAAGACACTGGCATCTTTTAAGCAGTCAACCAAATTCTGCAACTTGTCCCCTTCTGAAATGAGTTTATCAGGTACATTTGGAGTACCAACTCCAATCCACAAGGAGATTATCCTCCTCCTCAACCTCATCTTCCTCAAAAATGGAACCATAGACTTAAAAAGTCTTCCTTGGACAAAGGCTTAAAAACCTTAGATGGTTCGGAAAACAAAGTCGATGGCTTCAACGTCGAAGGCCTTGACATCGAAGAACTTGATGCTGACTCCTTCAACGGAGTAGAAGAGGGAGGCAGTGACTTCAACTTTTCTTGAGTCGACGAACTGGTCGACACCACGCAAGGGTACTTCTCTGACACACTGCCAGGGCTCTTAGGTATGAGAATAGCAGTCTTTAACGATTCCCTGTGGGCCTCATCAGGCATAATGGGGTCAGAAGCTTTTTTTCAGTTCCTTTGAAGGGCTGGGGGGGACCGCCTTTGAAAACATCTCAAGCATTTGGAGGTGAAATTCCTCCCAATCAGCCTTAGATGCCTGCTTGCTAGGAAAGCTTACCTCTTTCTTGTCAGGCGAAGAATCAGAAGATGCATGGGAGCAATGACGTCTATTCTTGGATCTCTTATACAATGACAACTACGAATGTCGTGAATCACTCCTGAATCTGGAGTGCTTGGAGTGTTTTTGTATGCTTTTCCGACTCTGCTGAGAGATGTCCCTCCAACTTTTCTCATCGGACGATCTCTTTTTATAAGGGGTGGCCAAAGGAGATTTGGATGCGACCTACCCAGGATGAGCTTTCTGTTCCTCTCCTTCAAGGCCTTAACGGTAATCGACTGACATGACACACAGTCATCGACCTTTTGATCCACCCAAAGACACCAGAGGCATATCCTGTGAGGATCTGTAATCAACATTTTCGACCCACAGTCCGCACACCTCTTAAATCCCGTCTTCGGAGTAGACATACTTCGAAGATAAAAGGTAAAACACAGTTGAAAATCGCGAAGGTGATCGAACTGTTTGAAGCGTGCTGTGCATGCAGAAAAATTGAACTAAGGCAACAAGCGCAGTGCATGCTATTCATGCCAGCATCAATGTCAAGTAGGCTGGCAGTGTGCTGTTGGTATCAGCCTGTCAGTGAGGGTGCACAGTGTGGCCCTTGTGCAGGGGATGACTGCACGCCTCTGCCTCAACACCTGCATCCCCATCATCCTCCTCCTCCTCTCCCTGGCTTCCTGTTGCCTCTGCTGGTACTCCGGAACCTGTAGTTGTGGATTCGTATGCATCGCCTCCAGCTCCATGTTTGCGACAATGACTGGCAGCATGGTTGTGTTGGGAAGTGTTTTGGGGGAAAGTGTTGCCCTTTTGTCCTCTTCCTGTGTGCATTGGGTGCACCTGGGTGGATTGGGTGCACCTGTGGCCTTATTTCCATCACCCGTGTCTATTTACCGACTGCTCTGAGGTGTTGTTATTTCCGTCTTGGTTTTACCGGTAACAACGACAAATGATAGCCGGTATTACCGTCCAATCCAATCTCTTAATATTGCGGTGATACCATTTTATTTGTTATTTTCATTGCCAGAAATTCCGAATGAAGTGATACCAGTGCCGGTAATGCCAGCAACTGTGTTCTGGCAAACTCATACTGTAAAAGTGCTGGTAAACGGTATTACCGGCCCTTTCACGTATGCCGGCAAACTCGTAATGAGCCCAATGTTCTGACTGCAATATCAGAATTCATTTCCTAATCAGGTTTACCACTTATGAATGTTGACCTGGAGGCTGAAGGAGAGAGCTGAGAGGAATACGACCCTGACAACATTCTTCCGTTTTTCAATGTGGCTCCCCCAAGTGCAGAGGGTTAGATGAACTTGTGGAACATCTGAGGCAGTGGTGTCATACCCTTGTCTACCTGGGTTCCAGCCCCACACTTCCGTAAAAGGAGGATCCGTGCGTCGTCCATGGGATTAAAGACACCCAGTCAATATTGTTCCATAATATGGGCTAGGGAGTGCATATAGATGTTAATATGGTTCCATAATCTGGGCTAGGGGCTGCATATAGATGTTAATATCGTTCCATAATCTGGGTTACGGGGTGCATATAGATGTTAATATGGTTCCATAATCTGGGCTAGGGGCTGCATATAGATGTTAATATCGTTCCATAATCTGGGTTACGGGGTGCATATAGATGTTAATATGGTTCCATAATCTGGGCTAGGGGCTGCATACAGATGTTGATATGGTTCCATAATCTGGGCTAGGGGCTGCATATAGATGTTGATATGGTCGAATAATCTGGGCTAGGGGCTGCATACAGATGTTGATATGGTTCCATAATCTGGGCTAGGGGCTGCATAGAGATGTTGATATGGTTCCATAATCTGGGCTAGGGGCTGCATACAGATGTTAATATGGTTCCATAATCTGGGCTAGGGGCTGCATATAGATGTTAATATGGTTCCATAATCTGGGCTAGGGGTGCATATAGATGTTAATATGGTTCCATAATCTGGGCTAGGGGCTGCATACAGATGTTAATATGGTTCCATAATCTGGGCTAGGGGCTGCATATAGATGTTAATATCGTTCCATAATCTGGGTTACGGGGTGCATATAGATGTTAATATGGTTCCATAATCTGGGCTAGAGGCTGCATATAGATGTTAATATCGTTCCATAATCTGGGTTACGGGGTGCATATAGATGTTAATATGGTTCCATAATCTGGGCTAGGGGCTGCATATAGATGTTAATATGGTTCCATAATCTGGGCTAGGGGCTGCATACAGATGTTAATATGGTTCCATAATCTGGGCTAGGGGGTGCATATAGATGTTAATATGGTTCCATAATCTGGGCTAGGGGCTGCATATAGATGTTAATATGGTTCCATAATCTGGGTTACGGGGTGCATATAGATGTTAATATCGTTCCATAATCTGGGTTACGGGGTGCATATAGATGTTAATATGGTTCCATAATCTGGGCTAGGGGCTGCATATAGATGTTAATATCGTTCCATAATCTGGGTTACGGGGTGCATATAGATGTTAATATGGTTCCATAATCTGGGCTAGGGGCTGCATATAGATGTTAATATGGTTCCATAATCTGGGCTAGGGGCTGCATACAGATGTTGATATGGTTCCATAATCTGGACTAGGGGCTGCATACAGATGTTGATATGGTTCCATAATCTGGGCTAGGGGCTGCATATAGATGTTAATATGGTTCCATAATCTGGGCTAGGGGGTGCATATAGATGTTAATATGGTTCCATAATCTGGGCTAGGGGCTGCATATAGATGTTAATATCATTCCATAATCTGGGCTAGGAGGTGCATATAGATGTTAATATGGTTCCATAATCTGGGCTAGGGGCTGCATATAGATGTTAATATGGTTCCATAATCTGGGCTAGGGGCTGCATAGAGATGTTGATATGGTTCCATAATCTGGGCTAGGGGCTGCATATAGATGTTAATATGGTTCCATAATCTGGGCTAGGGGCTGCATATAGATGTTAATATCGTTCCATAATCTGGGCTAGGGGCTGCATACAGATGTTGATATGGTTCCATAATCTGGGCTAGGGGCTGCATACAAATGTTGATATGGTCGAATAATCTGGGCTAGGGGCTGCATACAGATGTTGATATGGTTCCATAATCTGGGCTAGGGGCTGCATAGAGATGTTGATATGGTTCCATAATCTGGGCTAGGGGCTGCATATAGATGTTAATATGGTTCCATAATCTGGGCTAGGGGCTGCATATAGATGTTAATATGGTTCCATAATCTGGGCTAGGGGCTGCATACAGATGTTGATATGGTTCCATAATCTGGGCTAGGGGCTGCATACAGATGTTGATATGGTCGAATAATCTGGGCTAGGGGCTGCATACAGATGTTGATATGGTTCCATAATCTGGGCTAGGGGCTGCATAGAGATGTTGATATGGTTCCATAATCTGGGCTAGGGGCTGCATATAAATGTTAATATGGTTCCATAATCTGGGCTAGGGGCTGCATATAGATGTTAATATGGTTCCATAATCTGGGCTAGGGGCTGCATATAGATGTTAAGTAATAATTGCCAAGGGGAGGGAAGTCCTAGATAAATATCAACTAACCATGATGGACACCAGGGATCCTGAGGTGAAGCCAAGGCCCGAACTCCCCAGTCAGAACCGGTTCTAGGGCAATAGAATACTAGGTAACCCCTAAGGGCACTGCTTGATTGTTCATACGAGTAGAAAAAGGGAAACGGCCTGGGCAGGCAGAGCAAAATCAAACTTTCTACATTCAATGATGGGGCTGAAATCCTTAAAGTGGGTTGTCCAGCACTGACTCTACTTGCTGCGTTCCCAGGTCCCTGGGTCTGTTGAGCATGCTTCACTCAAGCCGAGGAAGAAGTTACATCAAAGGAGTGGTACAACAGAGCAAAGCAGGGGAGGTGTAGATTAAGAGGAATTTCAACGTACCATATTTGCCTGCCATCCTTCCATGTTGACACAGCGATCAATACACCACCAGAAGTCATCCTCCGACTCACCTTTCCAGGCAAACACAGCAACCCCTACAGAGAAAGAGAACACCAATTATAGGCCAAAGCGCACCCTGTAGATAACACACAGCTATTGGAGGCTGAAGCCCCCTCCCCCACATAGACAGAGAGCACCAACCCTGGGATTAATAGACAGCGCCCCTGCAGAGACAAAGCACACACATCAAAGGTTGCCTGATCAATCTCCTCCTGCAAAGACAGCGAGAAGCAATCAAAGGATGACAGAGCAACACCTCTTTAGGGACAGACAACAGCAATGACAGACTCTAACTCCTCTGCATAGACAGAGGGCACCGATCAGAGGCCAAAGGAGCAAAGCCTGCAGCAGATACAGAGGGCATAGTTCACAGGGTGAGTAGACGCTACGCCGCCATTGTTTGCCATGGTAATGGTAGCCCAATAAAACAAACGTCCCCTTCAAGTCTTGAACAGCACAAAGGGCACAGGCACCCCTATACCCTTTTGTGCAGCCAGACTGCACTATGTAAAATTAGACTCGCTTTTGGTTTCACCCCAAACATCGTGTACTATAACAGAAACTTTGACAAAGAGATCTCAGCAGTGCTTTTCAAGTACACCTTGAATATATGATCTCAGGGGTGGCTAGCAAGTACACTCGGGGGAGGGTAACAGTGGTCACTACAGCAAGTGCACCTGGACCAGGAAACAAAGGATGTGGAGGAACTATACTCTGACATGGGGATTTCGCTGGTGTGGGGCAAATACATTAGGCCGAGGTAAACAGTGGTGCTAACACAAGTACACCTTGACAAGAGGATCTTAGGAGAGAACAAAGTGAGCATAAGTCTGTCATGCACATTCCTCAATACAGGACAGAATGAAACAGCATTAAGAGCCTGGAATTTTGATTGTCACCTGCTGGGCACACTATGGGAAATATGTTTGAAAGACAGGCTAAGATGTGAGAGATCAGAGGAAGATGTCAAGGGATGAAGCAGGAAACAAGAGTGAAGGGGGGAGGGAATGTCAGAGACAGAGGGATCAACAAAGGACTTGAGACTCTTCTAAGGGTTAATCAAAGACTTCTATTTGGTCCAAAACACAAGTGGGGTTGGAATAAGGATAACCAAATGCAGATCATTTTCCTTAACACAGTGAGAGGATTTAGGGATAACCAACATGGGTAGAGAGCCAGGCTCTTGATAGCCATGGCCCTAAGTCTAAAATATCTGGACCTCTTGTAAAAGTGCATATAAACAGATTAGCAATGACAAAGGTTCCAGAAATAACTGGCAATTGTATCTTTTAGTAAAGTTCGCTCGCAATCCCAATCCAAGATGGCCCCCAAAATTCAAAATGAGGCTTGAACAACCCAAGCCTTGGTTTGGAAAGAACAAAAAGAAGTGTAATAAAGACACCATATTTAAAGAGAACAAGAAACAAACATGGTGCCTTTGCAAAAGGTTTCTGCACACTGTTCCAGACATTGCTGCATGTGTCCAGAGATTATGAACCCGTTTTTCTGCCTGCTTTGATATCCTGAGCCTTTCCTGTTCTTGTTGTAACCACTTGGTTCTAATTGTGTCAGATTTGCTCTGCCTTTGCAGATGCTTTGGTTTCATCTGGGTTTCCCAGTACATGCTCCTGTCTTTTGCTTACTTTAACTCATTGGCCTCTTGTTTGGAAATGTTTTACCTTGTTTTGGTTTATTTCCTTATTCCTGCACATGTTCGCCTCACACCTCTCCAACAGGGCACAACTCACCCAGATGGGCCTCAACAGATACTAGCACCACCCAGTAACAGGCTCCATCCTGTCCCACGTCATCGTCAACCTCTACATTGAACCTCAGGGGGAACAGCTCGTCATCCCGACATCAAGATACAGCAATGCACAAGTGATACACAGCTTGCATTAACAACATGCCTTCGACTCAAACATTGCCTGACCCTTATCCAGGCTTGGATGTCAAACGCCTGTCTGAAGTTCAACCCTACAAACATTAAATGCATTCTCCAAGAAAACTCCAACAAGCATAACCAAATCCAGAATTGGCTGACTGACATGAAACTCAACGGATGCACGCCTCAATTCTCACCCACATCTTTTGGCTTTACTGTTGACTTTGACCTCTCATTTAAAGCACACATCACCAAGAAGACCCAAATAACATGGTACTAGCTTGGGATCCTCCGCAAGGTCGGTTTTGCAACAGTTATCCTAGTGTTATGCCTCGGCAGGCCCGGAGGAGGATTATTGCCCTTCGTAAGGGCATGCGTCACATTGCACATCCATTCTACGCCCACTGGCAACTGCCCTGGAAAATAGTGGCTTCGGCCCACTCCGCAGCGCTCTGCGGCAAGTTGGACTACGATTCCCAGCCTTCCGCCTCCCGCTGTCAGCAGAGAGGCGATGATGCGTGAACCTCGGTTTCGTCCGGTTCCGCCTTTCTCCTTCCCGATTTAAACCTCAGAACCGGGCAAGACGCTGCTTCTGATTAAAGTTGCATCCCGGTGTTTAGAAGTTCCGTCTTCGATCCTACTTTACTTACCTGTGTACCAGACCTGTTTCCTCCTTCACGGACTGCTTTTGCCTGCCGCTTTTGGAAAACTACTTACCCGTGTACCAGACCTGTTTCCTCCTTCACAGACTGCTTTTGCCTGCCGCTTTTGGAAAACTACTTACCCGTGTACCAGACCTGTTTCCTCCTTCACGGACTGCCTGTACCTGCCGCCCTTTGGAAACCTGGGATCACGGCATCGGTAAGACACTTCTTTTTCACTGCTTGCTAAACAAGCATTTCTTGTACTCATTGTACCTTGCCGCTGAACTCCATCACCTGCAATACTCCAACCCAATTGTGCCTCTTATTTTTGCTGTTACCATCATCCCCACAATCAGACTTCCATTGGACATTCTTCAGTAGTGCACAGGGACGCCTTGCAGATAGTGCACCTACCCGACTCTAGTGTGGCCCTCGTTCCGCCCGGGTTCAGTTCCCTAACTAACCTACCCATTTGTTATTTTGCACTTCCGTTTTATGAACTCTTTGGGACAAAACAGACTCAACAGCACAGCAGTGGTAAGGGTTTTCTATTCTTATGATTCCGTACCTCGTATCTAATCGACCAATATAGTTAGTATAGGTTACATTCTCCTTTCTTACTTATAGGTGGTTCCGGTTGCCTTAAAACAAGGGGAGGGCATAGCTCAGGTACTACTAGAAAGAAGTATCAAGGAAAAGGGATTCTCTTAAAGTTCCAATTGCTCACCTCTTGTTTTTCCTTTACAGCTGGGTTCTTGGCGGCGTGTCCTCCCCGCCCTTTTGAGCGATCAGTCCATCTGCCTGGTCCTACCCAGCAGAGGGTCATATCGTTAAAAAGGTCTTGTGCCCTCACAGAGAGGAGGCTAGGTTGGAGGCCCCGACCTAGCTCTTCAATCAATAGTTCAGTCCTGTGTCTTCCGGCCACCGGTTTGGTTTACTTCCCGTCCGGTGAGTAACACCTAGCCCTTGTAATCTCCTACCTGTACATTGACAATGTCCCATTCGCAGAACCCTCTCTGACAGCCGCCCAGCACACTTAATCAGAGAACTAATGAAATTCAACCACATCTCCCCATCCTCACTGAGTTACAATGGCTACCGCTTCCAGCATGCACCAGGCTTAGGACTGCCCGCATCAGCTACAAATCAGTCACAACCAAAGGTACTTGGATGAGACACTCACTATCACCGGAGGCAGCAAACTACCAGACGCCACAATATCATGGATGTCCAGTGCTTACCTAAGCTCAACCCCTCCAAGACTGAATCCCTACCATTGACCAACATCACTGAACACCCAGACATCCAGGCCTGGCTCTCTGATATGCACTTCAAGGGCTTCACACCCCATTTGGCCATCTGCACCAAGTCCCTTGGGTTTGACATTGACAGACACCTCACCTTCAAACAGCGCGTAGCAAGGAACACGCAAACGGCCTGGTACCAACTTTCTCTCCTGTGGAAAATGAAGCCCTTCATCCTAGAAAACAACTTCAGATCTGCTGTGCAAGCCTTGGTCCTTTCCCACCTGGATGGTGGCAATGCCCTTTTGGAAGTCCTTCCGGTGAATATCTGGCTCCCTTAAGATGTGTCCTGCATGCTGCAGCATGACTCATCAAAGGACTCAACCACATCACCACAACCCTCATCAAACGGCACTTGCCCCTGTGCAAGCCCGTACCATCTTATAATCCTGCGGCCTCATCTGCAAGGCTGTCCCCCTGAAGTCTCCAAGCTCCTTCACTGAGAAACTCAGCATCCCCAGAGGCCTGTGATCCACCAGAAGTAAGGAAATGTGCAGACTAGAACTCTGACGCTGCAGGAAAGAAAGGTCTAGAAGGCAGGCCTTCTCTGACTATGCCCCAAGACTCTGGCACCTCCTCTCCCTCAACATCTGACTCGCCCCCTCTCTTCTAGAGTTCAGAACGGAGCTCAAGACCCTTTTCTTCAAGGAATGGCTCCTCCCTAACACCTAGGTCCATCCACCATCCACTCCCATTGCTACTTGTAGACCCATTGCTGACAATTGCCCGCTCTGCCCTGCTGTTAGATCCCCACTCCCTTGTTTCTCTGCTCCCTAACGTTGTTCTTCACCGCATGAGTGTAAAGTGCTCTGTTGCTTCCCAAAGCGAGGTCTGCGTTCAATAAATGCCCTTATAATAATAATAATAATAATTTCACCAGGCTGGAAAGAAAAGGGCAATATGGAAAATGTCAGTGAACAGTCCTTTTCCTGCTATGCATCTTGCCTCTGGAATAAGTTGCCAATGCAGATAAGACTGTTCCCTTCATACTAAACTTTAGGAAGGACCTAAAGACACTTGTATTCAAAGAACATCTTGCCAACTACCCCAACCCTATTCTGCCCCACTAGAGTTCCCCCCTACCCATGCAGCTCCTCAGCACCCTAATTGCAACCTCCTGGATGTGTCCCCTTTGTGCAGTGCTCTGTTGCTTTCCATCTAGGTTGGGGCTTTATACATCTCATGCACACAAACACACACAGACGCTCTCTCCTTGGTTGTGAATATGTGATATTCTATCCTCACGATTTCTCTGCACTTTAGCATACTGTGGAGGATTCTTAGTTAGGGTGTGTTGGTGGTTCACTGTGTGTCGTGCTGGGACTCATAGTGGTTGCTATTCCTCGCATTCTCTGCCTATTTCACTCCGCACCCCCGCGTGTTTGCTCCATTTCTCTCATGCAGGCCGCATTGGTTGCGCTAGTTGCATGTCTAGAACCCTAACAGTAGTGTCGGGAGTCCTCTAGTCTACGACAGGTCTTTTGAATTGACACCTTACTGTCCTTACACCTCCGGAGGAATTACTGAGGCATCGCTGAATCCCAGTTACTGGGAGAATTCTCATGCGTCTTGTTTCTTGATTGAGGGCACAGATAATTATCAAGGTTTGTGAACATATCTATCTCCGATTCCTATTTAGTGCTCAAGTATTAG
Organism: Ambystoma mexicanum; assembly: GCF_040938575.1. Classification (NCBI taxonomy): domain Eukaryota; kingdom Metazoa; phylum Chordata; class Amphibia; order Caudata; family Ambystomatidae; genus Ambystoma; species Ambystoma mexicanum. The sequence goes on from NC_090938.1 coordinate 3,729,553, forward strand.
TTGCTTGGATCATTCTTTTGAATTGTTGGTTCAGCTCCCTCCAGGTTGGATTTGAAAACCTTTAGGATTCCAGAAGGCCACAGATTCAAGTCAGGTCAGCTGGGTGGCTTAGAAATAGCCCACATTATTAACAGAATAAAAGAGAATCATTCATATGTCGGCTTTTCCTTCTCTCTCTCTTTCTCTCTGGCGATGTAATCTCCATTTGGGTTCTCAAGTGGATTAAAGCTCCCTCACACTGCCAGTATTTGGATTAGGGTTCCTGGACAGCCTGTTTCTGCTCGTCTTCGCTGACTCGTTTTGTTAAACATGTTTTCTTTACTTCCCCCTAGTGCGTTTGCTGGTCTCGCCAGTATCCGGCGTAGGGCTGTGCTTGGGTCTTCAGGCTTTGCCCCAACAGGTCTTCGGGCCAAGATTCACTAGGCTCTCAACTCTCTCAACACAGATACACTCGCTGCTATCCAGCTCTGGTCCCAGTGGGGTAGCCTTATGGCTCTGGGAAACCTTATCAATCGTTGGCTCTCTTTGCTTGCCCAATGGTGGTAAATACCACTGGGCTTCACAGTCCACCTCCCCAACTTTCCGCCATCTGTAGCCACTAGGGATGGCCTTGTTTTTGCATTACTGATTGCCAGTCCACAGCTGTGAGGGCCAATGATTGTAAAGATAGGTCCTTAATCTTGGAATCGGGTGGCCTTGCCATAGCTACCACCCGATTTTGCCGTCCTTACTCTCCTGGGCTTCTGTTTCTGCTACTCATCTCCCCAGACAACTGCCAGTGTTTGTTCATGGTTTCAGCTGGTTCTACATTGGCCATGAAGAACAGGTGAGGGTGTGGTTCTGATGTGATTCACAATCCACGCTCACAGCTAGTTCTCTCTCTGCTTAGGTATGGGTAGCGAGATTTAAACCTGCAGTCTCCCTGTCGTACGCTTATCCTTCTCCAAGGATTTAGGGGTCTATGCTTGTTGGTTATAATAATGAGGGTGGGAACTGGGGAGAGGCCCTGGTGATAGCCTGTATAACTCCTACAGGGGTGGTATCCCTAGCCAGGGGTGACACCCCCACCCCCTGGCCATCAGTGTCCCTGACACCCCACTTCTTGGCCTCACAAGCAAGACTCTGTCCTAGACCATGCAGACCAAAGTGAACAGTATATCGAGAGAACCAGCAGAACAGTAGGAGTGGACTAGTGGGTCTAGCGCTGGGTCGGAGGAGAAGAAAGGGTGCAAAGAACGGTACAATAAAGAATAGTGGTCAAAGAGAATCAAAGTGAGGACAGAGGAAAGGACAGGGAGACAGGAAGAGAGGGTGCATGAGGATGATGTGGGGAAGAGTGAGCATGGTGAATAAGAGAAAAGAGAGCAATGGAGCGGAGTGAATAAAAGGGTGGAAAGGATGAAAGAAGGTCCAGAGCATGTTAGGATTAGTTCAGTGGCCCTAAAATCAGGCAATACATAAAAGTTTTCCACTGAGCAAGTAAGAAGTTGGAGAGGCAGATGTGCCTGAGGCAGGGGATGCTGAATGCTCCACAACAGCGAGCCGCATGCACAGTGAAGAAGCGAGGACATAGTTCTCTGATAAGAGAGTCACTGGAAACCATGCTGTACATACCAGACTCTGCCAGAGCAGCCGCAACCTCGTTCTGTGTGGAATAGATATTGCATGCCGACCAGCGGCACTGAGCTCCCAGGGCACACAGCGTCTCGATCAAGACCTAGCAATAGAGGAAGAGAACTTCAGACAGTCGCAAGCAGTGCCCTGGCTAGATCTGGGTGATAGCGGTTCACACTACTTTCCTGCAACAAAGACTCTCTAGCTTGGGACCTTTAAAGGAGTCCTGCTCTGGTTGGAGCGGCTCGGAAGAACCTGATTACATCCAAATTCTGGTTGAACTTAGACAATGCCTGGCTTTCCATGATTTCATTTTTAATGGCATTGAATTGTTCTTTTCATCTAGTTCACAACAGTTATTCTGAGAAGACTTGACTGAGCTTTGATACCAGAAAGTGAGCAGCTTGGTGGTTAAGACGCATGGGGTATTGAGTTGAAGACAATCTAAACCAGGTTTTGGAGTCAAGACTTGGTGAAAGTAGTCTTAACAGTCTCTCGTCCGCTTTCCAATCTTAGTGGGGCACTCCTCCACACTAAATCAACAAAGGAGGAGAGCACTCCCTCACAGCCAGTAGAAGATCAGAATCCATGTACATCCCCAAAACCAGCAGGGGACCAGACCACTCCCAAGGCGGAAGTACAAACTACCGCCATGAAATCAGTGGAGAACCAGAGCACTTCCTCACACTGAATCTCCAGAGGAACCCTCCCACCACAGTCAGGAAAGGACCAGACCACGTACTAATCCCAGCCTTGATATCCAGTACTGAATATGCAACGTTCTACCCTGAGCCAGCAGATAATCAGAACAACTATGCCCTGCTAGCACTGGTCTAAACCCTTGCCTTGCACAACAAGGTGCAACCAAACCCCCACCACTACCCACCCACAGATCACAGACCCACACCCATCAGCCAGCAGATTAACAGATTGCCTTGCACAGTGAGCCAGCAGAGGACAAGCCCCCCCCCCCCACCCAGCCCCACTATGGCATGCAGAGGCATAGACACTCCCCAAGTCACAAAGGGTAGTTCAGCAACCCCATCTCTCCACACAGTAAGACTGACAGAAGACTCAACAGTTGCTAGCAGAGAACTAGAATGTGTTGCCCACCTCCCCCAACTAGGAGATGCACTCTCCCAGAGACTCCATGAACTCCTCAAGAGGCTCTTCCTTACCTTACCTGTGCTCAAAGTACTCACCGCTGTCTGGGCTGTTATATGAGTGCAGCCGACGATTTTAGCCCCAGCCAGAGGTTTCTCTCCCTGGGCCCGCTTCCGGAGGGAAATCAGAGCCAGCATGTCTAGAAAAGAAAGAGAATCCAGTGTCCAATCCAGATCAGCAGTATCATGTCTCCATTCAAGCTCATCCTGTACGCCCTTTTGACATTTATTCACTTGGTTACAAACTCTTACATTTCTACTTCTAACCTCTGTCACATCTCACTCCTTACATACCTCTCTGTTGCTCTTCTGTTCAACATCCATGTCACTCCTCTTCTTCCCCCACCTCTTTTCGATCTCAGCTGGCGAAGGACCATAGGCAAAGGGCACCTCCCTAGGGTACCTCCACTGCCTGTTTGCCTGCCCGCCCTGCATACCGTTTACAACTACAATCAAGCACAGTGGCAAGAAGGGGGAGCACAGCCAGTGCTATGCTTCTGAAATCTTGCCACTACTTCATTACTACCACCTGAAGTTTCCCATTGTGTTGAATCTAGCTGCCCTGTGAAGTTTTGCCACTGCCTTAAGTCTTGCTGCGCTCTGAAGTTTGCCATGGCTTTAAATCTTGATGTGTTCTGAAACTTGCCATTGTGTTGAATCCTGCTGCCTTACGAACTTTGTCATTGCCTTTACTCTACTCACCACCCCTGCTCCTCGCTCCTCTGCTGCTCACCTCCCACATGCCACATACACCCATATGGGCTAGCCTTACAACACACAAGCCCCACATCCGCCACATGAACAAACTGCTGCAAACATACCAGACGGTGGCCGTTGCCCCTTGTGAGACAGGCATGGTGACAAGAGAGACACAGACTCAGAAGAACAAGTTACTTACCAACTGTAACGTTCTTTCGACTGGATGTTCCTACCATGTATTCCTCATCTCGGATAGGATAGTGGCCTTCGAAGTGATAATAGTAGTGATCGCAACCCAATCAGCTTGAAACAAAGTGGTCTTATGGGTGGGGTAGGCCTGCCAGATAGATTTCCTTGCATGATAACATGGAATGATGTGTCCAATAGGAGAAGTACATGGGAAAGAATCCGGGACACAGATCTGCACCTAGATATTCTGGCAGCGAACATATCCGCTATTTATGGAATTCTAGATAGTGTCGTGGATCCAGCGCAGGTGGTGGGGGCCCTTATCAAGGGCTTCACGGCAAAGTGCAAGGGAAAGGCTAGCCCTTGTAAGAGGGGATGGTTTAATGACTATTGTAGTAGTGACCATAGTGTTCAACGCCTGCCTTGACACTGGCTACCTTGTGGAAATCAGCCATCATCTTTCCCATCTTTAAAAAAGGGGACCCTGCGAGTCCGACGTCTTACAGACCCATAGCCTTGTTGCATAGCTCTTTAAACATTTTTGGGAGGATACTGCTGGGTTACATAGAGTCCTGGCTCACAGAGAATGCAGTCCTCTCAGATGAACAAGTTACTTACCAACTGTAACATTCTTTCGACTGGATGTTCCTCCCATGGATTCCTCATCTTATGATGAACGTATCTCGCCAGCTTCGCTGCTTCGGAAAATAAATTCTCGGCAGAGGGCTCTGTGCACGAGGTCGTGGTGTCGATGTCCCTTGACGGTCCCCGTACCAACGTCACCATCAGTATAAGTAGCTCGTGCCGCGCCCGTTGGCTTCTGTTCTGTTTTGTCAAGGAAATATTCGAGGAACGCCCAGGCGTGCCTCATGACTGAAAACCTCTTTCGGGAGAGAGAAGTATAAATAACACAAACTGGACTGCGGGGTAGGATTAGAGGGGCGATGAGGAATACGTGGGAGGAACATCCAGTCGAAAGAATGTTACAGTTGGTAAGTAACTTGTTCTTTGAATGGATTGCGTCCTCCCACGTATTCCTCATCTTATGATAGACTCCCATAGCAGTGGACATTTTGGAGGTGGGAGTACTAATAATTGTTCTCATGGACGGAATGAAGTACCGCCATAGCAAATAATCCTTCATTGGAAGAAGAAGCATCTAAGAAATAATGCTTGATGAAGGTATGCATTGATGCCCATGTTGCGACTGAACAAATACCCGCTACAGGGACTCCCCTCTTCAGAGCTGCAGAAGTAGCCACCCCCTAGTGGAATGGGCTCGAAGCCCATCCGGTGGGTCCTTTCCTGCCAGTCTGTAGCATTCAATTATAGCCAAAATGATCCAGCGGGATATAGTCTGTTTTGTCAACGCTAATCCCAATTTATGGCCAGTATAACCCACAAAAAGTTGGTCATCCTGACGCAGTTTTGACATTCTTGATATATAAAAACTGAGAGCCCTTTTTGGGTCCAGCTTATGCAGTCTCTCCTCTTCTTTGCCCAAATGAGGAGGAGGGTAGAACGTTGGTAGTATGATTTTTTGTGACAAGTGAAAGTCAGAAACTACTTTTGGGAAGAAAGAAGGTTTAACCTTAAGTACCACCTTGCCCTTGTGAAAAGTGGTGTACGGAGGTTTGCATGAGAGAGCCTGCAACTCACTAACCCTGCGGGCTCATGTTAAGACCACAAGAAGGACTGTTTTTAATCTTAGAAGCCTCAAGGGACAGGAGTGCAGAGGCTCAAAAGGTATACAAGTTAGAAACTCAAGTACAAGATTTAAATCTCAAGTTGGGACATGAAAAGGGGCTAGAGGGTATACATTCGTAAGCCCTTTCAGGAATTGAATGATTAATGGAATTTTGAAGTAAGAAACCTCTTCAGAGGAGCGCTTGAAAATGGACAGCGCAGCCAGATATCCTTTAATTGTTCTGATCTTGAGCCCCAGATTTGCTAGATGCAATAGGAAAGAAAGCACCATTGGAGTGCCACATTGAAAAGGGTCCACATCCTTATCCCTGCACCAGACAATGAATTTATTCCAACAACACCGGTACAGGGATTTAGTTGCTGGCCTTCTGGCCGAAAGCAACATTTCCATTATGTCATCCGGGAGATCCCAATCCTTGTATCTCAACCTCTCAGAAACCATGCGTGAAGGTTGAGTGTCTTGACCTCGGGATGGAGAACCCGACCTTCCTCTTCCGAGAGAAGATCCTCTCTTTTTGAGAGATGTATTGGAGGGCAGATGGACATGGCCAGAAGGTCTGGGTACCATGTCCTCCTGGCCCAATCCGGGGCAATTAGGATCAAGGTTCTCCTGAACTTTTTCTAACTCTTGATTACATGAGGAATCACGGGGACTGGGGAAAACGCATACAGAAGTGGAAACTCCCAGTCCACCACGAACGCGTCTCCCAGAGCTCCTCTCGGAGGAAATTCCCTTGAGCAGTACTTTTCGCACTTCCGGTTGACCCTGGTCGCGAACAGATCCACTTGAGGGAGTCCCAAAAGGGTGAAGATCTCTTGAAGGACGTCCTGAGCTAGTTCCCACTCGTGGGACACTGTGTTTTGCCTGCTCAGAGCGTCTGCCGCTGTGTTCTGCTCTCCAGCTAGGTGAACTGCCGATAGAGAGAGATTCCTTTTCGTATTGCCCAGAACCAGAGCTGCATTGCCTCTCTGCACAGTGGTAGTGACCCTACTCCTCCTCGCTTGTTGAGGTAGTACATGGCCACTGTGTTGTCCGTCATTATCAAGACATTCTTTCCCTGTACAGAGGGCAGGAAGGCCTTCAGCGCTAGTCTGATTGCCCTCAGCTCCAACAGGTTGATGTGCAGTTTGGACTTCGATGGAGACCAACGACCGCTTATTGTCAGATCGTTGGTGTGGGCTCCCCACCCCGTGAGTGAGGCGTCCGTCACTACAGTTATCTCCGGCCCAGAATGCCAAAAAAGATTCTCCCTTGAGAATGTTGTTGTTGCAAGCCCACCAAAGAAGGTCTTGAGCAACTGTGCTTGGAACTTGCAGAGGATCTGACATATTCCCAGAGAATTGGGTCCACTGAGTCCTGAGAGCCCATTGAAGAGATCTCATCCTCAATCGGGCCTCAGGCACAAGAAAGATGCAGGATGCCATGAGACCGAGCAACCTCAGAAAATCGAAGGATGGCAGATGTTGGGCATTTTGGAACCTTGTTACCATCTGCAGAATGTGGAGAGCTCTCACCTCAGGAGGCGAGGCTTTGCCAGAGGAAGTATCCAGGACTGCTCTGATAAACTGGAGCTTTTGGGATGGTATCATGTGGGACTTCTTGTAATTGAGGGAGAAGCCCAGTCTGTGAAGGGAGTGACAGGTGATTGGCAGATGATCTTGAGCTTGTTCGGGAGAACGCGCTATGATCAACCAATTGTCCAGGTAGAGGTAGACGTGAATCCCCCCTCTCCTGGGACTAGCTGCCACAACCACCATCAGTTTGGTGAAAACCCTCGAGCAGAGGTCAGCCCGAATGGCAGAACTCGAAACGGATAGTGAGAACCACCAACCGTGAACCTCAGGTACTTTCTGTGCTTGAGATGGATCGGCACATGAAAGTAAGCATCCTGGAGGTCTAGAGATACCAACCAGTCCTGAAGCTGGAGGGCCTGAAGGATCTGAGAAAGGGTGACCATCTCGAACTTGTCCTTCCTGAGGAACTTGTTCAAATTTCTTAAGTCCAAGATGGGTCTCAAACCTCCGTCCTTCTTTGGAATGAGAAAGTAAGGGGAGTAGCAACCCTTGTTCCTCTCCGCTACAGGTACATGTTCTATTGCACCTTTCTCTAGCAGGGTTATTATTTCCTGCAAAAGGAGCGGATCTGGGATCTTGGTAGAATTGGCTCCCAGTGGATGGTCCTGAGGTCTTTTTAGGAAGGGAAGGCAGTAACCTTGAACTACTGTATCCAGTGCCCAAGCATCTGAAGTAATGCCCCGCCATTCTTTCAGATGCTGTGAGATTCTGCCTCCCACCGGGGTCTTGTGTGATAAGGCCTCAGAGTGACTTGGAGGCGTCTGGAGGAGCAGCTGAGGGCAAAGATGCCATTCCTGAGGCTGGTTTCGCACCTTTTCCTCGTCCACCACGAGGGACATTCCTTTTACCTCTTTGTATGGCCTGTCCTCTTCCTCTACCAAAAGAGGAGCAGTACCGAAAAGAACGACCTGTCCAGGAAGATGAGCCCGAATAAGGTTTCTGAGGCTGTTGCATAGAGGCGCTGAGAAATTTAGCCGCCGCTATAGAGGTCTGCAGTATTTCTAAGCTTTCATCAGCTTTACTGCCAAACAGCCTAAAGTCATCAAAAGGCATGTTGAGTATCCTGGCCTGCACATCAGGTGCAAACCCTGACTTCCTCAACCATGCAAATCTGCGTAGCACTGTGCTTGCAGCCATGGATCTGCTGATACTATCAGCAGTATCCAGTCCAGACTGGAGACATTCCGCCATTGCCTCCTTGCCATCTTTTATAATATTCAGGAAGCCTTCCCTTTCCTCGCCTTCCGGAATATGATCAGTCCCACAGGGTATGGGTGAACCTGGCCAGGGTACAGGTGACATTTGCTGACTTGAGAGCCAGGCTACCCGAGGTAAAGACCTTACAGGCCCAAGCATCCACCTTGTTATCCTCTCTATCCGGGGGGATAGGTGGATAGGCTGTTTGTCTTGACGAAGTTTCTGCCTGAACCTCCAGACTCTCAGGCGTGGGATGCCTCTTTAAGTAATCAGGGTCACAACTAGAAGCTCTGTATTTCTTTGGAAAATTACAGTTAACTGCAGAAGCAGTCTCAGGAGCCTCCCAGTTTTTTTCCACTGTCCTCTGAAGTGCCCTATGGAAGGGGAGAACTGGGTCCTTCTGGGGGCCCTGGTCCAGGATATCAGTCCTATCATTCTGATCAAATGTGGGTGAGGATCTACCCCAGCCCATGTATTCCACAACCCTGTTCATCAAACTCCTGTGCCCTGAATCTGCATCTTCTGCAGGGTCAGGTTTTGTAAATTCTAGCTCTGGTGACATATCAATGCCACTAGCAGAGTGAAGGGTGTCACAAGGGTCTCTCATTTTCGATTCTGGATCGATTAACTCCTCTGGCACTCCTCTGGTACCAAACTGTACCCCAAAAGGAGAAACTTCTTCTTCTGAGGCACTCTCCTCTTCAAAGATAGAGGACATACACTTCAAAAAGTCTGATTTAGGTAAGGGAGTAAATCTTCTTTCCTGTGTCTGAGTTTGCCTCAAAGGGATCGAAAGAGTCTTCGAAGGCATCGATGACGTCTTCGAAAAAGGTGCCAAAAACTCTGATGGCGTCGACGAAGTGCTCGAGGGCTTCAACAACTTACGTTTCTTCATCGGTGTCGGGGAATCACTTGATTCTCGAGGTACCTTCGACGATTTGACGTCGGGTTGAGATTTTCGAGCTTCACCCATACTACGGTTTTACCCACAGTAGTTTTTAACTCTCCTGTGTCGTCCAACGGAGCAACCAGGGTCTGGCTCTTTCAATGTTTATTTGAGGGGGTTGAGGCTGCATTCTCAATGACCTTCATCATCTGCTTTCTAAATTCATCCCATTTCCTTGGGGAATCCGACTTAGTTGGACATCTTACCAATTCGGTAGACGTGTCACAGGAAGGGGAGGGAGATCTGTGTCTCCTCTTCATCATCTTTGAAGAAGAAGATCGAGAATGTTTCGATCTATTACGTGATCGAGACCTCTTCGGATGTTTACGCCGATCCGAATCCTTCGATTTGCCCGACTTTCTATGTTTTTTTGACAAAGCCTTCGAAGAGGCCTTGGAAGCTTCCCGCCCCACTGCCAGTTTACCTTTTCTCTTACGAATAGCTTTCTCTGTCATCGACTGACAGGAGCCACAGTCGCCAGTTCGAAGGTCCGAACCCAGGCACCAAAGACAAACGCGGTGAGGGTCAGTAATCGATAAAACATTTTTACCTCGTCTTTGGAGTAGAAGGGGTAGAAGAAGACAACATTTTCTGGAAGAAAATTTGAAGCGCGCCGTTAACTAGAGAGCGAAGCAATCGGAAAAACGGAACTGAAGCCAACGGGCGCTGCACGAGCTACTTATACTGATGGTGACGTCAACATGGCACGGAGCTCATTGAGGGACATCGTCGCCATGACCTTGTGCACATCGCTCTCTGCTGAGAATTTATTTTCTGAAGCAGCGAAGCTGGCGAGATACGTTTATCATAAGATGAGGAATACGTGGGAGAACACAATCCATTTGAAATACAGTTTGGTTTCTGCCCCGGGTGGGAACCATGGAGCAGAGTTTAAACCTGTATTTATTGGTTTTAAATTCCGTCTTTTGTAAGGGAGAGGGGCTGTATCCCGTATTAATGAACCTGAGCACGGCCTTTAACAAAGTGGATAGATCGAAGATGTTTGCCGTGCTCGGGTCCTTGGGATGCCCGGAGGAAATTTTAACTGTGCTACAAGAACTTCACAGGGAGAACCAGGCTTGTGTGTGCAGCGGAACAGGGGGACAATGCACCATGTGCTTTGAGGTGGGATGTGGGGTTTGTCAGGGCTGTGTTCTAGCCCCAATCCTGTTAATCCTTTACATCAATGGGCTATTAAATGCCTTGCTGGATACTGGAGCGGACTATCCGAATCTGGGGGGCAGGGCCTTTCCGGTCCTGGCTTAGGCAGATGATACAGTGTTAATAGCCAGGACCCCCAGGGCCCTCCAGATTCTGATCACCGCTTATGCTGCCTTTATGAATAGCCTAGGGTTAAAAATAAATTCCACAAAATCATTGGTAATGGGATGTGTGGGAAGGAAAAGGTCGGCAGAGATGCGCTCAATGCTACGTAATGGGGTTAATATTCCTAGTTAAGGAATTTGACTACCTGGGAGTAAGATTGGAGGAGTCTGTTACGGGGAGTGCTCATGTAACAAACAATCAGTGAAAATGAGCCAATATGTAGGTGGCATCTCCCGCCTCTTGTCCCGCTGTCAGGGCCAAACCCTAGATGCAGCCTTAAAAGGCTATGCAGCGCAGACAAAGGTCGTGACACTGTATGGAGCACCACTATGGGGTTTTTCAAACACACCAGAGATTCAGGTCAAGGAGAATACGTTTTTTAAAAGGCTTTTGGGACTCCCGGATCCACACCTTGCATTTCCGTTCATAGGGAACTGGTAATGGATTTCTGGAAGAACAACGGGTCTTAGCACTGATCACTTTTTGGCTTTGTCTCTGGGTGAACGACTACGCCAATCAAAGTCATTTTATCATTAGGACCATTATGGCAAGAGAGAATTGGCAAAAAATCCCTTGGGTAGCATTCATTGATGAAGCCCTGTCCCCATGTAATATTTGCGTAGTTTCTCCACCAGATAATCTGCTGACCTCTGGGCAAATGTGCTCTTATAAGCACATTTTGACCCGGGCAATGAAGGAGAAAAGGGACCTTATGGAGTTTGTCACAAACTCGGACAGAGCTCCCGCAGTGATCAGCAGTGTGAATGAGATCGAGCGATACCTCCTTGGAGCTCCACAAGGGGAGACCGTTGGCTGATCACGCATGCCAGATTTGATTGCTTACAGCTGAGGGGAACTATGGCAAAGGGGTCTGGGTACCCTGAAATACCTGGGTTATAGAAGACATTAGGTTAGGTATTACTAGTGTCTATAGTGGTGGCAAGATAAGGTAATTGCATAGAAAAAAAGCATTCCTTAACTTAACTATAATATCAGCCAGCCACTATTGTCCCAGTTCAAGATGGTGGAGTACTTCCTGTCCAGCAGTGATTGGTCATTGGCCATTGTGATGCAGTTTGGAACCTTAGGAAAGGTTCTACGCTGCCTTTCATTCAGGATCAGCTCATGGATGGTCACAGCGCATCTAAGCTCCAGTAATTTCAAGGAGAGAAACTAAAGAAAACTCCAGAATACCAGAATAGAATTCTTCAGAAAGAGCCTGTGAAGTGACAATTCAGATAAGTGACTCTGTAATGCTAACCAATTTGTGAGAAAAGTTATATTTTTATTGAGTTAACTCAAGTTCAGTTATATTTTTGAAAAGTCAATAATTTCAAGTTATTAATTGATGGAAAGTCAAAGACAGCATGTTGATCAACAAATGTAAATAATTTCGGATAAGAAACTAACTACAATATTCAAATGAATGATCGTTTCATAAATGTGCGCACAGTATTTGAAAAATCAATCCATCAGCTCGCGTGCGTCGTTAGAAAACAAGCAGCGTGAGCAGAGGCGTTCGTAAGGCTTCGTGGTTTGGCATTATTTGAGGAAAGGACCCGACTACGTGCAACGGCGTGTCCGGGAAGTTCCTCGCAATAAGCATTATTGTTTTTGTAGCATCGTAGTTGAGGAGATATGCGAAGCCGCAGTAATCTTTTCTGCGTGGTTTCATTCCGGAGGTTGTGAGTGGCTTCAAGTTAAAGCAAGCGCGCATTGATTGAAGTCAGCGAACTTTTTTTTGTTACCCTTTCGCAATCCAGTGATCGAGCGCAGCGGTCTCAATACAGAGGGCAGCGTTTATCTGATTAACGTGATACTGAGGCGGCAAAGAGACATCAGGTATCGTGAGCGCTGCATCAGTTTAAAATCTTTTCAGCTTGACGAAAATAACAGCGCATGGTATAAAACTAAGATACAATATTTCTACAGATGAAAATAATATCAATCAATAGAAATACAAGTCAAGTACCCTCATCAATTTAAAGACAATTAAGAATTTAGCAGAAAGAACTTTGTTATGTTCAGCAAGCATTCAAAGACATTCCATTCTTACAAGTAAAAGTAAAATAACAGAACAATTGAAGATTCTTAATAACACAGAGGAAATTCAGATAGTGTTTGTGGAGTTTGTAGTTATAAGAATTCAGCAGAGCTAAGCAAGTATAAAAGAAAAGTTAAGATTCTTCAAGAGTCTCTAAGTATCTGTACAGAGACTGTCAGGTAACAAAGGGTTCTGGGAAGGTACATAGTAAATTGGCAGTGAGTTGTTTTTATTAAAATTTAACTGTTGATGTATCACTGTATTTTGCAGGTAACCAGAGTTCCAAAGTTCCAAGCAGTAGAGGACTCCACTGTTTCCTGACCGTTTGTTTTGTTCTCCAATTCCCCCTTTCTCCCATTCTGGTCAATTCAATAATTGTTCTATAGATTGTTGGATATACTGGTTTGAGGGACTAGGTGGGCTATTCCTGCAGGAGAACGGCGCTGGGACCTGATACGGCGTACGGGGTAGATAGAGAGGACTTGAAGCACCTCCTATTGTTTTCCCAGCATACAACATCGTTAGACGGTCCACCTTATTGCTGGTTCTCAGGTGATATAACATTCGCTCCCATAGGCCAGCAATGCTCTTTATTCTGGCTGCGGATTCTATTGACGGCTTGGGCACTACTGCCCTTCTTGAAAAGAGATATTTACCATAGAAAGGGGATATTGGCCCAAATGAACTGAATTGATTGTTACAATTTATTAAATATGTACTGTGCACTGTAATTTGTGTTTTTTTATGTTTTGAGCTTTTAACTGTGAGAACACCATTTTTTATAAATGAGATGTAAGGGCCATTTTTTACATGTATTGTACTTGTGTGTTTATGTGTTTGATGGGTGAATTGATCTGAACAAACATATTGACTGAGTGACTGAAATGTATCACAGTTCAATTTTTAAGCTTCTCTGGGATCCTTTCAACACTGTAAAGCCAACCAACAAGTCTCCACCTTGGCCGGGCTTCTTAGGGTGCCCTTCCCCAAGCTCATGCCCCTTCCAGCTTTCAAACACAAAGTCAGTTTTATCGATTTCTTAAGTAGGCCTCTCAGGGTTCCCTTTCCGCAAGCACAGGCCCCTTCCAGATAGATGAGCGACGCTGCCTGCTTCTATCTGCTGGCTCTATGGAGAAAGTTGATGCAGGCCACGTGGAGGCGGCCATCTTGCATTGGAGCTCATGCTTCTGTGTTAAATAAGCATTTTGGTAGCATTTCCTCAGAAGCCTCCTCCTATCGAACGAAGAGCTGCAGGGGCGGGCGAGCTCATCACTCCTGATATTCCGTCGTGGAAGAAAGGCCCGGACAGGCATCGGGCCTTAAAAGGGGCCCTTAGATGGATACTGTTAGGGAGGCATGGTATCGCAAGTATGACACTGACACAGGCGGTTCAATTTGTAAAACCTTTATTCAGTTTTCAGGGTTTGGAAAAACTCCTACTTTGCCCTGTAGCTATGATGTGAGTAGTCTCTTTCATCAAATAATAAAGAAAACACAGCCCTAGTCAATCTTTGTCAAATCAAAATGGCCTATACTAACAAACCCTAATGCCTGCCCTTTATCTTATACAAAAAGTGTGTAAAGGGGAATATGTATGCAAAGGAAAATCAGTGTTATAACATTAAGGATCAAAGTGTCTGAGTCAGCTCTCCTCCCCATGTTGGTCAGCGCAGACAAAGGCGCCCCCCGCAGACAGGATGACACACTATGGCTCGGCTCAGGTTCTCAAAACAAAGGCAGTTCAAAACGTGGATCGAGGCCCACCGGGCCTTCCACGTTAAAGTCACTTACTCCAGCGTTCAAAACTTTATTTCACAGTTCAACCAAAAAGGTCACGTAGGTCTCCCTCCGTCAGGCTCGGACCTCTCAAAGCTTTAACAGTTCGTATAGGTCTCCCTCAGCAGGGCTTGGATCTCTCAATCACAGCACTTGCAGGGGTTCCCTTCCTCAAGCTTAATTCACATTCATTAGGGGTTCCCTTCCCCTAACTTCTCACACTTCCGGTCTTTCTCAGTCGGGCTCAGACCTTTCACTGATGTCGAAGACTTTTGAATGTGCAAGGCTTTTACTATAGACCTCTACAGGACCACTTTGACTTTCTCTTTAGCTCACACTCTTATGCTATTTGTCCCAGTGTCTCTTGGTCTTAGTTGTTCAGCACCATAAGCACAAAAGTTTAAAGAAATCTTTCTCTTCAAGCATTCACCCTTTCACTTCCCCTTTTGCCTGGATTAATCTTGACCATTACGCAGTTCAGAGTTTGTTCACTTTGCCACTTTATAACAAAACATTTTACATTTTGCTGAGACTTTCGATTGGGTTACTTCCTTTCACCGGACTACTCTGTTGCTCTGTATCAGTGTCTTCACAGTTATCAGTCACTTAAAAGTTAATCTCTGGTTAGCTTTCTTTCGCGTCTCATCAGCAAGCGCGTATCCTTCAATTGTGAGATATACTGTTGCAACTTCAATCATTACTTACACACACACCAGCCTTTCATGTTGTTTGCTAACTCACTGGCTGTGTGCATTCCTCTCTTGTCTTTTTCAGCTTAAATTCACAAGTCAAGGTTAATACCACAGACTTGGCCTCGTCTCCCCAACTCTGTCGTTCACCCGGTAGGGTCGCTGGCGTCCTTGAAACACAATGCAGCCTTCTTGTCTGGGATTTGGCCTTCTCTGCGTATCTTTCACGGCTCTTCAGAGGCAACAACCTCCTGCAGGGATATTCTGGGTTTCTCTACGCTTTGCTCTCGTCCCTCGATCGGTTGTTCTGCGTCAGTAGGTTCGCCTCCCCCCTGGAAGATCTGCTCCTTCTCGTGTTCCACCTTGCTCAGAGTGTGTCTCTATGTTCCTCCTTTTATCCATGTGAGGAGAGCTAATGTGTATCAGATGTATGTGATTGAAGTCAATTGACTGACATTGCATGACCCAATTGGCGGGACATGTCCAATGAGATATGTAAGGGTTAGCCTTTTAACTCTCAGTCGCCCTCTTCCTCGGCCCAGTGCTTGTGCAGAAAGGTGGGGGGGAGTTGGGACGTTGGAGAATCCTATAAGATAGGATGAGATATGGGAAAGGGGGGACTACTGCACCTCACCATCGGTTACCTCACTCCCACTGCCTGAAGACCCCACACCCAGGTGATCCTCCCACACTGGTCCACCATCAAGGTGTGGACCCAAAAGTGATGGCCGTGTTCTGGCCACCTTGATGTTAATGTTAATGTTAAAGGATATTTGTACCGCGCACTATCACCACCAGAGTGGTCCCCTGGCGCTCTGGCGGCTCTGAAAAAGGGAAAAGCGTACTAGCGGGTGAGACACCTTCAGGTTTCTGAAATACTCTTCCCCTATGCGATGTAGTCGCATCTGTTTCACAGGGGAACCGAAAGAGGAAATCCACATTCCCTTGGTCTTTACCTTTTCGGTGCTCCACAGTGAAACAGTAAGGTTGCAGATCTAAGAACCATCGCATGACTCGAGGGTTAGTCTTTTCGTTGGCTAATCCAAACTAGTGGAGAATGGTCCGTGACAAGTGTGAACTTTCTCCCTAGGAGGTAGTATCTAAGGTGGATAATGGCCCACTTGATGGCAAGGGCCTCTAATTCCAGCACAGAGTCATTGTTTTCATGTGGAAAAGGTTTGCGACTCGTAAACAATATGGGATGTTCCAATCCGTCGCACATTTGTGATAAAACTGCTCCTAGCCCTGTAAGGGAGGCATCTGTTTGTAGTACAAATTCTTTTGAGAAATCTACCAGGTTTAGGATCTGGTTCTGGCACAGGGTTTGTTTTAGGTTGTTGTAACATATATCATCCTCGTCAGTCCAATTAATTTTCTGGGGTTCAGCTTTCTTTAGTTTATCTGTCAGCCTAGCTGTCCTGTCTGAGAAGTTTGGGATAAACCTACGGTAATAAACGATTAACCCTAGAAAAGCATGCATCTAGTACGGCTTTCACTTTCTTGCATTGAGGTCCCATTCCCTACAAAGAAGCTGAGGTATTTCACGGCTGATTGGGCCAGTCTGCATTTGGATGAATTGGCAGTTATGACAGCTTCTCTGAGGGCTCTCATAATAGTAAAGAGATGGAAAAGTTGGTCTTCGCAAGTTTTAAGTGTAACATTTTGTCCATAAACCGTTGGAAACTGGCTGGAGCCTGATGTAAGCCAAAAGATAGTACTTTGAACTGAAACAGTCCTATGGGCATCGAGAAAGCTGTCTTTTCCTTATCAGGTCTATACACTGGGACTTGCCAGTACCCTTTTGTTAAGTCTATGGTTGATAGAAAGGTGGCGTTTCCGAGTTTTATCAATTAAGTCATCGATGCGTGGCATGGGATAAGCATCGAAGTCAGAAATGGCATTAACTTGGCAGAAATCTATGCAAAATATCCAGGAATAGTCAGGTTTGGTGACCAATACGTTGGAGGAGGACCATGGGCTTGAAGAGGATTCAATAATGTTTGCTTTTAACATTTTATTCATAGGTTCAAAGATACTTCCCGTCCAACCAGTTACCCCGACAGGATCTAATAACCAGTTCTGCCTGTATATATAAAAAATCGATGGGTTCTTCCTTGGTTTTTATAAATTACAGGAGCGTTGATGCATCCAATCTAATTAGTAGTAGTGATGAGGGACAGTTTGTTCTCCTATCCCTATAAGATAGGCGGCGCACCATCCATTACCTAGGGCAAGGCACTCCTGCCGGTGAGTTTTACTTAAGCCTTCTGTGGATGTTTCTTTTCTATATAGCAATCCTTGCTTTAAGATGAAAGGACTTACCTTCTCTACACGCTCTCCTTTGGGAATTGCTTGTAAAAAAGCCTCAGCGAGGGCGGGCTCATTTCGCTGGGTAAAGGCCAGGTCGGGATAGATGGTAGGCTCTTCTCCCTTTTTATCTTCAGTGTTAGATGGTTCATCAGCTTCCCCAAAGCCTAAGGTACCACTCCCCATTTCTTCTGGTTCACTTTTAAAAAAATAAGGAAATAGAGCTTTTTCAAGAATCCCTTGGACAATTGTGCCCCCATGATGTACTTCAAATGGGATCTCACTATGGTTCTTTAAGAGAACCTTTATGTCTCCTCGGAAGTCGGCATCGATGGCGCCTGCTGGACGTCTATACCGAACTTCCAAGCCAGGCCAGATTTTGAGGCCAATCTTATATAACACCCAGGAAGGAGTATCAAATCTAGGTCTGTGGGAATCATTCCTCTTTTCCCAGGAGGGATAGTAGCCTCTCTACTGCTACAGCTATCAAAGCCTATTGATTCTTTTGTGGCAACAGAGGGGTTGGAGGCTCTATGATTGAGCTTCTGGAATTGTAGGGTTCCCCAATTTGTTTCAATTGAGTCACATCCCACTCCTGACACCACATGTAAGGAAGTCATGTTATCAACAGCAAGACAGACACAAGTGACCACAATTCAAGGGTGTTTATTGAACTTTCGCAAGGGTGTGATAAACACCTATCTAAACCTAAATCTACAGATGGGAGCAAGCTACGACCGTCAAATAATAATAATAATGCATTCCTAGTGGAGTCTTGTCAAAATAAAAAGGACCTATACTAAAAAAACGATTGCCAATCCTTACTGCTAATTTACTAATAGTGTGGGAGTAGTATTCATGAAGAAGAAAGAAGTGTTCACAAAATGATATGTAAGGATGTTCGGACCAATGGCCTCCCTTCCCCATGTTTTCAGCACGCGGCAAGGCGGTTCATTCAAGCAAAGCACACACTCTGGCTTCTGCGGTACCAGGATACAGTTCCATTACCAGCATCAGGACCTTTTGTGTCCAAGTCTCTTTACTTCATAAAAAGTCTCTTGATTCAGAGGGCCCGATGTACAAAAACAAGATGCAAAAGTAATTTTCTTTTTACAATTATTCAATTTGGGTGTTCACCGTGGATCCCCCTCAGCCAGGACCAGATCCCTTTCCAAACAAAAGTTCAACGTTGGATCACCCTCTTCCGGGCTCAGATTCCCTTAATACAATTATCAGAGAATATTCTTTCTTGGGTGACTCACGGTTCACCCCATATCCCCCTCAGCCGGGCTCAGATCCCTTTCTTTTAACCAATTAGTCTCCCTCAGCCATGCTCAGACGAATTGCAGTATACCTGAAACTATCGAAGACCTTCGAATGTGCACAGGTTTAGCTTGAACCGTTGCAGGACCACTTTGATCTCAAGATTCCCTTTTGTCACACTTAGCATCAGTTGGATACCTAACAGAGACTTTCGAATGAGCCCCCACATGGCGCCGGACCACTCTGTCTTCAATGGGCCTCATCACGAGTTGGGTGGTAGCCCTTAAATGCAGTGGTAACGCTATTACCGCTGCATTAAAGGGTCTGCCCAATCACAAGTCTGGCAGCATCTACCCTCAGCTCCAAGCTGGGGGTAAATGCGCCAATGTAACGCCCATTTTCGGGGGCAATTAGAGCTGCACTATTAGCGCGCACTAAATGCGCCGCAAATGCCACATTGGGTCCCACAGACCCAATGGGGAATGGGAAATACCCATTACCACCCAACCCTTGATCCGGCGCTAATAGCACCGGACTGGGTGGCAGGAACGCTATTAGCCCGGGCGGTATCCCAGCAGTAATACTGCTGGGATACCGCCCAACACATCGTGAGGCCCAGTATCTTTTCTTGGCCTCCCAAAGATCAGTCACTCCTTTGGTTTCCAATTATATTCGCGTCGCTCGGCACATACGTCACACACTGTTCTCTTTAGATATCTTCATACAATGTTGCTGCTTGCAACCTTGGTTCAAAACACAGGCTGGTTTGGTATCGGTCTCTCCGACTCACTGGCTGTGCTGTCTTTACTGACTCTACTTTTTTGTAGGAGCCAAGGACAGTACCACGGCGGCAATCGCTCCTCCCGCCTTGGTTATTGACGCGAGAGAGTCCCGGGTACCTCCGACACACTGTGCAAGTTTGATCAGCTTTAGTTCCTGGTCTTAGGTTTTTTACTTTCCAAGGTTCACAAAAGTAACAGTCTTTAAGGGTCAAGTGTAGTTCCCTCCTTGCAGCCCTCTCTGGTCTCGCCGTCTTTCTCCTCGTTTTAAACTGCCATCTTGGAACTGCTGTTCCCTCGTGTGTTTTGTCTCACTCAGAGTGTGCTCAGAGTGTGCTTTCGTGCTCACCTTTTATCCGTGTAGGGAAGTGTGATGGAAGTCAGGTGTGTGTAATGGTCAGTAATTGCCTGACCTTGCCTGACCATTGTATTGGGACACGTCAGGTATACAGCTCTGGTGTTACTCTGTTGTCACTCACGGTGAGCTGTCCGTGAGAAAGTGTTTGTGTTGGGAAAGGGGGACATGGGGGTGTCCTGTCCATGACCTGGCCACCTGGATGACAGATTCCCTTGGACTAGTGGGTGAGACATCTTCAGGTTTCTCACATTGGACACTGCTATTCCATACAAAGATGCTGAGGTATTTCACGGCTGATTGGGCCAGCTTACATTTCATTTGGATGGATTGGCAGTTAAGCCGGCTTCTCTATGAGGGTTCTCATAATAGTAAAGAGATGGTAAAGATAGTCTGCCCACGTCTTACTGTAAACGACTATGTCGTCAATTTAAGCCCCAAAGAAATCGCAGTAGGGCTGTAATATCCTGTCCATAAGCCGTTGGAAAGTGGCTGGGGCCCCATGCAGGCCAAAAGGGAGGATTTTAAACTGGAATAGTCCCAGGGGCATCGAGAAAGCTGTCTTTTCCTTATCAGGTCCATGTACGGGGACATGCCAATATCCCTTGGTTAAGTCTAGGGTTGATAGAAAGATGGCACTTCCAAGTTAATCTATTAACTCATCGATGCGCGGTATCAGATAGGCATCGAAGGCGGAGATGGTGTTAACCTGTTTGAAGTCTATGCAAAACCTCCAAGAATGATCAGGTTTTGTTAGCAATATAATAGGGGAGGACCGTGGGCTAGAAGAAGGCTCGATAATGTTTGCCTTCAGAATTTTTTTCACTTCCTCTACCACTATTTGTTTTCGGACTAAGTACCATGTACTCTCCCTGGTTTCTCGCAGAATACATCAGGGAATGCCATGACCAGGTCATTTAAATCTTCTTGCTTTTGTCTAGATAGTTCTTGGGGAATGAGCTCTGAATTGTCGATCTCCTCCAGTATTAAACAAGACAATATTGAAGTTGAGTCAGTAGAAAGATTTTCTTTCCACTCCTTTAAGAGATTTACATGGTAAAGGTGTTTGTTTTTGCTTCTTATCAGGTTGGGCTATTTTATAGGTATAAGTCCCAGTTTGCTCTTGTACCTCATATGGCCGTGCCACTTTCAGACAAGTTTATTTTCAGAGGTAGGTAAGAGGACTAATACCCTTTTTCTCCTACTGAAAAGGATCTTAAATGTACTTTCTTGTCATAGGTGGACTTCTGTTCGGCTTGAGCTTTTTCCATGTGACTGTAGACTAGATTTCTAAACAAAGTAGCCGTTTGTGAAAGGGGAATAGTTGCCTCTTGCCTTTCTTCCCAGGTCTCTCAGAGCATGTCTAAGACCTCTCTTGGTTCTCTACGTTAAAGTAGTTCAAAAGGAGAGAAAACGGTGGAAGCCTGAGGGGTCTTTCTTGCTGCAAATAGGGCCCAGGGGATGATGCTATCCCATTTGTTTCAATCCTGATCTACCAATTTTCTCAAAATCATCTTCGAGGGTTTTATTAAATCTCTCGACCAATCCGTCCATTTGGTGACGGTAAACTGAGGTTCTTAAGGTGGAGATATATAGTAATTCCTTGACTTCACTCATCAATGTGCTCATAAAATTGTATCCCTGATCTGTTAGGATTTCCTTGGGGAAACCAACCCTAGAAAAGAATGGTAAAAGATGTTCTAAGATCTGTTCGGGTTGTATTGTTCCACATCGGGGAAGGCTTGGCTTCTGGGTATTGGGTAGTGTAATCAACGATTACAAGGACATATTTATTACACAGTCTAGAGGTCTCCAATGGTCCAATGATATCCATCCCAATTCGGGAAAAAGGCCCTTCTATGATTGCTAAGGGATTTAGCGGGACAGGTAAGGGAATATGTGCACTGGTTTTCTGGCATATTTCGCATGTCTGGATTAAGTTCATTATGTCTGCACGGATACCAGGCCAGTAGAATTTCCCACTGATCTGAGCTTGGGTCTTAGATTGTCCTCAATGTCCCCCAGTCAAATGAGAATGTGCAATCTCTAACACAACCTTACGATGGGTTTTTGCAATTACTAATTGAACTTTGCTTAGGCTTTCTCTGGAGGTTTCCTTTCTATACAGTAATCCCTGTTTCAAGAAGAAAAAGGGTCTCATCTTTTCTTGTTCTTCTCCCTTAGGAATTACCTGTACGAAAGCCTCTGCGAGTGCTGGATGATTTCACTTGGTGAAGGTTAAATCGGGAGGATGGTAGGTTCTTCTTCCCTCTTTGCCTCAATGATGGGTGGTTCATCAGCCTCTCCAAAGCCTAAGCTACCTCTCTCAGTTTCTTTTGGTTCACTCTCTTCCTTAAAAAAAAAATTCTCTGTGAAATGTTGTCCCTCCAACGCATTTCAAATGGAGTTTTGCCATGATTCTGTAGGAGAACCTTTACGTCTCCCCAGAAGTCAGGATCTATGATGTCTGCTAGGACATCCAGACCAAACTTCCAGGCTAGACCAGATTTTGGGGCTAGTCTTATATAACAACCCTCTGGGGGTATTAGCACTAAGTCAGTGGGAACCATCCATCTTCTCCCTGGAGTGATAGTAGTGTCTCTGCTACTACAAATGTCAAAGCCTATGGATTCTTTTGTGGCGGTAGAGGGATCTGGGGCTATGTGACTAAGTTTCTGGAAGTCTAGGGTCCCCCAATTTGTCTGAACTGAGTCACATCCCAATGCTCACACAACGTGTAAGCAAGACATGGTATCAAACAATGAAGACAGGCACAAGTGATCTCAGTTCAAGGGTGTTTATTGAACTTCAAGGGGTTGGTTGAACGCATATCTAACCTAAATCTAAGGATGGGAGCAAGCTACGACCATCAAATAATCATAACGCAGTACTCGTCAAGCCTCTGTCAAAATAAAAGGGCTTTTACTAATAAACCTATTGCCAATCCTTTTTTTTAAAAAAACATGTTATTGACATTTTCCAAACCAACAACAGATTACAAACCACACAAAACTGCTTCACATCATGTCATCATATCTATTACTCAACTGATCCTAACTCTACTCCAAACTCCCCCCAACTCAGCCTATACACAGTGCCTCAAGGAATAACCTAATCACACTGCAGCTCCTCCCCCACTGTAGCATGTGTAGCCACCTCTTCGTTATTGCATGCAAACAAGGTCACAGTTAGCGCTATCCATCATTGAATTCCCTTCCTGAGTCTGCATCCTGTTCTCCCAGTGCCTTCTCCCACATCCAAGTTTCTGCTGCAACCCACTTCTCCAAGTCTCTCCACCACCTAGTTACACTCGGTTCCTTGGCGTCTTTCCACTTCATGGCTATGCTACGTTTGGCCACTATGTACATCAAGTCTTTGATTTTATTCAACGATTTATCTTTCCCGCTTCTCTTATATCGACCTAGCATGCAAGCCTCTGGGGTCTGAATATCCAATTCTATACCTCCTCGGTCGCTTTATGTGCCACATACCCCAAGAACCTCTGCACTACCAGGCATCCCCAAAACATGTGTATAAATCCGGAGCCTTCTTCCGTACATCTGGGACATTCCTGTTTGCCCGCACCCGACCTATTGCTAATCCTTACTTCTGAATACAAAGGGGGTGTGGGACAATAAGGTATGCAACAAAGAAAAGTGTTCAAGAAATAATATGTCAGGACGGTTGAGCAGTTTGCTTCCCTTCCCCGCGTTTTCAGCACGGAGCAAGGTGGCATGTTGGAGCTTTGCATACACTCTGGCTTCTTTACAAAGAGGACACAGTTCAAAGCACAGACATCAGGGCCTTCTACCAAAATCTCTTTTCCAATAACAGTCTCTTACTGGAGAGGGCCTGTCGTACCAAACAGATATCAAAGTTCCATTTCTATTAGGATCTTCACATGCACAAGTTATCGCTTCCAGTATTTATCATGTGCTCCCTCTTTCAGGCTTGGACCCCTTTGTACCACAATGTTTACTCTTGGTCTCCCTCGTTCGGGCTTAGACCATGGATCTCCCTCGTTTGGGCTTGGATCCTCTTGATATCAAAGTCTTTCGA
Source organism: Ambystoma mexicanum (assembly GCF_040938575.1). Lineage (NCBI taxonomy): Eukaryota > Metazoa > Chordata > Amphibia > Caudata > Ambystomatidae > Ambystoma > Ambystoma mexicanum. The sequence continues at coordinate 3,753,241 of NC_090938.1, forward strand.
ATGTGTGATGGGTTTTGCTTAAACCGTCGCAGGACAACTTCGACTCACTTCATACAATATTCTCATCAATCTTTTGGCTTTAATTTCTCTTGGCGGGATACCTTACAGAGACCTTCGATTGAGGACATTCATGGTGCCGGACCACTCTATTAACGGTATCGTATCTTTCCTTCGCAAGTTCAAACATTTATCAGCAGTTTAGCTTTACTCGCGTCTTTCATCACACGTGCTTGCAACCTTGACTTCAAAACGGACCGGTCTTGCATCGGTCTCCCCAACTCAACTGCTGTGTTGATTTTTCTTTCTAATGGTTCTTTGTTCTTGGAGCCATGGACGATACCCTGGTGGCTACTGCTCCTCCCCACCTTGGCTGGTTACGTGGGAGGGCCTTTGGTATCTCCGACACACAATGCAGGAGTTTTCACTCTGGTTTCCTGGCCTTATACTTTCTGCTTCAAAGGTTTCTGGAAAGTAACGGTTTCTTGCCGAAAAGGTCAAGGGTATTTCCTTCCTTACAAACCCTTCTTGGTTTCCTGTCTTTCTCCCCTCGTTCAGCTGCCGACTCGAAACTGGTTTTCCTTTGTTTGCTTTGCCTCACTTAGAGTGTGCTCTTGTGCTCCACCTTTTATCTGTGTGGGGAAGTTTAATGGAAGTCAGTTGGGAGTGATTGTCAGTAATTGCCTGACTTTGCCTGACCATATTAGGGGGACATGTCAGGTACACTGCTCAGGTGTGAGTCTGTTTTCTCCCAGAGCGGGCTGTCCCTGTGAAAGTGTTTGTGACGGGAAAGGGGGAGTGAAGGGGGGGTAGGATGGGGTAAAGGTGTTGCAGGGGGGAGGATACCGCCTCTCGTCATCCGGTGTCCCACCCCCCGAAGACCTCTCACCCAGGGGATCCTCCCACACTGGTCCACCCCCAGGGTCTGGATCCAAAGGTGATGGCCATGCTCTGGCCACCTGAGAGAGAGATCCCCGGGGACTAGTAGGTGAGACACCTTCTGGTTTCTCACACTATATATAGCCAAACAGAGCCCTATACACAAAGGTGTTACCATGGATTTATTGGGCCCCACATAATGGGGAACACCAGCAACCATATAGTGGTCTCAATACTGAGTTTATACTCATTTTTGAATACATCCTCTTGACGATTCACTAAATGGCTCCCTGTATCCAAAAGAGAAGTTCTTCTGGACAGCAATTTGTATGGCATCACTCACCAAATCATACTTCTCCACAGTTGAATGGCCTTTAATAAAACAATGTTCATTCTCACTGACAATCTGTGTTACCACTAGACTCAACTATTTGCAAAATTCTTGGAGCATGTCATATTGTAAGTATTAAGGAGTGGTATGGGTCTATATGGTGATACATTCAAAGGATTTTTCGCAGACTACTGATAGAGAATCGATAGAGAAATCTTAAGAGAAGGACTGGCACCCTAACCTATAGGTCTTTCTTGCACAGCGCACACCCAAGCCGATTCTCCAGGAAGGTGATCCCAAATTGCTGTGAGTGGCAAACTGTATTCTCATGCAAGCTGTGGTGCTACCATTTTCACATGCAGGGCAATTATGAATCAGATTCAGCGAATAAATACTGTGATGAATCCGATGGTGTCATCACTCCTTTCCCACCGGTGGCCTCTTCCCATGTGGCCAGATGACGGCAGCCGCTACCTGATCCTGACCCTGGGGGTAGCTATATGAGGAAGGATCACATGGGTGGAGAAAACCCTTAGGTGAGTAGCATGACATCATCGGAAGTGACATGGTATCCCCCTTTTCCTTTTGAAGATACCCCATCCATTCCACAGGCCTTTTTTGGCCTATTGTCATACCTCCCCGCCCCCCGACACACCCCCTCTTAACCACCAAGGAGACTCCTGAAACCAACTTCCCATACTCGGCACACAAGTCATCAAGAACTGACTTGCCTTTCAAGACCACTGAAAACACTGTCCCAGACTCTGCATACAAGTTATCAAGAATTTACCTTTGTTTTCATAAATGTGAAAGTACTGTGACGAGAAGGATGAACTGCGCAATGCAGATTACTGAAGGCCAAGAGCGCAAGCTGAGGTCCATTTGTTGCAAGAACTTGCTTGATGCCAGGAGATTTAAACCAGCGAACCAGCTGACAATCAGACACTGGCTGGAGAACTCACCACGCCTCAGATTTTGACCGAGGGACTGCATCGCTGGTACGAGGTCCATGGAGCCAACCGGCTCATCAAGGAGTCTGAGGGAAGCTTTCAGTAGGTTCCGGTACGCTGCAGGGACGCCCAAAGCAGGAGAAGGGCTCCAGAGCATCCGCAGGCACTGTAGAGCAGCTTTCCTACTGCCCAAGCCAGGAGGGACACCGAGCAGGCGAGCAAGAGCCGCGAGAGAGACAGAAGCTGCAGCGCAGAGGCAGTGAAAGGGAGTGCAATGCCGAAAAGCCACCACACGCATACTGCAGGAGAACCTGCATGCGCCATCAAGAACCACTGTGTCCATCCAAGGGGAGCAGGGAAACTGGGGCACATTGGTAAGTATGCCAAAAGCATATAACAACAAATGCAATATACAAGAAAAAAGCGCTATTGAATATCATATAAAGAGACAGAACCAAGCCAAGATAATAGGCTGTCAAGTTTGTGAATACGCAAGGTCCATATATGAGAAAAGCGCTGGCAAGAGCAGATACCAGGCAGATTCAAGTCACAAGAGTGTAGCACTGGTAGGAGAGTATACCAGGCAGTTGCACGCATTTTCATATAAGAAAGCCCAGGCAGGAGAGTATACCAGTGTTACGTTCACCTTGTCTCCGCGGGGATGTCAGGCGTTGTTGGGAGGACAGCCGTCTGGACTGCTGGGCTCAATAACTCGGGAGATATAGTCTGCTATGGGTCTGCTCCTAGGATGGAAAGCAAGGTCAGCTGTGGGCTACTGGTACATGTGTCCGCCGAGACCTCCCTCCCTGGTTGCTCTTCCCTTTCTATGGGTATTGAATTCTCCCCTTGAATGCTCCTCAACTGATATTTGTGATTGGTGGGCTATCCGTCCTGCTATTTGTTGCAGGGGTGCTGTTGCAGGGCACAGGCTCTAATGGACCAAATTACGTCACTGGTCTGCTTGACAGTCCGGCTGTGGCTAAGACTAGACTGCCCTGATTAGCCAAGGAAAGTCTTTCCTTTTCTCCTACTTGTTATCTGTCTTTCTCTTGACCTTTTCTGTTATTTTCTTCTGTCTTCTTTCTTGTCATTTCGGTTACTCCCTTTTAAGGTGTTTTAACGTTGTCCTTACGTGCTGTTCTTTCTCTCACATGTTTTTTCCTTCCTCTGCAGGAGCCGAGATGAAGTTGGTGTCCGCGGGACAAAATGCTCCGACCTACTCCGCTTCGGATGAGCTTGCGAAGAGATGGAGCGTTGCGCACAATAACCTGGTAAGTGTGGCTACTCGGGGTTTAAGTTGCAGGGTGCGCGTGAGTCTTTTGTTTTCCCAATCTGACCTGTTGTCTTTCTTGTTCTTTCTTCCAGGTGCCAAGTAGCTGTGGTTCTGAGGATCGATGATTAGGCCGCTGCTGGAGTTCTACGGCGGCGTCTGGAAACAGGTTTTAGGGAGAATTCTCTGTTTAGACTGAATTTCCTAACCTAGTGAGTCCCCCAGCAGCTTTGCTGGATTTCTGGAGTTTGTTCTTTTTCCTGCTAAGAGTGAGACTCTTTTTCCTCACACTCTTGGACATGATTTGAGGTGTTTCTTTGACTGTTAATGTGTTTTATGGGCTATGGGGTCTTTTACTCCATAGGGTCTCATGTGTTTTTACTATGTGTGTTACACAGCACCCTCAGTACAGTAACACAGGGGTGTCATAATGACACCCCTCCATAAACTCCATACCCTGGGACTGACTACTCTCTCTCAGGACATGTAAAGTCATCATTGGCTTTACTAGTCCCAAATTATTAACAGAAACCAGTACAAACCATCATATTGTGGACGTACTGGTCGGGGCAATTCGATTGCCCCTGGTCTGTTTTTCGAGAGGGTTCTGTGCAGTCCTCCCTCCTCGAGTTTCTGGCTGGTGACAGTGGTTACCACGCGTAATATTCCTTAAGAATATTCTCTATGGGATTTTCCCATGTATTTTAAACGCACCACTTTTTGGTGCAATGTTAACGATACCGCCGGTTTATTTATTTAATATTACTTCACCGGTAGGGTCTTTTTGCCAGAACTCGGTTTTAAAATGGCGTTTGTGTTCGCCTCTGTAACTCCAAACCAAAGGTCGAGCCCTTTGTTCCACTTTTGGCGGGCTTCTACACAGAAGCCCTCCAAAGTGGTGCCCCTCTGTCTGGGTACCACAAGGGGTGTGGGAGGGGGTTTAGGCACCTTGGACTAAGTTGCCTTGCCAAACCAAGTCACACTCTTGCGTGATTGGCCCAAGTGGTGAGCCACCCCGCTCACCACTTAGCATGTTTGATTGACAGCTAGGCTGAATGAATGGGGGTTTCTTGCATAAAAGCAGGGCTTTTGGGACTGGAACTTCAGAAGTCGCCACAGGACCTGAAAATCCGAAGAGGGAGAAGCTGAGCCGACCTGCAACGACGACACCACCGGTGGAGCCCTGCTGAACCGTCTCACCACTTCCCAACGTCAGAAGAGATCTTCTTGCCGGAGAATCTCTTCCCCTTGAGCTGGTGGGGACAACCAGTTCGCTTTCTTTTTCGCCTACCAGGACGTCTAGTGGTCGAATTGCCCGTGCCAAGCACCCCGGCAACTGGATAGCCACTTACCACTGGACCGTGAAGAAAAGGACCGCTCCTTTTAATCGAGAACTCCGCGGCTGGTTTCTTCCCTGGCAGTGCAACGACCGTCTGTTTTCCTCCATGACGAGATCCTCTCTTCCCCCGGACGAAGCACCGACTTGCACCCACTGCCAGGAACAACTGCCCCCGCTAGAGCATTCTCACCATTTCAAGGTACCGTGTCCGCCTGGCCTCCCTTTCTATAGATTGCTACAAGGTGACAGTAAATCCTTAACCTTCTGGACTGGGCTGGCCTCTTGACCATCTAATTGGTCCCTTTCTTTTGGTCCAACTCCTTTCTGAACCTTCGAGACTTTTGTGCACTTTTCAACCGTGTGACCTTGGACACATTTCGTTCCGGATCCTCTTAAAGTGGGTCCGGCCTTCTGAACTTTAACTTCACGGTTTTATTCTGCCTTCCTCTCGCACTGTGTTCTTCTGAAAGTGTTGGGATCTGTTTCAATCTATGCTTTGCCTTTCTCTCCCTTTTAAACCGAATTATTAGAGTGCCATCTGCATTAAGCGCTCACCGCTGTCTGAAAATAAGTGGTGCTTTACTTAAGACGTGTCTAATATTCTTTTGAGGGAGTGTATATACTTTAGTGACTGTGTTTTTGAATGTGCTTGATATTAGTGCCGTGTGTTTTCATAGATGTGTTTTTAAATAAATAATTATATATCTTTTACACCAAAGCTCTGGTCAGTGTTTGCTTGTTTTTTCTGTATTTACCTGCCCTATTGTGTATGCTCTGTATACTGCCTAACTCTTCTTGAGAGAAGTCTGACTGCTCAGCCACAGCTAGCAGGTAAATCTGGGTGGTGCTGACTGCTAACAATTGGGTTTACTGCTAACTCCTGTAGTCTTAAACTTTTTGCAGAGGTCCCTAAGGGAACTGCACAGGTTTCTGCCTAACAACAGGTAAGCATTGTTTTAATAGTGTTTGTTTTGTCTTCTTCCTTGCAGCAAAAATGCTGTAGAAAATAGAGAGCTGGTCGCGGTGAGCGTCACGCTGCTTGGGAGCAGAGTAACGCGAAGCACAGATTTCAGCAGGGGAGCTTAAATACTCAACCACACCCTGCCATTCCCGAAAGACTAGTCTGCATGCACTGCTTGCAGGCAGAAACAGCAACTCACCAACCCTCCATCTTGAATAAGGGGGAAGCAATTCCTGTTCCATATGAGTCTGGTGCCAAAGGCACCAGGACTGAACCCAGTTGACTCCTTTGGGGGCACAGCGTGATCTGTTCAGAGTGGGGCCCAGGAAATGTTTAAAGGCGCCCACTACATTATGGGGTACTGGTGCCCCTGAGCACCGAATCGTGACAGCACTGCCCCCAAGGCCCCTCTCAAGGGTGAAATCCTTCCGGGGCCTGGCTTAGTCGGGTGGTTGCGAAGGAAACGCTTCACCAGCCGTGGTGCATGCACGTGGTCACTAGGTTTGCATGTTCTATCTTGCGGACCGTAGCCTTTCCAGTCTATGAGGTAGTACAGCTGGGACTTGACCATCTTGGAGTCTAGGATGTCTTTGACTTCATATTCCGATTCCTCATCCACAACCACGGGTTCTGGAGGTGTTTTGACTGGTGTACCAGGCTGAACAGGTTTCAGTAGCGAAACGTGGAACACAGGATGGATTTTCATGTAAGAGGGTAGAGTTAGCTTTATGGCGGCAGGATTGATTATTGCCTCGATGGTGTATGGGCATAGGTATCTTGGCCGGAATGCTCTGAGCCCTTTCAAGAGAATGTGCTGAGAGGCCAACCATACAGCGTCTCCGACTTGGTAGACGGGTGCCTTCTTCCGATGTTGATCTGCACATTTTTTCTGTCTTTCTTTGGCCTTGGCCAGTTGTTTTGCTGCCTTCTTAAGAACACCAGTGATTGTGGTATGCAAAGTTGTTACTGCCGGCATTCCCAGTTCTTCAGGTGGATCAAAGATGGAGGTTTGTGGGTGTCGCCCGTACATTGTATAGAAAGGACTTTGTCCGGTACTGGTATGGATGGCGTTATTATAAGCATACTCAGCTATCCACAGCATGTCCTTCCAGGTGTTTCTGTTTGGTGGAGCATGCACCTCAGGCATTTCTCCAAGGTCTGGTTTGTCCTCTCTGTTTGGCTGTCGGTCTGGGGATGGTGGCTTGTGGATAGCCGAACATCGATTTGTGCGAGTTCGCAACTCTTTCTCCAGAACCTCGAAACAAATTGGCTGCCACGGTCAGATATCAGGACCGATGGGAGTCTGTGTAAGCGGACAACTTGTTCCAGGAATACCTTTGCCAGGGTGATGGCAGTTGGGAGGCCTTTCAAAGGAATGAAGTGGGCCATCTTTGAGAACAAGTCTACCACGACCAGAATGGTGTTGAAGCCTCGACTGAGGTGAAGATCTGTGCTGAAATCGAGGTAAAATGTGTGCCAGGGTGTTGGAGGTATTTCTAGAGGCCGTAAGAGACCTGCAGGCTTTGTCTTTTGTGATTTGTTTTGTGCACAGATCCAACAAGTTGATACAAACTGGAACACGTCTTTCTGCCAAGTCGGCCACCAGTAACTTCTCTTGATTTTGGCTAGTGTTTTGGTCACTCCCGGGTATCCTTCAATTAGTGAGTCATGATAAATTGCAATGACCTGGTTCTGTAAATCCTTATTTGGAATATAAAGACACTCTTTATAATATGGCAAACCTTTGGTGACCATGTGTTTTTTCCCCTTAGAAAGGCACGCCTGTTGCATCTCTATGTTCATGTGACGTTGGACCTCAAGTTTTAAGTCCTCTAGAGGTGAAGTTACAGTAAGTGCCCCCATAATTTTTTCTTCTGTGATGATAGCCACTGGGTCAAGTGTTGCATACGCATCTCTCTTCACCCATTTGGGACAGAGCGTCAGCCTTGCCATTACGTATCCCTGGGAGGTAGGTTATCACGTAGTAATATTTGGCAAAAAAAAGGGCCCAACGGAGCTGACGAGACGACTGCGCTCTTGCTATCTTTAAATATTGCAGATTGCGATGGTCCGTAATCACAGTGACTATATGCCGGGCCCCTGGGAGATAATGCCTCCAAGCTTTGAATGCTGCCTTAATTGCCAGAAGTTCTTTATCGATAATGGTGTAGTTCAATTCCGGGGCTGAGAATGTACGTGACCAAAATGCCACAGGATGCAGTTGACCAGTATCTGGGTTTCTTTGCGACAGGACTGCTCCCATAGCTATGTTGGAGGCATTAGTCTTGACCACGTATTGGAGATCAGGCCTGGGATGTTGTAAGATTGGGGCTGAGGTGAACTGCCGTTTCAGATTCTGGAAAGCTTCTTCCGCTTCTGTCGACCACTGGAAACGCTTTTTCTTTCGTAAGAATGAAGTGATTGGGTGGACAATCTGTGAGAATCCTGGAATGAAGCACTGATAAAAGTTTGCAAACCCGAGAACACTCTGGACTCCCTTTACTGATGATGGTGAAGGCCAGTTGAGGATGGCGTCTACCTTTCGTGTATCCATACGAATGTCCTGTGGTGTGAGTATAAAACCGCAGAACTCGTCTTCCGTTACGTGGAAGGAGCATTTTTCCAGCTTGGCATATAGATGATGTTGCCAGAGTTTCTCGAGCACAGCCCGGACATGTTTGATATGATCTTCCTTGGTAGCCGAATAGATCTGGATGTCGTCAATGTAGACAAGTGTGCAGACATCAAGCAACTCCCGGAGTACGTCGTTCATGAAGAACTGCAACGCTGCAGGGGCATTACAAAACCCAAAGGGCATGACCTGGTACTCGTACAGGCCATATTTAGTACGAAAGGCGGTCTTCCATTCGTTGCCCTTCCTAACTCTGTCGAAAGAGAAAAGTATATCGTGCCTCCTATTGTAATAAATATATTAATATTGACCTACGCCAAGCTGATCGAAAGTCGCTTGCGAAAGAAATCCGTGTTGCTAGGTCCTGACCTTAAATCCATGTACGCCGCCATTTTAGGTCAAACCGCCATTTTAGGATTCGTTGTGTAAAAGTCACCCTGTGAGTTAAAATGGTGGACGATGTCATTCCAAAATACAACATGGCCGTCTTGACCTCTGTACATAGCTAATGTGTAACTTGCCTGCAGGCCACTTGTTGAGGTCGTGAACTGAGACCTTGTCCTTCATTGACCTATGTGTAGAAGGATTACTCGTGCAATGAAACTAATCCACGAGCATATGTTGAGACAATGTATTCAATTACTGACCAAAGAACATCTGTTTAACTACATTGTATTTAATGTTTAAGAAGGCCTGCATGGAAAACCTTAGAATACACAGTTATTGCATAGGCTTGTTGATACATGTATTAAAAGCAAACCAGTTAATGCGGTTATTTGAGATTTGGCACGAACCCTAGATCGGTGATGTATTAAAAGGAATATTAACCCGAAGTGGGGCTGAACATCGCGCCCACCAAATGTATAAAAAGCTAATGCATTCTAATGTACAGCGTCTCTCACTGAACACACTGAACCACGCTGGAGTTCGTTGTGTTGTACTGAGGGCCGATAGCTATGTGATTTTGCTGTTTTTGTAACTGGATTCAGTATAAAATAAAGTACTTTGTATGTTCCTTTGTAACCCTTGTTCGGTGTATTTCCTTTTGGGGTACTCAGCCTCGATATTTTGATTCTGTTTTCACAGTTGGCGCCCGAATAGGGACCCTCAAGATTGATGCCGGATTGTTGAAGGTTGACGCATGCTATCGGACCGGGATCGGACGGTGTGACATAAGGGGCCCCCTGAACGAGACGCCACACCTCAGCAGCGCTGCACGACGCGATCCTTGGACGATAAGCGTGTGGTCCGAGACGCCATCTTGACGAGGGTCCACTTATCGAGGCGGGCAGATTTGCCGAAATCACCATACACGAGGTAAGATTAGTTAGATAAGATTTTTAGAAATCCGATCGGACCTCCTTAGGTTTGGTCAGGTGAGTCGTGACCCGATTCTTAATTTAACCCTGACAATTTGAATTTTGGCGCATTGTATCTGCAGACACAATTATTGAACAGGTAATACCAGGAATTTGAGATATGCCTGGGAAATTGTCTACCTGCTTTAGGGCATTATTCCGCAGTGATAGACAATCTTTGGAATTTAGCCGTCCCGCACCACAGGAGGGGTCGCCGGCATGTACTATGTACTGTAAGCATGGCATTGGAAGTATAGTATTTATTGATATTTGGCACAGACAAAACAGACATGCCTCCGAACTTCAGTGGCCAAACAATGGTAGTTTTGAGATCCCTCTTATTGAATATTTGGAGTCAGTCTTGTTAAAGAAAAAGGCTAGACCTGCAGCATTTGATGTTTTGCAGAATTGGAAAAAAGAAGCGTTGCAACAACTTAAAAGTAGAGAGAAACATGCACGCCGTCATAAAACGAACGCTGAAAAAGCGTTGTTATATGATCAAGACAAACAGTCTGAGGCGACTAAAAATATGGATAGGGCTTTCTCACTCGGAATTCAGAAAATCTATCCTTCTAAAGATCTTCATATTTCTGATGAGTTTATTGACAAAATATTAAATGAACGAAGGCCTGGTGCCTCTGTATGTTCCTCTTCCCGCTGCTGTACCTCTTCCTGCTGTTATTCCTGCTCTTCCTGCTCAACCTGTTGTTCCTATTTCTCTGGTTGTTGTCCCTCCACCTGCTCCTCTGCCTCTTTTTATCGCACCAGTTATAGTACCTCCATCGAATTTGCCTGCTGCCTCTCTTCCAAGTAGTCCTGAGCCGCTTGTAATCGATCGAGGTACAGGAACAAAGGTTGTCACTCGCAATACTGTACCGCCGGAGAAGAAACGTGAGTTAATTGCATGGGCTAAGCATTGTATGGAGAAGGATGATAAAGCTAGCGTTTTTGCCACACTTTGTAATACGGATAATTTTCCTGAGAAAAATGTTTTTATTTAAGGTTTAGCGATTCAGTTATGTATAATGTGGGGAAGATTAAATAATGCGGATGTTCCTCAAGGGTTAAGGGATCTAAATACTCTAGCGCTTTCTAGAGACACTCTGGAGAAGGTAAATGAGTATGTCGAGAGGTTATTTGGGTATAGAAAGGAGTTAGAAAAGTTACAGAATGAGGAAGATGGAGAGGAAAATATGTATGTACAGAAACGGTTCCTTGCGTGTCGTAAACCGATATCGGAGGAATACGAATTTGTAAGAAAGACGCGATTAGATGGATTTCAGACATATCGATAACTCCAGTTGAGGCATATGACACATATAGTCAATATACGCTAGAAATGCAGAGGAAAGTGATACAGGTAATGGTAGAGTACCTGCAGGATGAGTGTGTGAAAAGGAAGATTAGTTGTCCTACAGAGTTATTGAGCATTTATAAGAGAGCTTTTTCACTTGACACTTCTTCGACTGCTTTAGCGCTCGACTTGGCTCTGTTGCTTAGTAAGCGTTCGGAGTCACCTATTTCTCAGTTGCCTATGAGAGAGGTTCCTCCGACATTTGTCCCAAAGGTTGAGGTTGAGGTTGCGGCCGATGCTGCGCAGGGTATAGTCGCTGTGAACATTCCCACATATTATGTATCACAGTTTGTTCACGTCCCGTTCTCAAGACAGGAAGTGAATACAATTAGACAATCTATTCCTGATATTAGGAAAAATCTGACAGGGTTGTATAAAGAGATAGAATCCGTTTTGCAGTCCTCAGTGTTCACCTTAGGTGACATTGATTTGTTGTTTCCTGTACTCCTGCCCGTAGATTTATGGAAACAAGTTAGAACTATTGACAACGTACCTGGGTTGGGAGATACGTGGGTGAATATAACTAGACTCGATGGGGAAAGGCCAGCTGGCGAAAGACCGCCTCAGGTGATATTAACTCTGCCTGATAGAATCGTTGCTAAATTAAAAACCATAATTCCTGAAAAGAGAATTATTTGGGACAAGCTTACGGCCTGTGTCCAAGGAAAGTCTGAAGGTGCTACCGAGTTCTTTAATCGGTTCGAACAGGTATTCTCGGATTTCAGTGGACCAGACTTAGGCACAGAGGCTGGGAAAAGATTATTTGTGGACAAATTTGTATGTGGATTGCTGCCTGACATCCAGTCACAAATTATGTCTTCTGAGAGCGCTTGGCAGGCGAAATCACAATCAGAAGTACTGCACGTGGCTCAGTACTATAAGAACCGTGTCAATAATGAAAAAGATAGGATTGAAAAACAGAAAGGCGTTTTAAAAACTAAAGTGCTATTGCAGCAAATTGTTAGGGGCCCCAGAGGGGGTAGTTCTCAGGTTAGAGGTCAGTATGTCCCGCAGGGGAATGTGCCCTTGGGTCCTGTGAACTTTAACCAGTGCGCTTATTGTCGTCGAGAGGGTCATTGGTGAGCACAATGCCCCGTCCTTCAACAAAGGTCGAATAATGCATTTGGTAATATGGGTAGGCGATCCAGAGGTCGCCCGGGCGTAGGGGGCCCTGGTACAGGTCACTTTACACAGGACCCTCGGCACCCTTTTTCGCAGGACAATTAGACTTCGAGTGTGGACACCAGGAACATATTTGATCATCCTTCCGCTGCATATTTATCTGAAGAGCTTCCTTTTGATGATATTCTGTTTCGTTAGAATTGCCCGAAGCAGGGTTTGGAACCTACACCTATTCCCGTCAATCAGAAAGGTCCCTACGTTGAAATGGTGGTGGGAAATAGGAAACATCAGTTTTTGATAGACACTGGAGCACAGAAGTGTTTCATTGATCATTCGCGGGTTCCAAACATTCCACTGTCAGGGCAAACCAATGTTTCTGTATGGTTTTCTGGTACACCAGTTGTTTGTCCGGTTTCTATGCCGGTACCTATTTCTTTGGGTCCCTTTACGGACCAGTGTCCATTTCTGTTGACTTCGGATTGCGGAGAGAACTTGCTGGGGTTGAATTTGTTAAAAGAATTAAATGCAGTGATTTATTGTTCTTCTGATGGAGTGCGCTTGACGATTTCACCACAGCAATTTTCTGCCTCGCAATTCTTGACTAGACCTTTGCCTCCAGAATTCATTGATGTACCAGAGAGCTTGTGGGCTGTCGACGACAATGATGTCAGTGTTTTACAGATTGAGCCTGTCAAAATAGTTTTGAAACATGGAATTGAGCTGCCACGCATTCCCCAGTGTAAGATTTCGGTTGAGGGCGAGCGAGCTTTGAAATGTATTGTTTTCGATTTTGTGCATCGCTGGGTGATTGAAGAAATTTCAGGAAGTTTGTGTAACAGTCCGATTTTACCCGTGTACAAAAAAGGCGATAATGTAATTCCATTTCGATTGTTTCATAATTGATTTACGTGCCATTAATAAAGTTGTGGCACCACAATTTCCAATTGTGCCTGATGTAATGACAATCCTAACCATGATTCCAGCTACAGCTACTTACTTTAGTGTTGTGGACTTAAAGAATGCGTTCTTTAGTATTCCTATACACAAGGATAGCAGATATTTGTTCGCGTTCACCTTAGGGGGACACTCGTTTACATTTACTGATGCACCTCAAGGGTACACAGAGAGTCCTAGTATTTATAGTAGGGCTTTGAAAGAACAACTTGATACCCTTGAATTGCCCTCTACCTGTACTTTGCTTCAGTACGTTGATGATTTGCTTCTAGCTGCTGCCTCTGAGAGTGCCTGTAAGGAGGGCACTGTGTTATTACTTATTCATCTAGCTAAGCATGGTCACAAAGCTTCGCTTAAAAAATTTCAATATTGTTGTCAGGGGGTCGCCTATTTAGGCTATCTCCTGTCAAAGGAGGGAAGAAGATTGACACCTGAAAGAATAAAACACATTTCTGGCATGTCTGTCCCAAATACACAGAAGGAAGTTAGGGCCTTGATAGGTATGGCTTCTTACTGTAGGTTGTGGATCCCGAATTTTTCACTAGTGATCAAACCGATGTTGGCTTTGACGAAGAAGGGCATTTCTTCGCCATTGCCATGGAACGCGGTACACCAGCTGTCGTTTGACTTGCTTAAGACTGCATTATGCTCTGCACCAGTTTTGGGCACACCAAACTATGAAAAGGCCTTTGTGTTGTTTGTGCATGAATGTGATGGATGTGCTTTGGCTGTATTAACGCAGGAACATGGAGGGAAGAATAGGCCGTGCGGTTACTTTTCTTACGCCCTTGATCCTGTAGCATGCGCTTTGCCAAGATGTTTGCGCGCTGTCGCTGCTGCTGTCGCTGCTGCTGTCGCTGCTGCTGCCGTGTCTGTAAAACAGAGTGAGGGAATGGCCCTAGGCCATGATCTAACCCTGCTGGTGCCTCACTCTGTAGATGTTCTACTGAACCGAACTCAAATGCAACACCTCACTTCTGCACGGTTGACAAGATATGAATTGATCTTGTTTGTGTCATGATCTCTGCTTCCAAAAGATCAGGACTTGCCCGACTCCCTTGGAAGCAGACCCATAACGCCGGTTCCGAGTGCCAGCCAGTCCCAATTGGGACCTTTTGGACCCTGTCCTGGCGCCAGTGGCACCAGGCTCATAAAGATGCCCAGTCCCAGCGCTGGAAGCGCCGGGCTCATAATGCTTGGGTGGACTTACCTGCAGCAGACCATGCCAGTTGAACCCCTGATCCTCTTCTGTTTGGGACTACTTTTCCTGTTGGGTGGGGCAGGAGCCACTCCCTAGGTTCAGAACACTGGAACTCTTCTGGAAAGCAGGAACTCTTTTCTTACCTAGGCGTGGCTGTGGAAGGAGACACCTAAGCACTACAGGAGGCTATTTAAACCACACCCGATGGATGAATCTTGCTTTGCGTTATTCTGCATTCTCTGCAGCAGAACGCTCATCGTGTCTTCTGCTTCTGATCCTGGGCCTAAGGGAACAAAGGCTTACCATCCTGGAATCCAGTCTTCAGCAGCACCTGTAAAGACAAAGTAAGAACAGGTTAGCACTACGGTCTTCAGTGGCAGCGCATCTCTGGTCCATCGGCTGTCACCAACGCCTCGCGCTGCATTCCGGCATCTGAAAGACAAAGGCTTACCTACTCTTTGCATGCTCCGGAGGTCTTCGCACTGCATTCCGGCATCTGAAAGACAAAAGCTTACCAGCTCTTCGCACGCTCCGGAGGCCTTCGGCGCTGCATCCCGCATCTGAAAGACAAAAGAAGGTGCGTTTAAAGACATTGGGCAACTTTATTACTCACGTGCCATTACTCCTTCCCACGCCGAATCCAGTGGGTATTCCAGCACCCTTCAGCTTCTCTAAAGCTCCGAACTTGTACCTGCAAGATAAAAGGGACAGTTAGTGCGCATCGTGAAGCAGACTACAAGCGCTTACTTACGTGCTTCCAGGCGCTTCTATTCCTCACGCGGGTTCGATCCTCAACTCTCATCAGCCCGCCATCCGCCATCGCAGGAACCCTGCAAAACAAGAGATATCATTACAAAAGACTTTTAAGACATTTGAAGTGCCCAGAACTTACCGTTCGTGCAGTTAACGACGGACAGCAGTCCTCTGAGGTCAAGAGGCCTGCACCCTTATCCAGTGAAGAAACTGGTTACGGCACCCTGCCCCGAGGCAGATGGAGAGCTCGGCGTTCACTTACCTAAGGTGAGGGTGTTAACCTTTGGGGTTCTACAGGAGAAGAGAAAGGGAAAAGGAGAGAGGCACCCAATAACCCCAGTTCATTAATCCCATATTTTCTATCTGCAGACATCTTACTCTTCGAGTCAGACATACAGTGCACAGAGGTCCAGCCCAAAGAGCCAACCGTGTGTTACACATCACCTTTGAAGATACGGCATTCACCCAGTCAAGAACGGCGTCTCTGCGGGAATCAGGTGAGCGTTACAGAACGCAAAGCCTATCGCAAAACTCCCACCCAGGCGCTATGGAAACCGCGGATACCGACCAGCTAGCCCAGTTACTTGGGGAACTAAGAGCAGAAGTGCATGCAGCCCGTCAGGAAACTAATGCTCTAAGAAGGGAACTGATTATTTCCAAGGAGCGAACAGACGATCTCGCTAGACAATTGCTACAGTCACAAGCCGGACAAACTCCGTTACCCGCATCAGGGGCAAATCTTCCTTCAACATCCTCTACGAACCCAGTGCAGATCAACCTACCTGGGAATGTACCTCTGGCTCCGTCCGAACGATTTTCTGGTGACCCAAAGAGGTTTGCAGTATTTATTAATCAGTGCCGGTTGCACTTCTTATGCCGGCCAGCAGCCTTTCCAACTGATCAAGCTAAGGTAGCTTTCGTGCTTTTGTACCTTAGTGGCAATGCGGCAGACTGGTCGATCCCTCTAGTTAATCAAGATGATCCGGTTCTCCATGATTTTCAAGCTTTTCAGTTCAGTATGGAAAAACTGTTTGCAAGACATTCACAGGGGCAGGCCTTGGACAATGAGCTCCTTTCATTGCGACAGGGTAATCAAGACCTTTTGGCTTATATTGTGTCTTTCAACAGACTGATAGTGGAAACTCGATGGCCTGAGGACAAAAGGATTACGCTGTTTTATAGAGGTCTACGTGGAGAGCTCAAAGATGTGTTAGCCCAAGTAGCGAATCCCCCGCAAGACTGTTCGGACTATATTGACTTAGTCGTTCAAATTGACCACAGACTGCAGAACAGGAAGGCCGATCGTTCCAAGTTTGATGCTCGAGTATTTTCCAAACCACCAACTCCTACCAAAGGAGTAGACTCCGGGGAACCCATGCAAATAGGGGGCCTGAAAGGACCACTAACACAAAAGGAGCGGGAAAGGAGAAAACAGCTGCAATTATGCCTCTATTGCGGAAACTCGGGGCACTTTCTTCGAGACTGTCCGGTGAAACCAGCCAAGAAGGCAGTAGGAGCTGCAGTTACCAGGGTCACAAACTCTGAGCAGGGAAACGACCTTGCCCGACAAGAATAGAGGTCCTCTTGCCGAGCGTTAAAACCAGTTCTGTGACCTCGCATTTCGTGATACCTATGGTCCTCATTAGCCCTGAACATCCGGATCGATTACATGCGATTGAAGCTTACGTCGACAGCGGTGCCATCGGCAATTATGTGGATCATGAAATGGTTTTGAGGATGAATCTGACTCTTTGTCCAAAGGCTGTAAAGGACGTCATTACTACGGTGGATGGTACGGAGATAGCCTCCGGACCAGTAACGCATACCACCCAAGAAGTGACGCTAGTAAGTCAAGATGGACACCATGAGAAGATTGTGTTCGATGTGATCAAGGCCCCTCAGTTCCAGATTATTCTAGGAATTCCTTGGTTAGAGAAGCACAATCCTCAGATCGATTGGCGAGCAAGAACGGTTCAGTTTCCAGAATGTGTCTCTACTTGTCACCCTCGACCTGGTGTTGCACTGGCAGTAATTTCCTCGGAGGCTCCCCAGTTACCTCCTGAATACCTAGAATTCCAAGCTGTTTTCCGGAAGGATCAGGCTAACTCTCTACCTCCTCATAGGTCTTATGACTGCCAGATAGACCTGATACCTGGATCTACTCCTCCTTGTAGTAGAATTTATGCCCTCACCGAGCCTGAGAATCTTCACCTCCGACAATACCTGGATCAATACCTAGCGAATGGGTTTATTCGTCCTTCCAAGTCCCCTGCTTCCTCAGCTTTGTTCTTCGTTCCAAAAAAAGAAGGGGACCTTAGAACTTGTATAGATTATTGCGCCCTGAACCAGATCACCGTTAAGAATAGATATCCGTTACCTTTGATCCCTGAACTCCTGGACCAAGTCAGAAAAGCATGCATATATACAAAGCTGGATCTTAGAGGAGCCTACCACTTGGTACGAGTAAAAGAGGGCGATGAATGGAAGACGGCCTTCCGCACCAAGTATGGGCTATTTGAATATCAGGTCATGCCCTTCGGACTTTGCAATGCCCCGGCCGCCTTTCAATATTTTATGAACCATGTCCTCAGAGAGCTCATAGATGTGTGTGTTGTTGTTTACATTGACGACATCCTCGTTTATTCTTCATTGGAAACTGAACATCGGAAACATGTGAAAATGGTCCTCGAGAGATTGCGTCAACACAAACTTTTCGCTAAGTTGGAAAAATGTGTTTTCAACGTGACTGAAGTTGAATTCTTGGGATTCATATTATCACCTAGCGGAGTGCGTATGGATTCAAAGAAGGTCGATGCAATTCTCAAATGGCCATCGCCATCCTCCGTAAAAGGTGTTCAAAGCATGTTAGGCTTCGCTAACTTTTACCGCAGGTTTATCCCCGAATTCTCTCGAATAGTCCAGCCCATCACCGCCTTGTTAAAGAAAAACAAACGTTTTGAATGGTCTACCGAGGCGGAACAAGCTTTCCAGAATTTGAAGACTAGATTTATCTCTGCACCGATCTTAAAACATCCTCGCCCAGAACTCCCCTACATCGTTGAAACTGATGCTTCGAGCCTTGCCATGGGGGCAGTTCTATCACAAAAGGACCCAGTAACCAATCAGTTGCATCCCGTGGCATTTTGGTCCCGCAAATTCTCGCCTCCTGAAATCAATTACACTATTACTGATAAGGAACTTCTAGCTATCAAGTCCGCCTTTAAGGCTTGGCGGCATTATCTTCTGGGGGCCCGACACACCGTTACTGTGATTACAGATCACCGAAACCTGCAATATTTGAAAACCGCAAAAGCTCAATCCTCTAGGCAACTCCTTTGGGCACTATTCTTTGCCGAGTTTGACTTCATAATTACCTATCGACCTGGTACAAAAAACGGTAAAGCTGATGCCCTTTCTCGGATGGGAGTGGAAGAACATTTGATCAATCCTAAACCTGTACCTATCATTCCCGAACAAAGAATTCTAGGTGTAATCGCCACACAATCCATAGAGGAAGTTAAGGATAAAGCCAGGCTACTGGTAACTCCAGCAGACATACAGAATTGGCATCTGTAGTGAAAGGACTTTACGGTGAAGGACAACCTATTATATTTCCAAGAACGGTTATACCTGCCCAGCACAGATTTACAGAAAAAGGTAATCTCTTGTTATCACGATTCTTTAATGGAAGGACATCCCGGTATGACCAAGACCTCGGAAAAGATCAAGCGCTACTTCTGGTGGCCGTCTTGGAAAAAAGATATCAGAGACTTTATAATGTCCTGTGGAGTATGCGCCCAAAACAAGAGTCAAAAGGAAAAACCAGCCGGCCTCTTACGCCCTATTGACATCCCGCCTCGCCCTTGGCATACGCTTTCTATGGACTTCATCACCGATCTACCTCCATGCTCCGGATACAATACGATCCTAGTAATCGTGGACCTATTCTCCAAGATGGCGCATTTCATTCCACTCAAAGGCTTACCAACAGCAGCAACTCTGGCCCGAGAATTTCTCGAAAACATCGTCCGACTGCACGGTTTTCCTTCAGTTCTAATTTCGGATCGAGGTAGTCAATTTATTTCTCATTTTTGGCGAAGTTGCTGTCGGTCGGCACAAATTGATGTGAGACTTTCGACCAGCCACCACCCTCAAACCGACGGACAAACCGAGAGGACCAATCAAACTCTGGAACAGTATTTGCGCTGCATGCTACAACAAACTGAAAAAACTTGGAAAGATATCCTTTGGATAGCCGAATATGCCTACAATAACTCTGTCCATTCGGGAACTGGGAAGACCCCGTTTTTTCTTTTATACGGTAGTCACCCTCAAACCTCGGAGTTGGATCCACTCCAAGATCTTGGAACACCAGCAGTAGACCACCTGCATTCTACAATCACCCAAGCCTTTAAGGAAGCCGTTTCTCACCTTCAAAGGGCTAAAGAACAATACAAGAAAGGAGCAGACCAACATCGGAAGGAAGCCCCCCAATATCAAGTAGGAGATCAAGTCTGGTTATCCACCAAATATCTACCTCTAAAAGGACAACGCACATTCAACCCAAGATACCTTGGTCCCTATTCCATCACTACCATAGTAAATCCAGTAGCGGTCAAGTTGGACTTGCCCCCTCACATGAAGATGCATCCGGTCTTCCACCTCTCTCTATTAAAACCCGTGCAACCTCAAACCCGACTAACTACATCTCCAAAACCTATTCTAGTTGATGGAGAACCCGAGTTTGAAGTCAAAAGCATCCTGGATTCCAAATCTAAACTATTTTACCTGATTGACTGGAAAGGCTACGGTCCCCACGAAAGATCCTGGGAACCTGCAGAATATGTCCACGCGCCTCGTCTAATCAAAAGATTTCATCGAACATTTCCTAACAAGCCCAAACCCCCGGAGAAGCCCGGTTTGGGAGGGGCCTTGAGGGGGGGTGCTGTCATGATCTCTGCTTCCAAAAGATCAGGACTTGCCCGACTCCCTTGGAAGCAGACCCATAACCCCGGTTCCAAGTGCCAGCCAGTCCCAATTGGGACCTTTTGGACCCTGTCCTGGCGCCAGTGGCACCAGGCTCATAAAGATGCCCAGTCCCAGCGCTGGAAGCGCCGGGCTCATAATGCTTGGGTGGACTTACCTGCAGCAGACCATGCTGCTTACTTACCTGCCAGTTGAACCCCTGATCCTCTTCTGTTTGGGACTACTTTTCCTGTTGGGTGGGGCAGGAGCCACTCCCTAGGTTCAGAACACTGGAACTCTTCTGGAAAGCAGGAACTCTTTTCTTACCTAGGCGTGGCTGTGGAAGGAGACACCTAAGCACTACAGGAGGCTATTTAAACCACACCCGATGGATGAATCTTGCTTTGCGTTATTCTGCATTCTCTGCAGCAGAACGCTCATTGTGTCTTCTGCTTCTGATCCTGGGCCTAAGGGAACAAAGGCTTACCATCCTGGAATCCAGTCTTCAGCAGCACCTGTAAAGACAAAGAAAGAACAGGTTAGCACTACGGTCTTCAGTGGCAGCGCATCTCTTACGTGGTCCATCGGCTGTCACCAACGCCTCGCGCTGCATTCCGGCATCTGAAAGACAAAGGCTTACCTACTCTTCGCATGCTCCGGAGGTCTTCGCACTGCATTCCGGCATCTGAAAGACAAAAGCTTACCAGCTCTTCGCACGCTCCGGAGGCCTTCGGCGCTGCATCCCGCATCTGAAAGACAAAAGAAGGTGCGTTTAAAGGCATTGGGCAACTTTATTACTCACGTGCCATTACTCCTTCCCACGCCGAATCCAGTGGGTATTCCAGCACCCTTCAGCTTCTCTAAAGCTCCGAACTTGTACCTGCAAGATAAAAGGGACAGTTAGTGCGCATCGTGAAGCAGACTACAAGCGCTTACTTACGTGCTTCCAGGCGCTTCTATTCCTCACGCGGGTTCGATCCTCAACTCTCATCAGCCCGCCATCCGCCATCGCCGGAACCCTGCAAAACAAGAGATATCATTACAAAAGACTTTTAAGACATTTGAAGTGCCCAGAACTTACCGTTCGTGCAGTTAACGACGGACAGCAGTCCTCTGAGGTCAAGAGGCCTGCACCCTTATCCAGTGAAGAAACTGGTTACGGCACCCTGCCCCGAGGCAGATGGAGAGCTCGGCGTTCACTTACCTAAGGTGAGGGTGTTAACCTTTGGGGTTCTACAGGAGAAGAGAAAGGGAAAAGGAGAGAGGCACCCAATAACCCCAGTTCATTAATCCCATATTTTCTATCTGCAGACATCTTACTCTTCGAGTCAGACATACAGTGCATAGAGGTCCAGCCCAAAGAGCCAACCGTGTGTTACACATCACCTTTGAAGATACTGCATTCACCCAGTCAAGAACGGCGCCTCTGCGGGAATCAGGTGAGCGTTACAGTTTGCTCCTCACATTCAAATTATGAGGTGTTGTGTCCTTAATCCGGCTGAACTCCTACCTTTTCCGCAAGATGCTACTTGCGGCGATGAAGTACCACATGATTGTTTGTATACGACCGAACAAGAGGCAAAGGGTAGAATTGATTTGAAAGATACTCCCTTGGATAATCCGCAAGGAGAGCTGTTTTGTGACGGCTCCTGCTTCAAACTTCCGGATGTACATCTACAGCCGCTTATGCGATCACTACATTGAGCACGGTTGTGGAAACTAAGAGAATCACGCATAATTCTGCGCAGGCCGCAGAGATTATAGCATTGACCTGAGCTTGTGAACTTTCCAAAGGGCTTGCAGTAAATATATATACTGATAGTCTTTGGGGTGGTCCACAACTTTGGGAGACTTTGGTCAGAGAGAGGGTTCCTAACGTCGCATGGCACTAAAATTCAACATGGCTCCCTAATAGTACAACTACTCTCAGCGCTTGCGCTCCCTACTCAGTTAGCAGTTATGAAATGTGCAGCACATCGAAAGATTGTAGATGATAATGTAAAAGGGTATGCTTTCGCTGATCAGATAGCTAGACAAACTGCCACTGATCTCTTCACGGAGATGTATGTTTCAAGGGAATCTGTAGATGCTTATGCACTAGATGAGGGTGTTGGGTCTGTACGGGATATCTAAGCTGACGCACCAAACTAATATGGCTGGACGCCTTACCGATCATGTTACTAGCCATGCGTACAACCCCTCAAACTAAGACTGGGCTCTCTCCATTTTAGGTGGTAATGGGGAGACCTGCCAATATCTGGAACCTTCCAAAATGTCGAACTTTAAAGAATGTTGAAAATGTACTACCTTCAGATTATTGTAGCCAATTGACTAAAAACCTGTTTTTGATTCATCACCAGGTACGAGAAGCTTTACCTGTGCGATACGAGGGCCCGGGCCACGGCATACGGCCTGGGAGTTGGGTGCTCGTCAAATCATTTGAGCGCACCTCCTGCCTCGTTGGCGTGGCCCATTCCAAGTCCTGTTGGTCACCCAGACATCTGTGCGGGTCGCTGGGCGAAAGAACTGGATCCACGTGTCTCACATCAAGAAACGTCCTCACCCTGTGCCACACGCTACAGAAGAAACAGAACCCCTCGCTGACACTGCAACCAATGATCCGAAAGCAGTAAGCAGCACTGAGAGTGTGTCGGAGAATCTCTCTGAGCCCGGGAGGCTTGGGGAAGCTGCCATTTTGTTTCCGCACTCTCCACAAATTTTGCATCCGGAAACTGCTGTTTCGAATTCAGCCCCTTCACTTGCCTCCGACACGTTGCTTCCAGCAGGAAGTGACGACATATTGTTTCCGGATCAATCAGCACCAGGAAAAGTACGATATAACCTACGACCACGAAGATAGACTTACAGCACCGTTTTGCTGTGCATCTGATAGACTTACAGCACGGTTTTGCTGTGCATCTGATAGACTTACGGCACGGTTCGGCTGT
Source organism: Ambystoma mexicanum (assembly GCF_040938575.1). Lineage (NCBI taxonomy): Eukaryota > Metazoa > Chordata > Amphibia > Caudata > Ambystomatidae > Ambystoma > Ambystoma mexicanum. The sequence continues at coordinate 3,776,255 of NC_090938.1, forward strand.
GCATTCGGAGAAGGAAAAGAGTCATCGAAGGCTTGCTTTTTGCCCAAATTTGAGAAAGGGGATTCTGTTGGCTGGGGTAGTGGAAGGACTAAGAAGTCGCTCGACCGGGAGGTCGCCAGCAACGAACTTTAGAGTGTCCGTTTGAAGACTACGATGCCCGCCACCGCTACCGTTCGTATGGGACTTGTAAATAAGGGGGTGACCAACCGGGACAATGGACAAAATGCCTGGCCCCGAAAATGTATTGCTGTATTCTTATAATGATATTTGTTTTTTTAATAGTCGCTGCCTTAGGATTGTGGTACCTCGAGGAAACTCACTCTTTAGAACTTTTGTTGCCTACTGAAAGTGCACCCATTGTTCCTACTCCCTTTGTACATTTGCATACTCTATCCCCTCGGTATTCCCAGCACAGACAAAGGTACCACAATAACACTTTACTGCTTATCATGAATGCTACACATGCCATTTTTAATAAATCTAACTGTTGGGTCTGCTCACATTTACCGCAACACGGGGATTAGGGGCTAAATTGGTATATTCATCCTTTACCGTTGACAACTGCCTGCTATGCTTCTCTTAGAGCACTGTTTTTTGGCCGATGGAATGATAGCATCTCAGGGAACTTTGATGGCACCAATTTGAATAGTTTTGAGAAACGTGCTTTGACTCCCCTGCAATGCTCGCTTTTTGCAAATAGGAGTAAACCGAATGTTGCTTCTATTAGGCCTTCTGATAAACTGATTCGTCCTTTCCAATCTTTGATTTCCTTTAAAATGGCTCCAATAGGCAATAAAGATGCCATGCCTCCTTCTTACACTGTTAACCATAGCCCCAATTCAGTTTCTTTTTGCATACAGAGGAATGGAACTCAGTCAATGGGAACTTTTCTAGGTTGTGCCAACGTTGCAAATTTGACTGGGGAGAACAGACCTTTGTATGTAGGCAAACCTGTGTACCTTGTCTGCGGTAATGTAGCATTCCCATGGTTGCCCAGGGATTGGCAGGGAACCTGTTATTTAGGGATCCTGTTACCTGGGGTGTTTATAGCTAGTACAAAAGAAGTTTCGAAGGCTCGTCCACGGCGGGACGAGAATGGCGACACCCCAGCACAAGTCTTGGGAGATATAGCTAAATCAGCTGTGCCATTTTGGGGGCAGATAGCGAATTCAGAAGATATCAGAAAACTTGCGAGAGTACTGGGGAGAACCGTCAACCGGACCACGGACATACTCTATAATATGACGTTAGAACAAAAGGCGAAAAGATTAGTAGCACTTCAAAACCGAATGGCATTAGATGTCATTCTAGCTGAGCGTGGTGGAGTGTGCAAATTAGTGGGGTCCGCTTGCTGTGTTTTTTGTTCCAGATTCCTCCCCAACTATCTTCAAGGCAATTTAGAATCTGCACGTCCTTAGTTCCGAAGTGCATGTTCCCGAGGGAAAGTGGGATCTGAGCGCTTGGTTCTGGGACTTCTTGCAATCTTGGGGTTGGAAGGTACTTTCGGTCTTACTAATTATTTTGGGAATCCTGTTGTTTCTTTGTTGCTGTATTCAGTGTCTACCTATTAGGTGTTCGATGCTAGGGGGGTGTTGCGCACAAGCGATAGGTTCGATCGGACATAAAGTGTATTCCCCAGATAAGACTTCCAAAGACTATGTGTTGAAGGATATTTTAGCAAATGACCTGATGGCAATAGATATTTCAGATAGTGATTCAGGGTGCATGGACGATTATGCATGGAGTTATTTGCAAGGAGATCCAAAGTAGTTTTTAGCACTTGGCATAGGCCAAAAGTAGGGTTTGTCGAAAGAGAAAAGTATATCGTGCCTCCTATTGTAATAAATATATTAATATTGGCCTACGGCAAGCTGCTCGAAAGTCGCTTGCGAAGGAAATCCGTGTTGCAAGGTCCTGACCTTAAATCCATGTACGCCGCCATTTTAGGTCAAACCGCCATTTTAGGATTCGTTGTGTAAAAGTCACCCTGTGAGTTAAAATGGTGGACGATGTCATTCCAAAATACAACATGGCCGCTTTGACCTCTGTACATAGCTAATGTGTAACTTGCCTGCAGGCCACTTGTTGAGGTCGCGAACTGAGACCTTGTCCTTCATTGACCTATGTGTAGAAGGATTACTCGTGCAATGAAACCAATCCACGAGCATATGTTGAGACAATGTATTCAAATACTGACCGAAGAACATCTGTTTAACTACATTGTATTTTATGTTTAAGAAGGTCTGCATGGAAAACCTTAGAATACACAGTTATTGCATAGGCTTGTTGATACATGTATTAAAAGCAAACCAGTTATATGCGGTTGTTTGAGACTTGGCACGAACCCTAGATCGGTGATGTATTAAAAGGAATATTAACCCGAAGTGGGGCTGGACATCACGCCCACCAAATGTATAAAAAGCGAATGCATTCTAATGTACAGCGTCTCTCACTGATCACAATGAACCACGCTGAAGTTTGTTGTGTTGTACTGAGGGCCGATAGCTATCTGATTTTGCACTGTTTTTGTAACTGGATTCAGTATAAAATAAAGTACTTTGTATGTCCCTTTGTAACCTGTGTTCGGTGTATTTCCTTTTGGGGTACTCAGCCTCGAAATTTTGATTCTGTTTTCACAACTCGTACCAGTTTGGTGTAAATCTGGGCGTCCTTGACTTGGTCCAGGAGTTCTGGGATGAGTGGTAAAAGGTAGCGGTTCTTAACCGTTATCAGATTCAATGAACGGTAATCGATACATGTCCTCAGATCCCCCTCCTTCTTGGGGACGAAGAAGAGGGGTGACGCTGCAGGTGACATTGACGGGCGGATGAAACCGTTTACTAGGTATTGGTCGAGGTAGGTTTTCAAGTGGAGATTCTCCTGTTCAGTGAGTGCGAAGATCCGACTGCAGGGAATCTGGGCTCCTGTTATAAGGTCTATCTGGCAGTCGTAGGGCCTGTGCGGAGGTAGCGTATTTGCCTGATCCTTCCGGAAAACATCCTGGTAATCCATGTATTCGGATGGCAACGTGCCCATTAGACCCAGCATCTTTCCTTCTATTGTCAGAGTTCTCACTTGAGTCCCTGGGAGGGACTTCGCCTGGTAACAAGAACCAGCACATTGTTTCGAGAAGGTTAAGACCCTTGCACGCCAGTCGATTTGAGGGTTGTGGGCTTCCAGCCAGGGCATCCCCAGAATCATCTGGAACTGCAGAGCGCTGATAAGGTCAAAAATGATATCTTCCCAATGCCCGTCTTGACAAAGAAGAGTTACTTCTACACTACACTCTCAGAGGAAGTGACCCGGCTTTCCACAGTACAGGCATAGTTGCTGCTGTCTCCTTTTTTCCCTCTCAGCCTTGGTTAGTGGGCTCTGCAAGCCTCCGATCTGCATGGGTTCAGGATGGCTCTCGGGTTGCCGGGACTGAGCTTCTCTAGCCTGGACGTACACCCCTCAGACTGGGCAAGATCACACTTGTCAAGTTGCACGGCTAAGTCCATGTACTCCGCACACCCGTCGGGTGGATTCACTACCTGAGCCAGAACGTCTTTCAGCTCTCTCCGCAGACCTTGGTAAAAAAGCGTGGTTCTCTTTTCTTCCAGCCAGTTTGATTTAGCCACTAACCTGTTAAAAGTTGCTATATATGTCAATAGGCCTTGGCTGCCCTGCCGGAGCAGCAATGGTTTGTTGTCCAAGGCCTGGTCTCTGGTGTGCCGGGCGAATAGCTTTTCGAGTTTGTGTTGAAACCCCACGAAATCGTAGAGCAGCAGATCGTCGATATTTACCAATGGAATTGACCAGTCGGCGGCGCTTCCAACCAAATACGAGAGCACAAATGCGACCCTTGACTGGTCGTTGGGGAACATCCCTGGTCTACATAGGAAGTGCAAGCGGCACTGATTGATAAAGATGGCATATTTGTTGGGGTAGCCCGCGAAACGTTCAGGTGGGGCTAAGGGGACAGCACCAGGCAGGACGACTTGCACCAGCGCGGGCTGTAATGTCAGAGAGGATGGAGTCGTCCAAGCAGTGGGGCTTGATCGGCTTGTGTCTGAAGTAATTGTCTTGCTAAATCATCGGTATGATCCCGATTCACAATCAATTCCCTTCTCAGGGCGTTGGTTTCTTGTCGGGCCGCGTGTACCTCCGCTCGTAACTCCCCAAGTATCTGGCTTAAGTTGGTCAATGTTCGAGGTTTCCATGACGTCCCGGCAGAGGTTCGGAAGAGGCTTCGCGTTCTGTTACGCTCACCTTGTCTCCGCATGGACTTCGGGCGTTGTTCGGAGGACAGCTGTCTGGACTGCTGGGCTCGATAACTCCAGAGATATAGTCTGCTCGGGGTCTGCTCCTAGGATGGAAAGCGAGGTCAGCTGTGGTCTACTGGTACATGTGTCCGCCCAGACCTCCCTCCCTGGTTGCTCTTCCCTTTCCCTGGGTATTGAATTCTCCCCTTGAATGCTCCTCACCTGATATTTGTGATTGGTGGGCTATCCATCCTGCTATTCGTTGCAGGGGTGCTGTTGCAGGGCACAGTCTCTGATGGACCAAGTTACGTCACTGGTCCGCTTGCCCAGTCCGGCTGTGGCTAAATCTAGTCTGCCCTGATTAGCCAAGGCAAGTCTTTCCTTATCTCCTACTTGTTATCTGTCATTCTCTTGACTTTTTCCGTTGTTTTGTTCTGTCTTCTTTCTTGTCGTCTTGGTTACTCCCTTTTAAGGTGCTTTAACGTTGTGCTTACGTGCTGTTCTTTCTCTCACATGTTTTTTCCTTCCTCCGCAGGTGCCGAGATGAAGTTGGTGTCCGCGGGGCAAAATGCTCCGACCTACTCCGCTTTGGATGAGCTCGCGAAGAGATGGAGCGTTGCGCACAATAACCCGGTAAGTGTGGCTGCGCGGGGTTTATGTTGCAGGGTGCGCGTGAGTCTTTTGTTTTCCCAATCTGACCTGTTGTCTTTCTTGTTCTTTCTACCAGGGGCCGATTAGCTGTGGTTCTGAGGATTGATGATTAGGCTGCTGCTGGAGTTCTACAGCGGTGTCCGGAAACAGGTAAGCGTTGTTCTAATAGTGTTTGTTTTGTCTCACCATTGACTATACTGGCAAGGGCTGACAGGAGTTGTGGGCAAACAAGTGGAGGGCTGCAGGCTGCCAACCTCTGTTCTAGGTCCTGTACTATATACAGAAACAATGGCAACCAGTTTAGCAGTAAGTCTGCCAGTCCTAGGCTTTGGTGAGTGTCCGAAAGGGACAGTAAGGCCTATGTTGTGAATGCAGCCAGGAGGTCTTAAAGAACAAGGATGATGACCGCATCAGAGTGGTACAGAGACAGCATTTCAGACAGCAACTCAAGTAGCATGTGACTGCGATGTTGAGTGGGCAGACTTGGGACTGGCCCTCGAGGAAGAGATTGTGGATTGTTCTTTGGTTTGGTGCCGTCTCGTAGATCTTACCTAATAATAGGAGTTTGTAAAATGGGTGGAAATTGTGAAGGATAGACCAGTGTTTTTGAGCACTGAAGAGAGATGGCCTTTTTAAAGATTACTGTAAATTAGTTAATCTGCCTCTGTGCAGTAGGTGATGGGCCTGGGTCTGTGGCACAGCAGGTGAACTTCATGAACATGAAAAGTGGTCTGTCTGAAGTTGAAGCATCATGGCGGCTGGCATACAGCAGTGCGAATACTAGAATATATGCGTTGTTGCTGGCAGGTTGGAAATAACTCCACAGTTTAGTAGCAGAGAGGAACAAGTTACTTAACCCTGGTAAAAAAAAAAACTGCGACTGGATGTTCCCCCTATATCTTTTGATATTATCTTCCAGCTTCAGCTGCTTCAGAAAAGAATGTCGGCAGAGGGCACTGTGCGTCGATGTGGTCGACTCGATGTCCCTCGGGGGCTGCCATCCCTGAGTTGACATCATTGTCGGGATATATAGCACGCGTAGCACCCGTTGGCTTCAGTTCTGTTTATACGCCTTCCTCATGCAGAAATACCTGTGTCAGTGAGTCCCAGACAGTACTCTGAAAAAGCTTTAAGTGTAATGCCTGGAAATTCTACAGCGGGTTAGCTGGGAGGGGCGATAAGGAATACGTGGAAGGAACATCCAGTCGAATGAAGGTTACCAGGGTTAAGTATCTTGTTCTTGGAATTGATTATGTCCTCCCACATATTCTTTATCTTTTGATAGAGTCGCAAAGCAGATTCCTCATCTTATGATATTCGTATCCTGCAAGCTTCGCTACTTTTTTCCGAAGCAGCAAAGCTGGCAGGATACGAATATTATAAGATGAGGAATACGTGGGAGGACACAATCCATTCGAATGGTAGTTTTAGTGGACATGAATGGAATGGCTCAAAAGGAGCCCACATCAGAAATATCAACACAAGATTAAGATCTCAAATCGGTACTTGAAAAGGTGTAGGAGGGAATATGTTAGTGAGTCCCTTTAAGAATTGTGTGATTAATGGTATCTTGAAGTAGGATACCTCTTCAGATGTGCGCTTGAAGTTTGAAAGCGCTACCAAATAACCTTTTATTGTTCCAATCTGGAGCCCCAGATTTGCCAAGTGTAACAAAAAGGACAACACATAGGTGTATTGCACTGAAAAGTATCCACATTCTTTTCCCTGCACCAGCTGCAGAATGTGTTCCAACAGCAGCGGTACAAGGATTTAGTTGCTCGCCTTCTGGCCGAAAGCAAAATCTCCATTATGCCATCCGGGAGGTCCCAATCCTTATATCTCAAACTCTCAGAAGCCATGTGTGAAGGTTGAGAGTCTTGACCTCTGGATGGAGAAACCGACCCTCCTCTCGCGAGAGAAGATCCTCTCTTTGTGGAAGACGAATTGGAGGGCAGATGGACATGTCCAGAACGTCCGGGTACCATGTCCTCCTGGCCCAACCCGGAGAAATGAGGATAATGGTTTTCCCAAACTTTCTCAAGCTCCTGATCACATGAGGAATGACAGGGACTGGAAGAAACGCGTACAGGAGTGGAAACTCTCAGTCTGCTATGAACGCGTCTCTTACAGCTCCTCTTGGGGAACGTTTCCTGGAGCAGAACAGTTCGCACTTATGACTGATCCACTTGAGGGTTCCCCAAAGGGTGACTGTGCTCTCCCTGCTCTGGACGTCCACTGCCGTGTTCTCCTTTCTGGCTAGGTGAACTGCCGATAGGGAGATTCCGTCTTGAATTGCCCAGAACCAGAGCTGTATTGCCTCCCTACACAGTGGTAGTGATCCTACACCTCCTCTCTCGTTGAGGTAGTACATGGCCACTGTGTTGTCTGTCATTTTCAGGACATTCTTTCCCTGTACAGAAAGACCTTCAGTGCTAGTCTGATTGTCCTTAGCTCCAAATGGTTGATGTGTAGTTTGGACTCCGATGGAGACCAACGACTGCTGACTGTCAGATCATTGGTGTGGGCTCCCCACCCCATGAGTGAGGCGTCTGTCACTACCGTTATCTCCGGCCATGGTTGCCAAAAAGGTTCTTGCTTCAGAATGTTGTGCTTGCAGGCCCACCACAGGAGATCCTGTGAGTCACTGCTCGGAACACGAAGTAGGTCTGACATCCGGCCCGAGAATTGACATCAATGTGTCCTGAGAGCCCATTGGAGGGATCTCATCCTCAGGCGAACCTCTGGCACCAGGAAAATGCAGGATGCCATGAGGCCAAGCAACCTCAAAAAGTCAAAGGCCGGAAGACGCTGTGCACTCTGGAATTTGGTGACCATCTGCAGGATGTGTAGAGCCCCCACCTCGGGTGGCGAGGCTTTTCCCAAGGATGCATCCAGGACTGCCACGATAAATTGGAGTCTTTCAGATTGTATCATGTGAGACTTCTTGTAATTGAGGGAGAAGCCCAGCCTGTGGAGAGAATGGCAGGTAATGCTGAGATGTTGCAGGGCGGCCTTTTCGGGAAAACAAGCCCTGATCAGCCAATCGTCCAGGTAGGGGTATATGGGAATCCTTCTCCTGAGTCTTCGCTGCCGCCACTGCCATCAGCTTGGTGAAAACCCTCAGGCAGAGGTCAGCCCGAATGGCAGAACTCAAAACTGATGAGAACCGCCAATGGTGAATCTCAGGCACTTTCTGTGCTTGTGATGGATAGGTACCATCCAATCCTGAAGGTGGAGGGCCTGAAGGATCTGAGAAAGTGTGACCATCTTGAACTTGTCCTTCCTGAGGAACTTCTTCAAGCATCTCAAGTCCAAGATGGGTCCCAATCCTACGTCCTTCTTGGGGATTAGGAAATAGAGAGAGTAACACCCTTTGTTCCTCTCCGTCACAGGTAAAGTTCTATAGAACCTTTCTATAGCAGGCTCATAATTTCGTGCACAAGGAATAGATCCGGAACTTTGAATGAGTGGCTCCCCGGTGGATGGTCATGAGGCCTTTTTAGAAAGGGGAGGCAGTAACCGGGGCTACTGTTTCCAATACCCACTCATCGGAAGTAATACTGCGCCATTCTTGCAGATGCTGTGGGAGTTTGCCTCCCACCGGGGTCTTGTAGGGTAAGGCCTCAGAGAGGATTTGAGGCGGCTGAAGCAGCAGCTGATGGTAAAGTAGCAGATGCTTGGGCTGACTTTGCACCTCTCCCCGGTCCACCACGAGGGAATCTTCTTTGGCCCCTTTGAGTAGCCAGTACTCTAGCTCTTCTGACTGAAGAGTAGAAGCGAAAGGACGTACCCCTCCAAGATGATCTACAGGGGTGACATAGTTGTGGCTGTCTGATGGCGGCACCAAGGAATTTGGCTGCCACCTTCGAGGTCTGCAGCTTCTCTAGGCTTTCGTCAGCCTTGCTGCCAAACAGCTGAGTGCCATCAAAGGGCATGTTAAGGAGTCTGTTAAGGAGTCTAGATTGCACATCTGGGGCAAAACCTGACTTCCCCAACCACGCAAACCTGCGCATTACTGTGCTTTCCGCCATGGCTCTGCTGATACTATCAGCCGAGTCCAGTCCTCATTGTAGAGACTCACGCATAGGGCCTCATTACGAGGTTGGCGGCAACCCGTCAGTGCTACTGGCGGGTTGCTGTCAACTCCATAACACTGTTTCCGGTGCCAGAGATCCCCCCGGTACCCCAGGGTCATTCCTATCGGCCCGGGATATCAGGCGGCGGAAATTGTTAGTCCCCATTCCCGTGGAGTCGGGGAATGGGGACTCAGAAGCACTGGCACCATTGCTAGCCGTGCCGGTGCCTCCGTAACAACTCTGCCTTCTGGGGTTGTTGCTCCCGGCAGGTGAGACCTGCCGGGTGCAGAGGTCCCCGGAAAGCAGCGTTGTATTCTGCCGGTCCATAAAGGGTGCCGGTACATTGCTACCGGCACCCTTATTTCTGGACTGGCAGACTTGTAATGAGGCCCATACTCCTTACCGTCTATTACAATATTCAGGAAGCAGTCTCTCTCTTCCCCTTTGGGAATTTGTTCAGCTGCCATAGCTATACAGTCCCACAGGGTTAATGTACATTTTGCCAAGGCGCAAGCGGCTTTAGGAGACTTGAGAGCCATGCTCCCTGCAGAAAACCCTTTCCTAGCCCAATCGTTGAAATGCCCATCTTTAATGTCTGGTGGGATGGTTGGATAAGTAGCCTGTTTGGAAGTAGCCGTCACTGCCTGAGCTACTAGGTTCTCTCGTATAAGGTGCTTTGATAAATATCTTGGGTCGCAACTTGATGGCCTGTACTTCTTGGCAAGGTTTTTATTCAACACTGGGCTTGATTCAGGAACCACCCAATTCACCATAACCCTTTTTTGAAGTGTGATATGAAATGGGACAGTCGGATCCTTCTGTGGACCTTTATCAAGAATATCTGTCAGGTCGTCCTGCTCAAATGGTGGTGCAGGTCTGCCCCATCCAAGAACATCTATAACTCTGGTGATAAACTGCCTGTAAGAGGCACCTGTACGGTCTGCCTTGCGAAACTCAAGTTCCGGTGATGTGTCCACACCACTAGCAGATTGGAGATTGTCATACAAATCTTTCAATCTGGGCTCCTCTGAAATTAGGATTTCTGGGGCATTAGGTGTGCCAAACTCCAACCCAAATGGTGGAGTGTTGTGGTCCGAAGGCTCGTATTCCTCATAAATGCAGGATAAAGACATGAAAAAAATCCTTTTTTGCTAATGGGTTGTAGGGTTTTTCAACTTGAGTGGGTAACGGCGTCGACGATAATGCCGCTAACGGTCTTGACGCTAATGGCTTTGTCGGTCTTGACGCCAATGGCGTTGACACTATTGACGATTTCTTCATCGATTTTGGCATTGATGGAGCCTTTGAAGGGCTTGGCCCTCGACTTGATGGGGTCTTCGATGATTTCTCATTGTGTCGAGAACTCAGGGGTTCTCGAGGGGTCTTCGGCCTATGTCCCAGGCACGAGGGGGCACAGGATTTTGCCTTAGCACTTTCCTTATCAGCTTTCAACAGCACGACAGGAGCATGGCTTCTTTCCTTCTCTTTTGAGGGGGTTGGGCCTCCTTCTCGACAGATTTTAACATTACATGCCTAAATTCTTCCCACTGGGCTGGAGTGTAGGATTTGGTCGGATATGGAATCTGATGAAGTCGAAGACGGCGACCTATAGTTCCTTTTCTTTGCCTTTTTTCAAAGAGGGTGAGGAATGATTTCATCTGCTCCTGGAGGGAAAATGCTTTTCTTCCTTTGAGAAGAGCCACCTCTCGACTCATCAGACGATTTTTTCTTCACCGGAGTCGTTGATGGGGATTTAGTAGGGGGCCTACCCGCCGCTAATTTTCTGTGATGCTCTTTCAGAGCCTTACCAGCCATGGACTGACAGGACTCACAGTCTGCCGTCCTATAGGCTACACCAAGGTACCACAGACATTCTAAATAGGATGTGGGGTTCCTAGGTGGCCCACGTGAGGTGCGGCTGAAAAGAATGGATTTCCACACGCATCTAGTCAGACAAAGACTCATCAAGTTCCTGTATGCTTTGAAGTTATTGAATCCAATGTTTATTCTGTGAGCCCAGCACAGGCCCAGCCAATCAGAATGGAATGGAATCTCAGCCTAGAAACCTGGCAGGGACAAGCACGCAGTGAAGAATCTAATAGCTGGAAATCACCCTTGACCTGCAAATAGGCCCACACAGGCTCTGAATGTTCCCACCCTCAGCATAATGTCCAGCATGAAAGGTATGCTTGGGAGAACATGTACCGCTTAACACTTTAGAGATCCTGGACCCTAACCAAGCCCCCCCCCCTTGTTATCTGAAGGGTTACATGGTGGCCTCAATTATAGTCTATGACAACTGCTTCCATTGCTAGAGCAAAGATGTGAGAGTCAGTGAAAAACACTTCTCAGTTCCACAGGCGACAAGGTCATGACCTTGTCAAAGGGGGATGGAAACCCCTCTCAGCATGGGGTGTTAGGCCTACCGGAGAGGAATTCAGAGCCAGTCCTATCACAGAGAGAGACAGTGGCAGTTGAGAAGGCCCCAATTCCTGTCCCCTCCCCAAGTGCCATACCGATATGCATCACCCCATGCCTCTTAACCAACATGCTCGCCATGTTTTTCCCTTGCTTTTTCAGAAATACCAAAGAAGCAACAGTTATGGGAGGGCAGTGTGGTCTAGTGGTTGGAATTCAGCTAGACCTGCAGTGTATCTTCCTGTTCAGCATACATCGAGTGTGTTTCTATGCTGTGGATCCTTCTGCCAGAGATGCTGTCCCCTGTGAGTTCCTCATTGCCCTTTGCTTTTGGATTCTTTCAGTTTCTTGTTCCTGGTATTCATCTCTGCACCTTCTTTCCATTTCCCATGTGTGTTTCCTTCCCTTGCTGCCCTTCATGGACTCTGCCTGCCACCTGTTTTCTCCTGTACTTCTTACTTGTGGTTTCATTACTGATCTTCAAGCCGAGGCTGCCCCACTACCGGTTCTCCTTCAAGAACTCCCTGATGAAGAATTCAGCTTCCTCATCTTCCTGGACAGCTTCACATCATCACCATCAGGAAGGGGTTTTCCCCTTAGTGGAGCGTTCCATCATTGGGGACAATTCTCCATGGGCTACCCTGTGCTCTGGCTGTTCCTTTAGTTAGAGGGCAGGGTGGTTGGTTATCGGGTGGCTATACTTCTTCACCTCACCCCTCTTGCAATGAAGCAAGGTAAAGACAACGTCTGATACTCTCCCAAACTGACCCGCCTTCTAGCCAGCAGCTGTCACCCACAGTACGAAGGGTATAGAGTGCCCTGCGCTGCTTCCTTAGATCCTTGCACAGCCTTTATTTTGGCTTGACATGGACTTGACAGGATATTGTGATGGTCAACCTGGATTGGTAGAGTACATGGCACCAAAACACCTTGTGCCTTGTGTGATGAATCCTGCAGAGTCATCACTGATCCCCAGCCTAAAGTCCCCTCCCATGTGGCCAGGGGAAAGCAGCGCTACCTGATCCTGATCCTGACGCTGACCCTGGGGGTGGTATTCTGAGGGTGGATCACATGGGAGAAGATGTGTGTCACAGGAGAGTGGTGACTCCACAAGGAGGGAAGCGGTATATTTCTCTTTATTGTGAAGAAGATCCTTTAATTCCAGAGTATTTAAAGGTTTGCTGCCAGCATTCAAAACCATCTGATTTTAAAACTCTGAGAAATACTCTGATTAAACATAACCCTGTTTAGTCTACATGTATACATGGCAAACCTAGAACATGTGAACCATCTGATGTTTATGGTAATTGTAATTTTATTGCAACTGTTCAACCATGTGATTTAAAATCCATTGAAACTTGTTTGGACTCCAGGTCTCAGAAAGCTCCAAGTACTGTGACGAGGAAGAGGAGCAAGGAGTTTTTGTGGAGGATAAGTGACCCTAAGAATACTGTGCAGTCTAGTTGTCATGAATCTAATCTGCTGCGCGGGACCTTTACATTTCCAAATCACCTGCAGCAAGGGGGACAGGAGGAACACAGAAGTAGAGAGAAGGAAGGCTGCAGACAGCGTGGAGCAGGAAGCATGACCGTGGTAGAGGAAATCCCACAAGGAGCAGTGGGGAGAGACGCTTGTGTTGGGACCAGAGGAGAGGAGCTCCGGAGGAAGAGAGAAAGCAGACGGTGCACAGAAGGCTGTGTAAGGAGAAGCGGTCCTGCAGAGCTGTGCGGCGAAGGACAGAAGAGCCGACTCGGAGACCCAACGAGACTCTGCCTAGAAATGGAAGCTGGCCCCTCGCAAACACTCTTTAGCAGCCGCACGTTGGACCGGTGAGTCAGCCTAATTGCATAGGGGCCCCAGGGACATAAGAATATGCTAAAAAGCATTTTGACAGTACTTTTGAATACCGACATAATATAATTGAATGTGGTCCAATTCTCATGACATGAGATGTCAGTTGGGGGATACTTGGTACCAGCATTGCCTAAGCAAAAATACATTGCCAGAAGAACAACAGTGGCAACTATGGTACAATTACTCTCCTGACATAAGATGTCAGTTGGGGGAACCTGGAACAAGCATTGACAAGAGTCAAGAGAGAATGAAAGAAAGACTGACAGGCAGAGCTTGAACAAGCCCTCAGGCACAGGATGTCTGTTTGGGGGAAATTGGCACAAGTAACAAATGAAGTCAATAAGAGTGTGCTAGTGAAGAAGCACAATTGTGTGATACTTAAAGATAAAGTTAATGTTGCAGAGAAGCCTGATGAGGGCATCAGGTAGTGAAGACTTTTTGGAAAAAGATACCTGGCAGGCGAGTGAACCAAGAGGGGCATATTCCTGGGAGGAGAGTAAAGCATGATATCAAACGTATACCGTTGAGGAGTTTCCTGGCAGGAGAGTGTACCGGGAAACTCACTTTGAATTGGTGTGTTGAAAAGAGACTTGGTCATATTAAGTTCTTGCTTCCTTTGAACATTTTTTCAACCAGGAACTTTGAAGACTTGTGTTTTGCCATAGTTGAATCTATGCTGTGAAAAATACATTTGTCTTGCCATCCTGAAATGTAGAAAAGAATTTCACTTTGGCTTCTTTTTTTTATTGTTGTTTGGTTAATTAAAAGTCAACCTTTAACATATCACTATAAAATTCAAATGTATACAATTTCACACATTATATGAAATTTATACATTGAAAATGGGTTTCATGAAATTTCATAAGATTTAAAACACATACAAAACAAACAATCAATTATGAAACAAATAAAAACAGATTAAGCATGAGATCACTAAAAATAACAGAGTTATAATAATCATGATATTAATGATATATATTAAGATCGATTTAGCATAAGATCTAAGTTCAGTGATTTAAAAAAACCAGCAACCGCAATCACTGTGTTGGTAGTACGACCCGCTAAACATATGGTCCATATTGTGTCAGCCTCACCCATTAAAACAGCCCCTTACATTTTGTTAAATAGTTCTCTCTAGAGCCCTGGATGGCAGAACAACATAACAATAGATGTCTAAGAGTCTGGCGTGGTTCATCCACATTACAAAAACGTCAGGTCGTTTGCTCCACTGATAACATTCCATATCTCACTAGAATCTGTTTGGTTAAGATCATGTTCCAACAAAAACACAGAAAAAGTGACCTAGTTAGTTTGTCTGGATAGATAGCAGGAAAGGGAGCAAGAACTCCTAATTTCTTGTAATATCCTTGCAAATGACCTTAAGAGGGGTACTGATGCATTATCTCAATAGTGGTAGTCCAATCATGATTAAATAAAGACTGTTTGACCCGAGTCAGGCGTTGGACTAATTCAACAGATGATATTGTCTTCTTTGACAAGACCGCCCTGGGTCTCCAAAGGAAATTGGATCCATTTTTCCATTACACCACTGCTGACAATATGGTGGTTAGTGGACGAAAATAGAAAATGGAGATTTTCACCTTCAAAACTAAACCTAAGACCATGTACTGGACTATTGGCAGCTGTAGACTGAATAGAGTGCTTTCTCTACATTATCTGGGGTACATCCTCTCTAACAGCAGTTCACAAGAGGTCTGGAGGCCATCTTTGAAGGATAAAATGTGACCTCTAATTTCCCAACTAAAACGTAACTATCAACAGCTCTGTAAGTTCTCAACTACGCCAGTCCTGAGATATTACTTGGCAAAAATCGAACCAGTTCTGCTCTATGACCTTGACATAACTAATGATAACTTGGGCTCTTAACTGGATTCTATCCAGGGCCAGATATGGAATGAAACTTTGTGTCTTGCTATGACCTTGGCAAACATAATTGTGAGACACGAGTTTGGACACATTTCTCTGTAAACCAGACATCACTGGAGACAGTTAATGACATATGCCAAAATCATCTCACCTCCATCAAATTCCATTTATGAGGATTTAAGAGTCATGGTTGAGGATGGCTCGGTCGATTCCATTACCACTTTTAAAGGCAAGATGACAAACATCTTGGAAAAAGGTTGCTCTTCAGAGGAAGAACTTATCCCTCGACCACTCTCTACCAAAGTTAAGCTATTTAGGTATGACTGGGCTTACACCTGTGAAAATGTTACATCAAATGCTGGGTACAAGGAGTATGCCAAATTTATAACGAAAAGAGGTGATATACCAAGATATTTATGCCTAGTTCCCTGTAACAAGGTGCATGATATTCATATGCGCTTTTGGCTGAATCAGCTGTCCACACTGGACCAAACCAGTCGTTGGAAAACTACTGGGGTTGATTTGACCGACTGTCGCATCTGCAAGCAGCCTGGCACCATTGAATCCTTGAAACATCTGGCCACAGCGTGTTCGAGTTTGACTGAACAAAGGAAGCAACACTTCAAAGGAAAGATTTCTCCTGATGCTGATTCTATTGATGATTTTATGTGGACTCGGATAACGTGGGATGAGAGCTCTTCACTGCTAATAGCTTTGCATCATTTTCTTTTGGAGACGTTTGTGGTACTTCGCAATTAATGAGTTTTCTTCATTTATTTTTATTAATCTTCCTTTTGAGATTTTATGCAATTGCAAGTTTTGGGATTTTGAAATGCTTGATGTTTGATAACATTGTAAAGGTTTTGATAAACCAAACACAATAAAAAAATACAATAAAAAATGCAACAAATAAACTACCCACTTCCTCCAGGGAATTGCCACAAAATGTATGCACATCTTTGATCCAAGTACTTCCATTTTCCCCCAAACTCACCTTAAGGTCAACAAACAGAGAATCCTCCACTGGACACAAAATCTTACACAAAAGTGACAATATTGTCCAGTGCCCTTGAGCATTTAAAGATAAAATCCCTAGTTTGTATCTAATGGCATAAATAGGAACTGAATAAGGTAGTTGAAGAATTATTCTCCAAATCACAGCTTCAATCATGGGTAGATAATCTAAAACAGAAAGGGCGTAACATTCTATCCCGTATAATAATTTGGGCACTGTTTTACCAAGATAATATCGTATTACCGGCCATAAGGAGAACTTCCCATATCTCGAGTCGATCCTAAGCAGTTGATTAGCCATTGTGGAGGCTTGATCCTTAAATCACCTATGGTGTTTAGCCAAGATAGGTCTTGGTGTAACCAAGAATCCAAGATATATTAAGGGTTGAACCGTAACCAATGATTCAGCGCCAGTCCGCCACCTAAATGTACTCATTTTAGAAGAATTCAACTTCACGGATTGACTCCCAGCATAAGTGGAAAAGGCACTGATTAGACGTTGAAGAGGGGTACAATCAAAGATACGGAAATCATCTGCATAGGTTAGCCAGAATGGTCTGAGGTTGTGCAATTTGGGAGTAACAAAAGTTGCTGACTTCAATTGTTCTACAAAGTCTGACATATTTAAATTAAACGGGCAAGGAGCCAAAACGCATTCATGCACGATAAGTTTGACTAGTGTGGGACAAATGGCCAGAATAATTTAAACAAACTTGAACACTGGAGTTTGATTAAAGACCAATAATTAACCTCCAAAGGCCTGCAGCAAATCTCCATGAATGACGATTATTCCACAATAAATTATGGCCAACTGCATCAAAAGCAGCCGAGAGGTCCACTGATGCGACAAATATGGAATTATACCCCCCCCAGCCCCCAACTACGTGCTGAATACAGTTCAGCAAAAGACCATTCAGGGAAGCCCCCACGTTCCGCCTGAAACCAGTTTGCCATTTTTCCACCCTCTGTGTCCTCTTTGCCCAATTCTCTAAATGTGACAACAAAATTGAAGAAAAAACCTTGCTATCAGCGTCAAGCTGGCTATGAGCCAGTAATTCAAAGGGTCCATCCATGCTCTTTTTTTATATATTGGTACAATATATGCAGTCGACCAGGAGGGCGTAAAAAAGTATTGGTTTAAACTATATTCTTAAACAAGTGTGATAATGTTTGGGCCCAAACTTCAGGTTCATTTTTTAACAAAAAATTTGAGAGCCCATTTGGGGAGGGGGTTAGGGAGGCACTAATCTTGTTTATCATATCAAGCATCTCCTGGAACCCGAAATCAAAATAATGAAGAATGCAGACATTCACCAAATTCGGAGAAAACCTTGTCGAAACCTCTTTTGGCTGTGAATATACTGTACAAAAATTAGATACTCAATTGGCTTCATGAACGGCATCAATTTGCGTGCTTGCTTGTGACGGGTCAATAATAAGTCACCATAAAGCCTGTTCGTTTTTTGTTTTTTTTAAAGCATACAATATGGCCTTGGCGGCCTCCTGAGGCCTGTTCGCATGAGTTTGATTAAGCCAATTCTAAAAGACTGCCAAATTCCTTTGGACAGACTTGCCCATTTCCCATACGATGGATCGTTCCTATTTGTCAGTTTCCTAAAAGTGTGCCTCATTTCCTCTTTTCCTTGGTACCTTGATACCACCTCTTCATTATACACGTGATGATGCATTTTATTCTGGATAAAATTCCTCTGTATTCCCAGGACTTTAGTGTACTCCAAAAGAGAACCCACAAAGTTACCACAATTATTTACATCTGCAGTTGTTCGCAGAATGTTGCAACAGATGTGCGAAATGATTATTGACTGGTAGCTTTAACGACATTCCAGTTTATTCTATTACCAGCTACATTTGTCCTCATACCTGATAAGCCCTGTACCTGCGAACCCTGCAGCCACCCAAAGAAATGTTAAAACGGGCATCAAGCTTTGGAATGATCACAATAACATGAAGGGATAATATCAAAGTCAAGACATTTCCAAAGCATCCAACTATGAAAATAAATATTGTCAATAGTTGATTGGGCGGATCTGTTAGTTCAAGTTGGAACATTAGGCAATTTACCAAAGGTAATGTTATTCAGAGGAGACAGTCTAAGTCCACCCAATCCCCCAACCAACGTCTACCGTTTACATGTTTAGAATTATTCCCCGCCTTAAACAATACAGCATCTTCCCCAAGGCTAACATTAATGCATTCAGAATTCACATCACACACAATCACTATATGGCCATTGTGGGAACAAATCCAATCGTTCACATAATTAATAGGAATTTATATGGTCTCCTTCAGGTCCTTAATACCATCATGCCAATAAATGTTTACAATTAAAAGATCTTGGCAGTTCTCACATGTCATTCTGATATGGGTGGCTAAAATACCAAAACTCACGTCAGCACCCCCCACAACTGAATACCGTGTAGGATTTGACCAAAGTTAAGATACCACCAGAAGGGCAACCCACACAGTCCTTCTTAGCCAACTCGAATGTCACAGCATAACCATCAAATGAAACGCTGGAGGACAATTCAACCATATTTCTTGCAAAGCAATAATCATGTAGGATTTGCGTGGCATACCTTTTGCTGGATTAGAGAATAAATGCGAATGACCCTGAGTGTTCCATGACAATATAGATAACTGATTATTCTGGGAGCCAACAGGCCTTATTCCAACCTGCATTGTGGAAAAGCCATTTTGTGTTCCCATTCTGAGAGATTAGAAAATACTTTTTTTTTACCAATTAATCTTGTGGAAGGAACATTTGTTTTCTCGTCCTGAGCAGAGTATTAGGTAAAAGAGACATTTGTATTTGAATTGAATTAAATTGATTGTTTATTTGTAGAGCGCCTATACACAATGTGTTTCAAAGCGCTTCAAGGAGAGAGGGAACATGGGAGAACAACAAATTACTTACCAACTGTAACGTTCTTTCGATTGGATGTTCCTCCCACGTATTCCTCATCTTAGATATAGCCTTACCTTCAGCTTTGCTGCTTCGGAAAATTTTTCTCTCTCGACCAGAGGGCGCTCTACTCGAGGCTGCGACGTCGATGTCCCTCGCCGGCCTCCGTCGAGCGCTGACGTCATCCGCTGTATAAATGCCTGGAGCGCGCCCGTTGGCCTCAGTTCTGTTTTTTCGTATATCGTAGCCAATGGATTGTAGTTAATGGCGGGCCTCTTTTGACCCAAGCCTTAAAAGAATTTAGAGTGTAAATCACGTAAACTGTACTGTGGGGTAGGCTGGGAGTGTCGACGAGGAATACTTGGGAGGAACATCCAATCGAAAGAATGTTACAGTTGGTAAGTAACTTGTTCTTCGAAGGAATTGTGTCCTCCCACGTATTCCTCATCTTAGATAGACTCCCAAAGCAGTTTTGTATTGGAGGTGGGAGTACAGAAATGTTAGTCATGTACAGAATGAAGTACTGATTTAGCGAACAGACCTCCTTGTGAAGAAGTCGAATCCAGAGCATAATGTTTTATAAAAGTGTGCATGGATGACCATGTGGCTGCTGCGCAAATATCTTGCACAGGGACACCCCTTTGAAGTGATGTTGAAGTTGCCATGCCCTTGGTTGAATGAGCCCTCAGCCCATCTGGAGGATCTTTTTCAGCCAATCTATAACATTCATTTATAGCCAAAATTATCCATCTAGAAAATGTTTGCTTAGTCACGGCTAGTCCCAATTTGCAGTCAGTGCTTCCCACAAAAAGTTGGTCACACTGACATAGTTTTGCCAATCTTGAAATATAGAAGCTAAGAGCTCTTCTAGGATCTAATCTATGTAGCCGTTCCTCTTCCTTACTTGCGTGAGGAGGAGGGAAGAAAGTAGGCAGTGTTATTTTTTTGTGACAGGTGAAAATCTGAGACAATTTCTGGCAAGAAAGAGGGTTTTACTCTAAGGACCACTTTATCTTTATAAAAGATAGTGTGAGGAGGCTTGCTAGAAAGTGCCTGCAACTCACTTACCCTGCGGGCTGATGTAATTTCCACAAGAAGTATTGTTTTTAAAGTAAGGAGCCTTAACGGACAAGAATGTAAAGGCTCAAATGAAATGCATGTGAGGAACGTTAGTAATAAGTTTAAGTCCCACACAGGAACTTGAAAAGGTATTGAAGAAAACACTGTCATGAACTACAGAATACGCCACTTTTGGACTTCCTGGTCCTTGTCTCAACGGGGCTTACACTCCCTTGTACTTCCAACATGGCCGTCCACTGTGAAACACCTTCCTCGCTCTACACCTTAGATGTAGCGTGTTCTATTTATAGACCACGCATCCCGCGGCTCCGCGCGTCTCAATGCTATTGCGAAGTAGCGACCAGACGTGTGCTCCGTAGCTCGCGGTATTGTTTCCCTTGCTTCTTCCAGCCTACCCCATTCCTAGTCCCTTTCCTTCCTGTCTTGATTCCTGGACTCGTGTGCTAGTTAAGCACTCTGTTAATTTCCCGGATTCCTGGATCCTTGCATCCCGGAACTTTGAACGCACGCTGGAGTTGGAAGAGACTCGTGCAGCCTTATTCAAGACTCGATCAGTCCGCAAGAAGACTTCGATCAAGAAATCCAGCAAAGATCGAACTCAGGTGAGAAGGGGGGAACTCCTTGACAGTTTGAGACGCCAACCGACCAAACTCGATATGGACATGGAAGCGGCCGTCCAGGACCTGATGCGCGGCATGCAAGAGCTATCAACCGAGGTGCAGAATCTAAAGGCGGAAAACACCGCTCTCAAACAATTAGTTCTATCCCCTGATTCTGCCACAAAAGAAAGTGTGTTGCTGGGTGGCATAGTGGACAAATACGATGGCTCGGCAAAAACCCTTCGCGGATTCCTGGATTCATGCTTGGTCCACTTTACTTTTAAGCCCTACTACTTTTCAACTCCCAGGGCTAAGGTGGGGTTCATAATTTCCCACCTTTCAGGAAACGCCTTAACCTGGGCTACACCCCTCGTTAATTCCGGCAATGCTCTTCTAGATGACTATGATGGCTTCATACAAGCCCTTAAGACCATGTTTGACCGTCCAGAGCAGGTCTATAGTGCCCAGGAACGCCTGTTAGACTTTCAGCAAGGATCCCAGGATATGCTCACCTATGTTACCCGATTCAAGCAATTAGTCAAGGAAGCTGATTGGTCCCCTTATGTCGAGTTTTACCCTTTTCAGGAGAGGACTGAACGAGGAGATTAAGGATGAGTTGGCCAGAGTGGCTCGCCCAAACTCATTCCAGGCACTAATGGACCTTGCCATGCAAATAGATTTCCGTATCCAGGAAAGGAAGGCAGAGAAGAAGAAATCCAGGGGTAATCCTCCGAAGCTGTCCTTTGAGAGTACTACCAAGACGGACACAAACCCAGGCTCAGTCTCTGAACCAGAACCCATGCAGGTAGGAGCTTTCTGTGGACCTATATCTCCACAAGAAAGAATGAGAAGGATTCATACGGGGTTGTGCATGTATTGTGCCTCAGACAAACACTTGGTTAGGGAGTGTCCTCTAGCCCCTACTCGGCGTTCGGGAAATGCCAGCTCCTGATCCTAGATGGAGCAGAGCTTCGAGAGAGAGATGTTTGCTCCACATCAATTCCATCCTTGAACTCTCCTGGACAAAACAGTTTGGTGATACTACAGGCCTTCCTGTCGCACTCCAAGACCTATCCCATTCTGGCCTTGGTAGACTGCGGAGCTATGGGAATTTTCATTGATCAAGACTGGGTTGTTAGTCATCATATTCTGAACGAGACACGAAGCATCATGCAGCTGGTGGAAGCAATCGACGGAAGACCCCTCACTTCAGGACCCATAAGTCTGCAGACAAAAGAGATCCAACTTTCCATAAACCATCACCAAGAGCGGATTACATTCGACATCATTAAGTCAGCTCATTACCCCATGGTATTGGGTATGCCCTGGTTACAGAAGCACAATCCGTATATCAATTGGACAGCAGGATCACTATTCCTTGGCTCAGAGTTTTGTATGTCCCACTGTCTATTCCTGGATCCCTCCTCGACACCCCCTAAAGAACCACTAAGAGACCAGAAAACACCACTCATGGTTTCCAATATCATACAAGTCCCAGGGGCCTATCAGGGATATGCTGATGTATTTTCAACTGCCATAGTCCAGGCCTTACCCCCTCACAGACCTGAAGACTGTGCCATAGATACAGATCCCTCAGCAGTGATTCCCTTCGGCAGAATGTTTATCCTTTCCGAACCAGAGAAAAAGGCCCTCCGAGAATACCTGGATACCAACCTTGAAAACGGCACCATAAGACCCTCCAAATCTCCAGCGGGTGCTTCGTTGTTCTTTGTTCCCAAGAAGGACACCAAGGAACTCAGACCTTGCCTCGACTATTGTGGCTTAAATCAATGCACCCTCAAAGATCGGTACCACTGCCCCTGATCTCGCATATCCTGGAAGCTGCGAGAGGCGCCGTAATATTCACGAAGTTGGATCTCCGGGGTGCCTATCATTTGATCCGTGTCCGGGAAGGAGACAAATGGAAAACAGCCTTTAGAACACCCTTTGGTCACTATGAATATCTAGTCATGCCCTTTGGACTAGCTAATGCCCCCGCAGTTTTTCAACGTTTTATGGATAGGGTGTTTTCTGACATGTTATTCCTCTTCGTCATTGTCTATCTGGATGACATATTGATCTTTTCCAAGGATCCTCTAAAGCACGAAGAACATGTAAAGGCAGTATTACAACAACTCCGTGAACACAAACTTTTAGCCAAACCCGAAAAATGCTCGTTTCACGTTACTTCTGTTCACTACCTAGGATTCATCCTCAGCCCAGAAGGAATTGGTATGGACCCTTCAAAGGTAAAGGCCATACTGGCATGACCCGCTCCCACGTCCGTGAAACAAGTTCAATCCTTCCTGGGGCTTGCCAACTTGTACCGGAAGTTCATTTCTACCTTTTCTGAGATCGTTCAGCCGATCGTTGCCCTCTTGAAGAAAGACACCCCCATTATCTGGTCTACACCGCAAGATAAGGCATTCCAACGTTTAAAGACAGAGTTCACGCAAGCCCCCATCTTGGCCCAACCCGACATAAATCAGCCATTGCTAGTGGAAACGGATGCCTCTAACTATGCCATAGGAGCGGTCTTGAAGCAGGAACTTGAGGATAAACTGGAACACCCCATTGCTTACCTCTCACGAACCCTGACTCCCAGTGAGACACACTATTCCGTCCTGGAAAAGGAACTGTTAGCCATCCGCCAAGCCTTCACTGAATGGCGACATCTACATCTGGGTGCTAGATATCCAGTTCAGGTCCGCACGGACCATTGGAATCTTCAAATTCTACAGTCGTTGGAGTGCATGAACAGTCGTCAGGCGCGTTGGACCTACTTCTTTGCCCATTACCAATTCCAAATCACTCATGTTCCCGGATCACAAAACATGATTGCTGACGCCTTATATCGGCGTCCTGACTATGTAACCAGTGAAGACAAGGCCTATCCTAAGATGTTTCCCCACACGATCTTTGTAGCTCAAGCAGTCAACCTCCTGGAAGAAATTTGAGTGCAAATCCAATCCTCTGACCTCTGGAAGGATATTTCAAGGAAGAATCCATGGAACCTAAGACTTAAGGAAGGATATTTATTCAAGGACAATGCACTGGTCATTCCTACACAGAAATTACAACAAAGAATAATAAACCTCTGTCATGATACCCTTCACTCCGGACATCGTGGCATAACCAACACCCTCCGTCTTATACAAAGACAGTTTTGGTGGCCTGGAATGAAGACCAACGTACAGCAGTACATCAAAGCTTGTACTGTCTGCAGTCAAAATAAACATGATAACAAGAGACCAGCGGGTCTTCTACTGCAAGCTACACTGCCAACAAGGCCATGGGAATTCATTGCTACAGACTTCATTGTAGAATTACCACCTTCACGAGGGTACACGACCATCATGGTTACCATTGACTTGTTCACTCATATGGCTCATTTTACACCCCTGTGTAAGCTGCCATCCTCGTCCGAGCTTGCTGGAATCTTCCTGGAACACATATTCCGTTTACATGGACTTCCTTCCAAGATCATATCTGATTGAGGACCTCAATACGTCTCTCAATTCTGGAAACATCTCTGTCGCATATTGGGAATCCAACGCGCCCTCTCTTCTGGTTATCATCCCCAAACCAACGGGGCTACAGAATGTGCTAATCAGACCCTGGAGCAGTATCTTTGATGTTTCGCCACCAAGGTTCAGGATGACTGGTCGCTCCCGATACCCGTGGCTGAATTTGCCTACAACAATTCTGATCATTCAGCACTTAAGACCAGTCCCTCTTATTGTAGCCAAGGTTTCCATCCATCGGTTCTACCCTCTGTTCTCCCTCATCCTACACCAGTACCTACTGTCGACTCCTGGATAGAAACCCTCATCAACGTACACCAGGAGGCCAAAGAAAACTTAGAGAGGGCCAGAACACACACTAAGAGGTATGCAGATTTCAAAAGAAGACCAGGTCCTTCTTATGCAATCAGTGATCAAGTCTGGTTGTCCTCGAAATTACTACGCCGACATCTACGGCCAAACAAGTTGGCCCCTCGGTACTATGGTCCATTTCCCATCAAGGAAATTATCAATCCAGTTTCATACGGATCAGACTACCAGACTCCTGGAAGAAAATTCACCCAGTATTTCACACATCTTTATTGAAAACCCTACACCCAATCCTCCCGGAAATCCTGCCGACCTCCTCCTCTACAGGTCGACAACCAATTGGAATATGAAGTATCCCGAATATGTGACTCCAGGTATAAACGGGGTCAGCTTCAATACCTGGTTGAATGGAAAGGATATCCTCCTAGTGAAAGAAACTGGGAACCACTTTCTAATCTCAAGGCCCCTCGACTACTCAGAAGATTTCACCTTATACACCCGGGCAAACTCGGAGGAACGGGCCTTCGGAGGAGGCATGCTGTCATGAACTACAGAACACACCCCTTTTGGACTTCCTGGTCCTTGTCTCAACGGGGCTTACACTCCCTTGTACTTCCAACATAGCCGTCCACTGTGAAACACCTTCTTCGCTCTACACCTTAGACGTAGCGTGTTGTATTTATAGACCATGCCTCCCGCGGCTCCGCGCGTCTCAATCCTATTGCGAAGTAGCGACCAGACGTGTGCTCTGTAGCTCGTGGTATTGCTTCCCTTGCTGGAAGACCAGCCTACCCCTTTCCTAGTCCCTTTCCTTCCTTTCTTGATTCCTGGACTCGTGTGCTAGTTGCGCACTCTGTTAATTTCCTGGATTCCTGGATCCTTGCATCCCGGAACTTTGAATGCACGCTGGAGTCGGAAAAGACTCGTGCAGCCTTATTCAAGACTCGATCAGTCCGCAAGAACACATTGATCAAGAAACCCAGCAAAGATCGAACTCAGGTGAGAAGGGGGAAACTCCTTGACAAACACATTATTTAGACCTTTTAAGAATTGAGTTATCAAAGGTATCTTAAAGTAAGATTCTTCCTCTGAGGAGCGCTTAAAAATGGATAGCGCTGCTAAATAACCTGTTATCGTGCCAACCTGCAGCCCCAGATTAGCCAAGTGTAACAGAAAAGATAATATTGTGGGAATATTACACTGAAACAGGTCCACATTCTTATCTCTGCACCAGTTACTGAACTTGTCCAATGACACTGATACAGAGATTTAGTTGCTGGCCTTCTGGCCGAAAACAAGATCTCCATGATGTCATCCGGAAGGTCCCAATCCTTGTATCTCAACCTCTCAGAAGCCATGCATGAAGGTTGAGTGTGTTGATCTCTTGCGAGAGAAGATCCTCTCTTTTTGGAAGACGTATTGGATGGCAGATGGGCATGTCCAGAAGGTCTGAGTGCCACTTTCCCCTGATACAATCCGGGGCAATTAGGATCATGGTTTTCCTGAACTTTCTCAACCTCCTGATTACCTGAGGGATCACAGGGACTGGAGGAAACGCATACAGAAGTGGCACCTCCCAGTCCACTAGTAACGCGTCCCCTGTCGGAGGAAATTCCCTTGAGCAGTACAGTTCGCATTTCCTGTTGACACTGGTCACAAACAGATCCACTTGCGGGGTTCCCCAAAGGGCGAAGATCTCTTGAAGGACTTCCTGAGCTATTTCCCACTCTTGGGAAACTGTGCTCTGCCTGCTCAGAGCATCCGCCGCTGTGTTTTGTTCTCCGGCTAGATGGACTGCTGACAGAGAGATGAGATTCCTTCTTGTATTGCCCAGGACCAGAGCTGCATTGCTTCTCTGCACAGTGGTAGTGACCCTACTCCTCCTCTCTTGTTGAGGTAGTACATGGCCACCGTGTTGTCTGTCATTATTAGGACATTCTTTCCCCGTACAGAGGGCAGGAAGGCCTTCAGCGCTAGTCTGATTGCCTTCGGCTCCAATAGGTTGATGTGTAGTTTGGACTCCGATAGAGACCAACGACCGCTGATTGTCAACTCGTTGGTGTGAGCTCCCCACCCTGTGAGTGAGGTGTCCGTCACTACTGTTATCTCCGGCCATGGTTGCCAAAAAGATTCTCCCTTGAGGATATGTTCCCTGCAAGCCTGCCATTGCAGATCCTGTGCTACTCTGGATGGGACTTGCAACAGATCTGACATTTCCCCTGAAAATTGGGACCATTGAGTTCTGAGGGCCCATTGAAGGGATTTCATCCTCAATCTGGCTTCTGGCACCAGAAAAATGCCTGATGCCATAAGACCGAGCAACCTGAGAAAATCAAAGGCCGGTAGATACTGGGCATTCTGGAATTTTATTACCATCTGCAGAATGTGGTGAGCTCTCTCTTTGGGAGGCGAGGCTTTGCCCGAACAAGTATCCAGAACTGCTCCAATAAACTGGAGTTTCTGATATGGTATCATGTTTGACTTTTTAAAATTCAGAGAAAACCCTAGTTTGTGAAGGAAGTGGCAAGTTTTGGACAGTTGTTCCTGGGCTTGTTCTGGAGAACGTGCCCTGATCATCCAATCGTCCAGGTAGGGGTAGACATGAATCTCCCCTCTTCTGAGACTCGCTGCCACTACCGCCATCAACTTGGTGAAAACTCTCGGGCAGAGGTCAACCCGAATGGCAGAACTAGAAACTGATAGTGAGACTTGCCAATCGCGAACCTCAGGTACTTTCTCTGCTTGAGATGGATTGGTACATGAAAGTAAGCATCCTGAAGGTCCAATGATACCAACCAGTCTTGGAGTTGGAGAGCCTGAAGGATCTGAGAAAGTGTGACCATCTTGAACTTGTCCTTCCTGAGGAACTTGTTCAAGCTTCACAAGTTCAAGATGGGTCTCAGTCCTCTGTCCTTCTTTGGTATGAGGTAATATGGCGAATACCAACCCTTGTTCCTCTCCGCTACAGGTACATGTTCTATTGCACCTTTCTGTAGCAGGGTTAAGACTTCCTGCAACAGGAGCGGGTCTGGATGTTTGACAGAGTTGTATCCTGGCGGGTGATTCTGAGGTTTCTTTTGAAAAGGAAGGCAGTAACACTGGGTTACTGTTTCCAGTGCCCAAGCATCTCAAGTAATGCCCGCCATTCTTCTAGATGTTGTGAGATCCTGCCTCCCACTGGGGTCTTGCGAGTCAAAACCTCAGAGTGGTTTTGCGGCAGCTCCAGCAGCAGCTGAAGGGACATATGCCGCTGCTGGGGCAGGTCTAGCACCTTTTCCTCGCCCCTGAGGAAATTTCCTTTGCCCTGTTTGACTGGTTTGTCCCTTTCCTTTCCCAAATAAGGAGTAAAATCGAAAGGGACGACCCTCCAGGAAGATGAGCCTGTGTAGGGCTGTTGTTGAGGTTGTCGTATAGCGGCACTGAGTGATTTTGCTGCCGCTTTGGAGTTTTGCAGCTTCTCCAAACTTTCATCCGCCTTGCTGCCAAACAACCTCGAGCCGTCAAATGGCATATTAAGAAGTCTAGATTGCACATCCGGGGCAAAACCTGACTTTCTTAGCCACACAAATCTGCGTAGCACGGTACTAGACGCCATGGACCTACTAATACTGTCAGCTGTGTCCAAACCTGATTGAAGGCATTCCCCCGAATCCTCCTTTCCATCCCTTACTATGGATAGGAACCCTTCAAGTTCCTCACCTTCAGGGATGTGTTCAGCTGCCGCTGACATGCAGTCCCACAGGGTATATGTAAATCTTGCAAGGGTGCAAGTTACATTTGTGGATTTTAAAGCCATGCTCCCTGACATAAAAATCTTTCTGGACCATGCATCAACCTTTTTATCATCCCTATCAGGGGGAATTGTAAGGTATGCAGCATTTCTAGTAGAGGTAGCTGCTTGAACTACCAGACTTTCAGGAGATGGGTGTATTCGGGATCTGAGGGACAGGGTCTATATTTTGACACATACTTCTTATTTACTGCCGGAATAGTTTCAGGGTTTTCCCCATGTAGTGTTAACCTTCCTTTGTAAGGCTACGTGAAAAGGAAGTATGGGGTCCTGCTGAGGCCCTCCTGAAAGGATGTCAGTCATGTCATCATCCCGATAGACAGGTGAATTTCTACTCCATCCCTTGAATTGAGTTACCCTGTTCATCAATTTTCTATAACCCGCATCAGCATGTTCAGCTGGGTCAGACTTTTCAAATTCATATTCTGGAGATGTATCCAGACCACTTGCTGACTGCAAGCACTCATATAAGTCTTGCATCTTAGATTGAGGGTCAATTAACTCCTCAGGGACTTGTTTTGTACCACATTTAACACCAGCAGGTGAAACCTCTTCTTCTGCTGATGAATCTCCTTCATATATGGAGTACATGGTTCTAAAAACATCATGTCTACTTTCTGGATGAAACACCTTTTCAGGTGGCATAGACTTTATCATTGGTGTCGATTTTGTCATTGGAGTAGACAAAGACGTTGACAAAAGCGTTGATGGCATTGATGTTGTAGCCATTACTTTCGATATTGTTGCAGTATTTTTCGACACCTTCGAAGGACTCGTCGACCCTGTCGAAGGAGTTGTCAAGACCATCGACACCGCCGAAGGAGCCTTCGACACCGTCGACTGTGCACTTGACGTAACCTTTTTAGGTTGGGTCATCCGCACGTTGTGCTCGACCGCCTTCGATAGAGGCTTCGAGGACGTTTTAGATGAGGACTTTGATTATGTATGAGAGTATGACGCCATTTTCTTGAGTTCTACCTCCGATTTATGAACCGGTAGGCTTTCTCTATGAGGTGTCTGGGAAGATTCCCTGGACGACACCCTCAATGATTTTTTGTTGGATTTTCTCATTTTAGATCTTCCCCTGTCACTTTTTTTGTGAGCAGGGGCATGGTCTTTCTAAGACTTTTTTGAGGGGGTCTGGGCTGCATTCTCAAATTTATTTAACATAGATGCTCTGAAAGCTTCCAACTTTCTTGGGGAGTCATGTCTGTCATGTCTCGACGGACATGTTATGACTTCCTCAGACGATGTCGAGGAAGAGGAAGAGGGAGACCGGTGTCGTCTTTTCTTCGCCTTTTTAGAGGAAGAAGAAGAGGACTTCCTGGATCTACTCTTCGACCTAGATTTTTTATGACGTTTTGCTGAAGACTCAGCCGAGTCTTTTCTCCCTCTCGAAGAAAACTTCGAGGATTCCTCCCCCACTGCCAGTTTATCACTTCGTTCTTTTAAGGCCTTATGGGTCATCGACTGACAGGAACCGCACTCATCTATACGGTGGTCGGAACCGAGGCACCAGAGGCAATTCCGATGGGGATCAGTTAGCGACATCTTTCTCCCACATTTCTGGCATTTCTTGAATACAGTCTTGGGTATCGAAGGATTAGATGAAGACGACATTATCATACGAACTGAAGCGCTGTTTTCTCAATCCGAAGCGAAGCTAACGGAAAAACAGAACTTAGGCCAATGGGAACGCTCGAGGCATTTATACAGCGGATGACATCGGTGCTCGACGGATGCCGATGAGGGACATCGACGTCGCAGCCTCGAGTGGAGCGCCCTCTGGTGGAGAGAGAAAAAATGTACGAAGTAGCAAAGCCGAAGGTAAGGATATATCTAAGATGAGGAATATGTGGGAGGACACAATCCATTTGAAATACAGTTACATTCTTGAAAATCCTTGAAACAGTTCAGAATGTGAAATATAACTATCTTAATCTGCCTGGTGACATTTCAGATAATGCAGGTGCAAGTGACAAATAAGGGAGCTGGGCCAGAAGGGGGAAATTAGAAAAAACAAGCAATTACATTACTATGCCTGACGGCAATTGACGTAGTGCCGGGAAGTATCAAGAGGTGGGGAAGGGGGGGGAGGGTATGGACAAGGGAGAAGGAGAACAAAACCAGCAACGAAAATACTAGGTCAGACGACGATGCAGAATAGTGCTGGAGGGGGAGGTGGGAGTGCTCGAGGGGGAGGTTGGAGGAGAGACAAGGAGGGAAGGGGGAGGGACAAACAAGCTACTATCAAAGGTCACACGACAGATAAGTGCTTAAGAACAGTAGTATGGGGGGAAGGGGAAAGTGGAAGAGAAGACAGGTGGCTACGATTACTATGCTTGATGGCAACTGAGGTAATGCCGGAATTTAACAAGAGGAGGGGAGGGATGGGGAGGAGGAGAGGGCAGGAGGATGAAAAGACAGGTGGCTACAATTACTATGCCTGACGGCAATTCAGGTAGTGCTGGAATTTATCAAGAGGAGGAGAGGGATCGGAGGAGGAGAGGGCAGGAGCAGACAGGCGGCTACGATTACTATGCCTGACGGCAACTGAGGTAGTGCCAGGAATTTAACAAGAGGAGGGGAGGGGAGAAGGGAAAAGGGGTGAGGGGGGGACAAAAAGGCGACCAGCATAATAGGGCAGACGACCAATATAGAGTGGTGCTGGAGGGGAGGGGTAGGAGAAGAGAAGGAAGAAGGGGGGGTGACACAGAACAGGAAACCATCATACAGATCAGAAGGTAAGTATGAAAACAAGTGGTAGCAAACTCAGAGAGGGAGAGGGGGGTACAACACACAATCTAGGGAGACAGAAAAAGGGGGGGGTAGGGCAGGCACAACCATCGGGAGGGGGGCAAAGGAGGAGGGCACAAACATCAATCAAATGGGGGCAGGAGGGAACAGACATCAATAACAAGGGGCGGGGGAGTTAGAGGGTGAAGCGCACGGTTAACGCAGGGGACAGGGAAGGACTAACTAACTGAAAGTGTGGCAGGGGGGGCACCCAAGCCATCGGGGAGGCAGGGGACACACACAGAGCATACCGGGGGGAGGGGACACATAGAGCATACCGGGGGGCAGCTTGGCAGCGTACATTGGTGGACAGGGGTAGACAGGGCCTTTGTTGTGGGCCTTGGGTGGAGGGCCCGCTAAAGCCTGCCGGTCTCTCATTGGTGTAAAAAAGCTCAGATGCGGCCAATCGGGATGCAGGAGGAAGTCAGAGGAGCATCGGGAGACAGACAAAGAAAACGTCGGCCATCTTTGAAGTGCCACAAGGATTACAGCAACACAACACAATTGCTGCAATAGCACTTAGTGGGAGCAGGAGGAGAAAACCAGGCTGCACAGTGGCAAGGCGGAAATTGAAAGGCATTTTGGCACATAATAAAAATAATTATTTTTCTTTTTTTGATCTGTGCACCAAAGTGCATTGTTAATTTGTGGCATGGTGCACCTACCTCAGGAGCAAAGCAGGATGGCAGGAGAAAGGAGAGCCTTTAAAAGGCTGGTTTTCACACAGAACATTGTGAATAGTTTCCCTAAAATAATCCAGGGGAAGGGAGCCAGCCCTTGGATAGCAGAGGTGTTTTGGTTGGAGTTATATGTTGGAGTTATTGCACTTTTCTATTGAGTTG
Organism: Ambystoma mexicanum; assembly: GCF_040938575.1. Lineage (NCBI taxonomy): Eukaryota > Metazoa > Chordata > Amphibia > Caudata > Ambystomatidae > Ambystoma > Ambystoma mexicanum. The sequence continues at coordinate 3,808,262 of NC_090938.1, forward strand.
AACTCTGAACCATTTACCTTGCACATTTTGCTTATATGTATTAGTGTGAGGGGCAGATGGAATTTGGACACAAGGTCATCTTGTTTTAGCTTTAGTTGCATAGGAAGGGACACTCACGCTGGGATAGGGAACGTTAGGCCTTTATCTAAACCATGTTCTGTTAATAAAATGGCTACTGTTGAGAATGATACCTCTTTGTGTCCGCCTCTCATTTCTGACCCCTCACACTTGGGTCGTCTAGATGGGGGTCAGATGCCAGGCACGTTCGCAAGGGGTGGAACTCGGGGTTAATGAGGCCCCCCAGCCCTCTTGACAGTCATGGACTGTTCCACTGAGCCCTCAGAGCCAGCTGGAGGCCTTTGCACCAAGGATTGACTCGGCTGCTGCTCTAGAGTTCTGGCACTCTCTTCCTCTATGCCCCTTGGCTCTTTCCCAGGCTTCCTTTCATCTCCTCGCTACTTCTCTTTCTATTGCTGTTCTCCTCTCTGCTACTATTGCTCCTCCTCATCTCCTTGGCTTTATCCTCCCTTCTTGCATCTTTGTTGCTTCTCCATGCCCTCTCTCTACTCTCCTCCTCTCTCTCCTTTTCCTACCAAATCCTCTGTTCTGCCCTTCATTTGTTCTCCCTCCTCTACTCCTTTTTGTTCCTTAACATTCTCCTCTGCTTCTCTGTCTCTACCATCTTTTTTCCTCATCAGGGTTTCCTATTCCTCTACCCCTCCATTCTCTTGATTGACCCCCCTTCCCAATTCGTCATGCTCTATCCTTCTACTTGGACCCTCTTTCTCTCTTCACCACTGCATTCCTTCTTCTCCCTCTTTTCTATCTTCTCCTCTTCTTCGCTCTCTCTCTTCCGCATACTTCACTCTTGTCTCTCCTACCTTGACCTCCATTCTTCTGTCACCCTCTGTCTCTGCAATGTTCTTTTTCATCCAGCTCAGCTCTTCTCTCTTGCCCCAATAGTTCCTCCTCTACCTCTGCTTCACTCCCTCTCCTCTTTCCCCCCTGACTACATCTCTACATTCTATCATGAACTTTACTCTCAAAAGCTCTGGCTCGGACACTCCCTTCTCATCTCCCTCCTCTGCATTCCAATGCAGGAAGAACACCAGAACGTTTATGTATTGGAGTGTGTTCAGGTGCATGTAGTGTGTGAGCTTGGACCCTTCCCCAATTCTCTGTCAGGCGTTCATGCGATAATGTCCTCCAATGTCACTGAGCAGTTTCAGGGGCACTCCAGCGAGTGACACAAACGAGGCGAGTGGTGGACTGGGGAGCCAGGTTGATCTGCCAAACGCCTCTTCCTCCTCCGGGGGCGGGAGGGGACATCAATGAACTTGCAGCCATTCCCCATGCGGAGAAGGTAAGGGGGTTTGGGGTCTCCTGGCAATCACTATGTCATGTTTTAGCCACGTCAATTTCAGCTGCATAATGTTTTAGGCCATAAGGCTCTTTGGCGACAAGGAAGCACTCACACTGATCAAGGTACCGAAGTGATGAGAAAGATCTTGCGACATAAAGAAACGTCTTGCAATATAGAGACAGATGCTGTGATGTCACAGTCATTTTCTAGATGTCGCAATCAGAAGTATGTTCACAGTAATGCTGAGATCCCCTGTGTCAATGTCAAGGGAAACTGAAAGCCTTGCAAGACAAAACACGCAACGTTTGTATGAAGGTGCAGATGAAATGGTCAAAAGTGAGGGGGGGCTGGTGCACTGATCCCCAGAGACCACGAAGAACCGGGAAAAGACAGCTTGAAAAATCAAAGTGAAAAAATGACAAAATCAGCAACAGGCTTTCAAGGGATCTAATGTAAGACGAAGAGAAGTCTGGCTTGGATTCAGTGGAGTGCATGGTGTGACTGTGCTCTGAGGGAATTGTACATGTAAAGGCACAATATGTTTTTTGGCTTGTACTTCAATTTGTAAATGTGTAATTATTTCACTTCCTGCCGGTTTGGAAGATACTTCTGAAGAGTCAGTACTTGAGACGTGGAGATAAACCCTGACAGCAGGACGCTACATAACATTCAGAAGCTGGGGTCCCTCCTTAGGGGCCTATTGTAATACTAGACAGGGATACTCACCTCACTCCTAGATCGCTTCCTGGTCAAGACCACCTCTCAACCTCCTGATTCACTACAAGAGGGGCTCACCTCATGAGTCAGGATCTCTCTTGATCCCAAGATAAGGTGCTCACTTGCCTCTGAGGAGGGGGTGTACTAGGTTATCACCTCAGGACCTCCTGGACCTCCCCACCGTCACCCCAGATCAAGTAAAGGGACCCACCAGCCTCCCTCCTCTAGCTTTTCCTGCTCACCTTGTTCCGCTATTTCGATCTCCCGCCGCCCGAACTCTGCCTGCTTGATGTTCTTAACACAGAAATCGCCGGCTCCTTTGGAATTGTTTTGCTGTTTGTCCCGCGGTGACGTTTCGTCGTCTGAACTGTCTGTGTAGGACGCCGCTAAAAACCAAAAGGAAAATGGACATGTCAGGAAAGGTATGAGTGGGACAGAGGGGCTGTGCAACAACTTGAAAGATAATGCCAAAAACAGTAGGTTGGACATAGGGCCTCAATCTGACAATTTACCAACAACATCGGTTACCGTTGCTGCCACTCGGTCCTGTCGATTTACCACAGTGGGGTAGGTCCCCTTTTGTGTAGTCCATAAGCCTCCGTGGGGATTTCTGTCAGGTTCACCCAGAGCGGTAATTCCGGACTGTAAATCTGATCATTTTGCAGATTAAGGTGTCGTTTTTACCTCCTGGTTTTAGCTGGAGAAATATTCCTCCACTGTTCCACCAAACTCGTAGTGCGGCAGTGCACGGATGTGGTGGTAAAGTAGCAGTAACAGAACCAGCACCTCTTTTTACCACAATGCCGTACTCGTAATGAGCCCCATAGACTTTTAGGGCAATATGGGAAACATGGGACAAGATAAAGACCCTTGGATACATACATGAGCCACAGAGGCAGCTGGGCAAGGACTCTTCAGAGTCATGAAACGCAGGGGAGATCGGGTCATGGATCTTAGGCAATACAAGGCATAGGGGCCAGACACAAGCCACTGGGGGCGGGGCCATGGAAGGATGCTTAAGCACACACAACACACAAGGTGACTGATGGACACTCCTGGGGACACACAAGGAGGGACACGGATAGTTAAGGAGCGAAAAACACATACAACAGATAAAGGACTCTTGGTATAGACAAAACAAAGGAGACCAGGCAGGGGCTCTTGGGAGAGATGAAACAAAGGAGACCAGGCAGGGGCTCTTGGGATAGATGAAACAAAGGAGACCAGGCAAGGGCACTTGGGATAGATGAAACAAAGGAGACCAGACAGGGGCTCTTGGGATAGATGAAACAAAGCAGACCAGACAGGGGCTCTTGGGATAGACAAAAGAAAGGAGACCAGGCATGGACTCTTGGGAGAGAGGAAACAAAGGAGACCAGGCAGAGACACTTGGGATAGACAAAACAAAGGAGACCAGACAGGGGCTCTTGGGATGGACAAAAGAAAGGAGACCAGACAGGGACTCTTGGGATTCCGAAAGGAAAGGACACCGGGCAGGGGCTCTTGGGAAAAACAAAACAAAGGAGACCAGGCAGGGGCTCTTGGGAGAGACAAAACAAAGGAGACCAGGCAGGGACTCTTGGGATCGAGAAAAGAAAGGAGACCAGGCAGGGGCTCTTGGGATCGAGAAAATAAAGGAGACCAGACAGGGGCTCTTGGGATAGACAAAAGAAAGAAGACCAGGCAGGGGTTCTTGGGATCGAGAAAAGAAAGAAGACCAGGAAGGGGCTCTTGGGAGAGACAAAAGAAAGGAGACCTGGCAGAGACTCTTGGGATAGACGAAACAAAGGAGAGCAGAAAGGAACTCTTGGGATAGACAAAAGAAAGAAACCAGGCATAGACTCTTGGGATAGACGAAACAAAGGAGACCAGAAAGGGACTCTTGGGATAGACAGAAGAAAGAAACCAGGCAGAGACTCTTGGGATAGATGAAACAAAGGAGACCAGGCAGAGACTCTTGGGATAGAGAAAATAAAGGAGACCAGGCAGGGGCTCTTGGGATAGACAAAAGAAAGAAACCAGGCAGAGACTGTTGGGAGAGACGAAACAAAGGAGACCAGACAGGGACTCTTGGGATACATGAAACAAAGGAGACCAGACAGGGACTCTTGGGATACATGAAACAAAGGAGATCAGCCAGGGGCTCTTGGGATACATGAAACAAAGGAGACCAGACAGGGGCTCTTGGTATAGACAAAAGAAAGGAGTCCTACCAGGGGCTCTTGGTATATACAAAAGAAAGGAGTCCAGCCAGGGGCTCTTGGGATAGACAAAAGAAAGGAGTCCTGCCAGGGGCTCTTGGGATAGACAAAAGAAAGGAGTCCAGCCAGGGGCTCTTGGGATAGACAAAAGAAAGGAGTCCAGCCAGGGGCTCTTGGGATAGACAAAAGAAAGGAGTCCAGCCAGGGGCTCTTGGCATACATGAAACAAAGAGACCAGGCAAGGACACCTGAAACATGAGATACAGGGGGCCAGGCAAGAACACTTGTGATACACAACAGATAGAAGGCTAGGAACAGTCTCTTTCTATACATGAGACACCTCTTAAGGTATAGAAGACACAGGGTGCTAGGCAAGGAATCTAGGAATACTTGATACAGGGGGGTTAGCAGGGACTCTTGGGATGCATAACACATAGGGGGTTAGGCAGGAACACCTCCTCCATGAGACACAAGGGGCTGGGCTATGTACTTTTGGATATATAAGACACAGGAAGTCAGGATACAGGATACACAGAGGCTTAAGAAGTATCTCTTAAGACTACTCAAGTCACAGAGATTATTGGGGTAGTTGAGAAATCTGCCCCCCAGCACAGGTTAAGGTTTCAGAGGCTAGACAAAGACCCTCCAGGCAGACCTAAAACACAGGCGGCCCAAAGACTCATGGGGGGACATTGGGGAGGGACACTTACCGGAGCCATAGCTGTCAGTGGACGACTGTGAGACCGAGCGAGAGAGGGACCTGCGGCCGCTCTTTGTGGGGAAGCGGCTGAACTCCTGCATGTCGTCAGCAAATTGGATCTGTTGGAAGTAACAAACAGAAACGTTAGGTAAATATCCACAGTTCCTCTGGTTCCCATCTCGAGGGATGCTGTGCATATAGAGCCGACTGCTTATTCTGAATGAGAAGAAGTCATGTCATGATGTGGAGCGCCCTGCAGTGTGCCTTTCTTGCAATACCCCCCTTTCCCCCATGGATGTTGGCACAGCCACACTGGAAGGGTGCTCCAAAGCCCAATCGAAGTCTCAGCTGACTGCTCCCCAGACACACAGCAACTAAGGCGGCGACACATAGCAAACACACGCCTCATCCCAGTGACGTCTACCACGCTAAAGCCAACTTGATTTGATTTGGATTTGTAAGGCGCCGAAGCCCGCATGCATCAGGGCGCCGAGAACCCTACAAGAGTGGGAAAAGCTGGCAGCGAGTAGGCATAAGCTGCACCTGAGCTTCTGAAAAAGAATAGTCTTTATCCTCTTCCTGAATCTCAAGTGGTTGGTCTCGGAGCATAGCTCCTTGGGAAACTGATTCCACAGAGTGGCGGCGTGGACAGTAAAAGATCTGCTCATGCCCCTCGTTCTTCGACTTATTGGGATAGATAAGCGCACAGACTCGCTTGCTCTAGTGAATCTAGGATGATGCTGAATTAGAACACAATCTCTCAGGTAGTCCGGGGCCTTGCCATACAGGCATCTATGAACAATGGTCAGAGCTTATAAATGGACCTGCGCTTCCACTGGGAGTCAGTGTAGGCTCTTCCTGTGTATCGTGATAGGCTGATGTCTAGGAATCCGGTTGACTATGTGCACAGCATCAGTCTGGAGAACTTGGAGGCGCCTCATACAATTTTTACAATCTCCAATCATTAGAATATTACAATAATCGATCCTCGGCCTGAGTAACTCATGCACGAGGGTTATAACTTAAAATATAACGGATCTTGCACCTGGTCTCCAATGCCAACCAGTGCATCATCGTATCACAGACATATGGGGCAGCACTCTGGACACAGACACCCCAAGTGTTCTTGTCACAAATCACTTAGAAACGGGCTCACACACACAGTACCCGAGTACTACAAACAAATGTAGCCCCCCAGCCCCGTTTCAGATTTGGCTGAGTGCCAAGGGTCAGTTTTGGAAATAACGTCTGCTTGTAGCCTAGAACAGCTTGGCTTGCCCGACACCAATGGCTAGCCCCCTCAAGCCAACGCGTGCCATACAAGCATGCCGCAAGCATGTCTCATGTGACATTGACACAGGGTCAGGACACATCTAGAAGAGATTTACACACAGTGGGTCCTATTTGCCTCTCATGTGCAAGTTAGATTTGCAGCACTCTCCTCCGCGACCACTCTACAATACTTCGGAGGGTTGTCTTCAGCCGCATTGTCAACTATCTCAGAGTAAACTCCCTTGTTGACCCCTTCAATCTGGTTTCCTGGTAAAACATTCGACTGAGACTGCTCTTATCCTAGTCACAACTATCTTACTACCGCCCAGAGCTGTCCCCTCTCTTCCTTACCCATCCCTCCCTCCTTCCATCTCTTCAAGGACACCACACTCGACTGGATAGCGTACTCCTTCTCCATCTCATGAGGCCCAGTGTCCCTTCCCATGGGCGTCCCTCAGGAAGAGTCAGTTCCCACTTCTTTTCCCCCTATATACCTTCTACCTTGGCAAACGCATTTCCCTCTTTGGCTTTAACTACCACCTGTACGCTGGCAATACCCAGAAATTATTCCTCGTCTTCCTCTCTGCAATATCCGAACCCATAACCAGTTGCCAACCTGCCATCTGGATGGCTCTACACGTCCTCAAGTTATACTCCAGAGAGATGGATGACATCCATCTCCCTGCCTCCAATGCCAACCCTATTCTCCATGCGACTATCTAGCCCCCTGACCTCCCCAGCCTAATACCCATAGCTTGCAAACCTTTGGGTTCTCCTAGACAGAGACCCAAAACTCTCAGTTCACCACAGCCACTGCCACTGCAACCAATCTCAACTTCCTAACCTTTAGAAAAACCTGCCCACACCTCACGCGCAACTCAACCAAAAAGCTTATCTCTACCCTTGTACTCCGCCAACTGTACCACTGTGTGAGCATACTTCTCTTTTGCTCCTCTTAACAAAGTCCTTAAGTGCAGAGTGAGCAGTGTGTGTTTGCTGCTTGTTTGGAACCTGAACTTTCTTTCTTGCTTTTGCTGCCGTGCCGTCAGAGACTGGAGTCTGTTTACAGTGGCAACTGAACTCTGCAGGCAGAGCTACAAAACATCACCCCTCGGCGGAGCCGAGGCGGAGTGAGCGGAGTGTGTTTGCTGCTTGTTTGGAACCTGAACTTTCTTTCTTGCTTTTGCTGCTGTGCCGTCAGAGACTGGAGTCTGTTTACAGTGGCAACTGAACTCTGCAGGCAGAGCTACAAAACATCACCCCTCGGCGGAGCCGAGGCAGAGTGAGCAGAGTGTGTTTGCTGTGTTCGCTGGGGTAGCAGAGGGCCACACGAGAACTACAGCCCATTGCAATGCAGCGGATACTTACCCCGACCACTCTACGCTCCCCAACCCTGCAGCGCTGTAAATCTGAGACCGCTATCCCGTGCCCTTGTCCCCGCGAGAACATCTGCTTGTTACAAGTAAGTGAAACGGGGGCGGGGAACTGACGACTGAAAGCGTATTGTTAAAAATGCCTCTAAACCAAGGCAGTGTAAACAATCAGGCGGGTGATACCTCCGATGATAATGTCAAAACGGGAGAACCAATTAAATGACTCCCGTTGTAGCAAAGCCCTGCAATCTAACAACAGTTCTACGGAATGTACGAGTGAAAAAACATTGAAAAATCATATCACCTGTGATACTTTACGAGACCAGAATGACACGGGGAGGGAAATAAGCTTGTTATTAACACTTGTGCAACGTGCCCTCCTGCCCAAGCCCACATATAACACATGAAAGACTGGGGAATTCAAAAAGCCCCGAGATTCATCCCCTTAACAAGGTTTACGACTGTTTCCAAACTCCTGCCCAAGCCCAACAAAGAACTTGCGAACATCAATAGTTCCGATGAGCTTGATGACCTTGATAACACTCTGGAGCAACTACAAAGTCTATTGAAGCCAAATATCCAGCCGCACCATGACGCGTGGCAAAAGAGGCAATCAAGCGATGACGATTTTGAAAAAGCGACACAAAATGTTTTTGAAGAAATTGCGAGTCTAAAGAAGCTATCAAATGACACTGTTCACACCTTAGACCAAGAGAAAGACAAAGCTTCCGGCTCACATCTAGAAGACGTGATTCCTTGGTAGTAGCCGACAAATTGATAGAAGATCTGAGAACCATCAACCAAGCAATTTCTTACACACAACCGAAAATAAATATGTCCCATGTGCCTCAGACCCTTGAATCACAGGTACCAGTTGGACTCTATTTTCCTTCACCTCTCGATACGCTTAAGGCAGTGAACAATGACCGCTGCCATCAAGAAAATTTGTTTCAACAACTTAAGCGCAGAAGAATGGACTACAGCTTTAATGGGAAAATTTAGTTGTCGCAAAAAAGCTTGTGCACAGAGGGAAGATCATTAAGAAACAAAGTGCTGTCGACCACAGACAATATTCCAGCTCTGATACAAGCTCCTCTGATTCCGAATCCTCAGGTGATAGAAATAATATCATAAGTGGAATCATGAGCCCACAAAATACCCACACACATGGCATCAAAGCCAGTCTCAATGGAAACGGACAACAATGCTTCAACTTAGTTGAGCAAATCATCAATGAATTACGCCCAAGCTTAACCTTGGCTCTGACAATCACAGTGGCGCCCTTAATTAAACTCTATGAACAGCTAAACGAGACGTGTCGAGACCAAACCACTCTGTTGGCGTTACTGAACACCAATATGATAAACTGTGAGGACGAAATTAAAGGTTTAAAATCCCACATTAAAAACGACACAAAGTCCCATAGAACTTTTATGGAAATAATTAAGGAGCAACTAAAAACAAATGCGGATGATAAACGATTGTTAGCAGAGGTGGCTCGAGAAACTGTTTCAATGATGAATAACCATCATATGATGACCACCAAACATTTGCATAATGAAGGAGACTCAAAAGAAAAAGTACACAAAGATCAAACACATAAAAGTGATAAGGCTACAAATCTTGCAACACAACAACAATGTGCTTCACTGGAGGTCAAAAACCTTAACGCAGAGGAAGACACTGTGATCTATGTAGAACCTAATGAAGTGCCAATAGCAGAGCCATGGGTCGATCTGCCCAAAGCCAAAAACGATGAGCCACCTAGCAATGTCACTCCATTAAAACATCATACATCACCGGAAACTGTTTACGAAAGTCTCCCCTCAACCTCCGCCCAAGCCGATGGCCTCCCTTCCTTACCACAAGAACTTGAGCTTCCAACAGTGGAGAGTGCCACTAAAACATCAGAGAAATGTCATAATAACTTCCCAATTTTTGAGAAAGTAACCCAAGGAGTAAAAGAGAAGAGGCTTTGGGAAAGAAAACCTGTTTGAAACAACAACGGAAATCAAAAAACATCCAAAGACAAGAATAAACTCAGGCACGAGGTTCTTGTAAATTTCTAAGAAACGTGAAGACGCTAAGCGCATTGTTGCAGACTAGAGTGGACACTGAATCTGCCGACAATATTAAAACAAAAGCTCAAGCGAAAGTAGACGATAAAAACAGTAAACGCAGATTCAGTAGATCCGAACGTCGCAGAACTAATCGAAATTGTTGATGAAGAAGTTGCGGAAGCGAATATGATCGAACTACTGGTAAATCTTTCCACACACAATGACGTTCATGAAGACTCCTTGAATATCCCTGCACTGTCGGATCGACCAGAAAAGTCTTGTGAAAGTCTGGCCGATTTCCCGGCAGCAGCGACCAAAAAGGTCAGCCCTATGGGAAATGTAGGTGTAAGGCTAAAGCAAACACGCAAAATAATCAAGCCAATCCCTGAAGTTAATGGCTCCTCAGCCAACCATGCTGAAGAGGTGCTCGCCGAGCCCACCTATTTGACCCTAAGCGAGCGGCTAATTAGTATTGAAATTAAAAAAAGACAAATCTTACAACCTCCAAGTAAAGTGGAAACTTGGAGATCGAACGAGGATCGAATAAATGTACAACCTGACCTCCAAAATAATGAGAAATGCCGCTCGACTGGTGAGACGCAGGGTGAAACGTGCACAAGATTTGAAGAAGGAGAAACAGCACACTCGAAACATAGTTGGACGCAGAAGACGCAAAGGACTCATCAAACAAGTTCCTCGAGTTATTGTTTCGTTTTTGAAAAAGTCTTAAGAGGAAAGGACGAACTAATCCTAAATAGTCGAACCATCTTACAATTGTTTAAGCATATCCCACAGCTGAGATCCATCACTTCTGAGGACATAAAGACGGTAGAATTTATTAACGAGAACATAATGGATATGGTGAAACTCCACATCCAGTCAAGAATCGTAAGAGACCTGATGCTGAACAACAGCTTGGATTTAAATTCTCTGGGATTTAACCTTTCAGAATGGCACGACAAGGATATAGACTGCTCGAACACACTTAGTGTGAATAGGGGAATTGATTATCCTAAAAGGAGTGATGAACTTTCTGAGATTCTTAGAAGAAATGTCACCCAAGGATGCCATGTGAACCCCAAAATGACTGACCACTTACTAGGAACAAATGGCAGACACATTTTCAATGAGGTGACAACGAGAACAGTAGAACGTGATGCAATTAAGGTTACCTTCGTGCCTAACGTGACTACTCCGATTAACACCACAAAAATAGCCAGTTCAGATTCTTCCAAGGAAAAGGCTCCTGGTTCTGGCTTGCGGGAGCCTTAAACGATAACTCAGAAGTATAACGCCAGAAGCAGTTGATGGACCAGAACTTAAGGATCGGATCATGGAACACTCAAGGGCTTGTTCACCTCTTTAACACGGCACCAAATGAACTCGAAGAATTGGACATAATTTGTTTACACGAAACTTGGGTCTCAGAATGCCCAGTTGCTTCAATTATGAAATTGCCTTCAACCCAGCAATAAAACAAAAGAAAGGACGCCCGAAAGCTGGTGTGATTACTTTGGTCAAAAGTGGAATGCAGATGTTTTTGAGATCTTCAAAAAACATATCTTCATACATCCAAGTTTCGGTAATCGAAATAGGGAGTGACGAAACCTGCCAAGGCCAAAAGATTGCCATCATAAACTTATATTGGCAACACAGTGCGTCAGATGAATCAGACTTTTTAGACCAAATATGCAATCTGATTGACTCCATACAAAGTGAAGATGAGAAAGCTGAGATAATACTATGTGGTGATTTAAACATGACTTCACTTCACTTGGCAGACTCCAAAAAATAAACCTGCGTGTTGATAACCGAAAGGATGAATATCTGATAAAATCAGCCTAGGTTGAAGAAATGGATGCATGGAGAATGTTGCTCCTGAATGGAAACATACGTGGGGACATTCCGCCGCAAAACACATGGAGTGACGGAAAACACCAATCGATTCTAGATTACTTCTATGTATCAGACTCAATCTGCGGCCAAATTACAACCCTCAACGTCTTGGAGATGAAACAAAATGACCATGACTTAGTAATGGTCACCATAAATGGATTTCACCGAAATGACAGAGAGCATTGGCTAACTATTATTATTGTTGAACCCGGCAGAAACAGAATTCGACTGAACGAAAGGAAAATCTCAAAAATGTCAGAAATACTGGGAAATACTCATAAGGATGGCATAGACACTGCCGAAGAGTATACCACACTGTTTGACCAATATTCAGAGAAGGACCATGGCCCAATAAAGTCCAATTTTAACCACAAACACAAGTATGATCAAAAAATAGTTCTAAGAAAACGAGAGTTGCGAAAAATTAAAAGGCAACTAAAGAGAGAAGGAAAACCGGAATGGTGGATTGAATTCAACAAGAGTAAAAAACTATATCAAAATTGGTTAAAATTGCAAAAGAAGAACATGATGCAAGAAGATGCCGAAGCAATGCTAAAAGTAATGTCAAATGGAAATCTGGGCAAATACTGGGCGGTCATAAACAAAATTGAGGCTCCACAAAGAGCGCTCTTATCAAGTATGGTGTCAGAGGAACAGTGGATAACACACTACAAAGAAGTGATTTTGAAACAAACAATAAGCATTTACGAACTACCTGAATCAAAAAAAGACTGGAACTTTCGAATCTCTGAAGAAGATATCTTAAAGAACATTAAAAACCTTAGTTCTTCAAGAGCCCCAGGTCCTGACAGGCTCACAAACTATCTCCACAAAGAATATCCAGAAGCTTGGTCTGAATTTTGCTTTAATTTATTCCTGAACATACAAACGAAAAAAAGAGTTCCTACTTCATGGAAGAAGAGCATCATTGTGCCTATATTTAAAAAAGGAGACAGAGCCCAACCAAGAAATTTCAGACCGATAGCATTGCTTGATGTAGTGGGGAACATTTTCTCCACCCAGGTTCTTAACCAACTAATCAAATGGATAAAAGAAACAAAGACTTACGACATCAGACAAACGGAGTTTGTGAGGGGAGTAGGATGCTCCCTAAACCTGTTGATGCTAAACATTCTAAAGATGGAAGCAATTAAGACCAACAGTAAGGTATACGTAGCTTTCGTAGATTTAACATATGCATTTGACAGTGTGGACCGGCAGATACTAGGCAAAAGCTCGAGCAGTTCGGCTGCCCAGGAAACCACATCACAGCAATCTACGATCTACACTCCGAGACATCAATCTGGATAAGATTAAATCAGGCTGGGCTTCTCTCCACCCCAATCCCGACATCTAGGGGTGTAAAGCAGGGATGTCCGCACGGAGCTACGCTGTTTAATCTCCTAATTTCTGATGTAAGCGGGGCCTTCTGCGAAGTGAGATCCTTTTCCCCAAGATCAATGAAAGAGTTGGGCCACATGGTCTCTGCAGACGATATGGTTATATTAGACCAAACCCCTATCGGACTGCAGCGAAAACTAACAGCTCTGAAAACCTAAACAGAAAAAAATGGTCTAATAATCAACCCGAGCAAAACAGAGATTTTGATTCTACAAAACCTGAGGATCAAGCAGGTGAAGAAAAACACGAAAGACCTAAAGTGGTATATTGGAGCCGATTTAGTAGCCCGAGAAAACCAGGTTCAGTACTTGGGCGTAACAATCAACTCGAACATAAATGATGATCCAATGATTCAAAGGATAAGGCGAAAGTGCAGAATGCTAATGGCCCATGGGGCAATGATTAACAGGAAATATGGCAAATTTAGTCTAAAACCAGTTATGGAATTTTATTGAGCCAAAGTAATACCATCACTAAAATATGGAGTCGAAACTATGCTGGGATGCACCCATATAATTTGGCCATGGTGTGAAAATACCTTTTGGACTAGGATTTTGCAACTGCCGAGGGGAGCCCCGATTGCGTGTCTCCGGTATGAACTCGGAATGATCTCGATAAATGCCCAAATCAAATGGAACACCTTAATTTTATACCGGAAAATCATGGGGGCGGACAATTTGACTCAGTTCCAAATCTTGGATTCTAGAAGATCCAAACAGAGAAACTCAATATTTGATATGCGGAAAGAAGCTTGCGAAAAAATACTAATCAATCGACATTGACACTCTAATCCAAAATTCTAATAACATCAAAAGGAAGCTGTGGGACCAAGATTGGTTTGAAACATCGGAACAACTAAGAGCACACCGTTGTATGAAGAATGCTCCTTCTGAAGCCCGTGAATGCCACAACCTGCCAAACTACCTCAAAAAATGTCCTTCAAAGTTTAAGAGAAGATCATTCATGATGTTCCGATTAAACTTGCATCGAACTAAGGAAAAAAAGAATATCTGGAATAAGGTCTTAACGACTGACGAACATTGTTGCTTCTGTGAAAAAGCAAATGAATTGTTAAAACACTTGGTTTTGCTCTGTCCTAAGTTTGAAGGCATCAGACAATCCATCCTTAAGAGAGTAAATGTCCTAAAAACTAGATGAAGGCGAAAATAAACAAGTGCCTTTTGCCCTAACATTCTTTATGGAAGCAATGGAAAAGACTCTAAGTAGTGTTGAAAATGTCACTCGACACCAGATGGACTTATAAGAGAAAAATAGAGAGAAAAAGTGTGACGATTGCGCTTTCTTTGACCTTTAAACTATATTTTAAAAGTTTGTAACAAACTATTGAAAAAATAAATAAATAAATAAGTCTGCCTTAAATTGTCAGCATGCACCCTTTTCAACATAGCCTGATCTTCTCATCACTTTACCTACCACCCCAATACTGGAGGGCTCTCTATGCAAATGGCTCTCCTTAAATTCCTGATTCTCGTATTCCATCCATGGTTTTGCAACACACTCTGCTCCTCTTCTCGTCAAACCCTATCACTCTCCTGCCCCACCTTGCTCTCCTGCCCCTGCTGCGCCTCCTGCCTGCATTGAGATGGTCCTCCCCACCTTACTCTCCTGCCCCTGCTGCCACTCCTGCCTGCAGTGAGATGGTCCTCCCCACCTTGCTCTCCTGCCTGCATTGAGATGGTCCTCCCCACCTGGCTCTCCTGCCCCTGCTGCCACTCCTGCCTGCAGTGAGATGGCATGCCCCACCTTACTCTCCTGCCCCTGCTGCCACTCCTGCCTGCAGTGAGATGGTCCTCCCCACCTTGCTCTCCTGCCTGCATTGAGATGGTCCTCCCCACCTGGCTCTCCTGCCCCTGCTGCCACTCCTGCCTGCAGTGAGATGGCATGCCCCACCTTACTCTCCTGCCCCTGCTGCCACTCCTGCCTGCAGTGAGATGGTCCTCCCCACCTTGCTCTCCTACCCCTGCTGCCACTCCTGCCTGCAGTGAGATGGTCCTCCCCACCTTACTCTCCTGCTCCTGCTGCGACTCCTGCCTGCATTGAGATGGTCCTCCCCACATTGCTCTCTTGCCTCTGCTGCTACTCCTGCCTGCAGTGAGATGGCCTGCCTCACCTTGCTCTCCTGCCCCACATTGCTCTCCTGCCCCTGCTGCGCCTCCTGCCTGCAGTGAGATGGCCTGCCTCACCTTGCTCTCCTACCTCTGCTGTTACTCCAGCCTGCAGTGAGATGGTCCTCCCCACCTGGCTCTCCTGCCCCTGCTGCCACTCCAGCCTGAATGAGATGGCATGCCACAACTTGCTCTCCTGCCTCTGCTGCTACTCCAGCCTGCAGTGAGATGGTCCTCCCCACCTGGCTCTCCTGCCCCTGCTGCCACTCCAGCCTGAATGAGATGGCATGCCCCACCTTGCTCTCCTGCCCCTGCTGCGCCTCCTGCCTGCAGTGTGATGGCATGCCCCACCTTGCTCTCCTGCCCCTGCTGCCACTCCTGCCTGCAGTGAGATGGCCTGCCTCACCTTGCTCTCCTGCCCCACATTGCTCTCCTGCCCCTGCTGCGCCTCCTGCCTGCAGTGAGATGGCCTGCCTCACCTTGCTCTCCTACCTCTGCTGTTACTCCAGCCTGCAGTGAGATGGTCCTCCCCACCTGGCTCTCCTGCCCCTGCTGCCACTCCAGCCTGAATGAGATGGCATGCCACAACTTGCTCTCCTGCCTCTGCTGCTACTCCAGCCTGCAGTGAGATGGTCCTCCCCACCTGGCTCTCCTGCCCCTGCTGCCACTCCAGCCTGAATGAGATGGCATGCCCCACCTTGCTCTCCTGCCCCTGCTGCGCCTCCTGCCTGCAGTGTGATGGCATGCCCCACCTTGCTCTCCTGCCCCTGCTGCCACTCCTGCCTGCAGTGAGATGGCCTGCCTCACCTTGCTCTCCTGCCCCACATTGCTCTCCTGCCCCTGCTGCGCCTCCTGCCTGCAGTGAGATGGCCTGCCTCACCTTGCTCTCCTACCTCTGCTGTTACTCCAGCCTGCAGTGAGATGGTCCTCCCCACCTGGCTCTCCTGCCCCTGCTGCCACTCCAGCCTGAATGAGATGGCATGCCACAACTTGCTCTCCTGCCTCTGCTGCTACTCCAGCCTGCAGTGAGATGGTCCTCCCCACCTGGCTCTCCTGCCCCTGCTGCCACTCCAGCCTGAATGAGATGGCATGCCCCACCTTGCTCTCCTGCCCCTGCTGCGCCTCCTGCCTGCAGTGTGATGGCATGCCCCACCTTGCTCTCCTGCCCCTGCTGCCACTCCTGCCTGCAGTGAGATGGCCTGCCTCACCTTGCTCTCCTGCCCCACATTGCTCTCCTGCCCCTGCTGCGCCTCCTGCCTGCAGTGAGATGGCCTGCCCCACCTTGTTCTCCAGCCCCTGCTACCACTCCTGCAGGCAGTGAGATGGCCTGCCCCGCTTGCTCTCCTGCCCCTGCTGCCACTCCTGCCTGCAGTGAGATGGCCTGCCCCACCTTGCTCTCCTGCCCATGCTGCCACTCCTGCCTGCAGTGAGATGGCCTGCCCACCTTTCTCTCCTGCGCTTCCTGCCTGCAGGGAGATGGCCTGGCCCACCTTGCTCTCCTACCCCTGCTGCCACTCCTGCCTGCAGTGAGATGGCCTGCCCCACCTTTCTCTCCTGCGCTTCCTGCCTGCAGGGAGATGGCCTGCCCCACCTTGCTCTCCTGCCCCTACTGTCACTCCTGTCGGCAGTGAGATGGCCTGCCCCGCTTGCTCTCCTACCCCTGCTGCGCCTCCTGCCTGCAGTGAGATGGCCTGCCCCACCTTGCTCTCCTTCCCCCGCTGCCACTCCTGCCTGCAGTGAGATGGCCTGCCCCACCTTTCTCTCCTGCGCTTCCTGCCTGCAGGGAGATGGCCTGGCCCACCTTGCTCTCCTGCCCCTACTGTCACTCCTGTCGGCAGTGAGATGGCCTGCCCCGCTTGCTCTCCTACCCCTGCTGCGCCTCCTGCCTGCAGTGAGATGGCCTGCCCCACCTTGCTCTCCTTCCCCCGCTGCCACACCTGCCTGCAGTGAGATGGCCTGCCCCACCTTTCTCTCCTGCGCTTCCTGCCTGCAGGGAGATGGCCTGGCCCACCTTGCTCTCCTGCCCCTACTGTCACTCCTGTCGGCAGTGAGATGGCCTGCCCCGCTTGCTCTCCTGCCCCTGCTGCCACTCCTGCCTGCAGTAAGATGGCCTGCCCCACCTTTCTCTCCTGCGCTTCCTGCCTGCAGGGAGATGGCCTGCCCCACCTTGCTCTCCTGCCCCTACTGTCACTCCTGTCGGCAGTGAGATGGCCTGCCCCACCTTGCTCTCCTGCCCCTGCTGCCACTACTGCCTGCAGTGAGATGGCCTGCCCCACCTTGCTCTCCTGCCCCTGCTGCGACTCCTGCCTGCAGTAAGATGGCCTGCTCCACCTTGCTCTCCTGCCCCTGCTGCCACTCCTGCCTGCAGTGAGATGGCCTGCCTCACCTTGCTCTCCTGCCCCACATTGCTCTCCTGCCCCTGCTGCGCCTCCTGCCTGCAGTGAGATGGCCTGCCCCACCTTGTTCTCCAGCCCCTGCTACCACTCCTGCAGGCAGTAAGATGGCCTGCCCCAACTTGCTCTTCTGCCCCTGCTGCCACTCCTGCCTGCAGTGAGATGGCCTGCCCCACCTTTCTCTCCTGCGCTTCCTGCCTGCAGGGAGATGGCCTGGCCCCGCTTGCTCTCCTGCCCCTGCTGCCACTCCTGCCTGCAGTAAGATGGCCTGCCCAACCTTGCTCTCCTACGCCTGCTGCGCCTCCTGCCTGCAGGGAAATGGCCTGCCCCACCTTGCTCTCCTGCCCCTGCTGCTACTCCTGCCTGCAGTGAGATGGCCTGCCCCACCTTGCTCTCCTGCGCCTCCTGCCTGCAGGGAGATGGCCTGCCACACCTTGCTCTCCTGCGCCTCCTGCCTGCAGTGAGATGGCCTGCCCCACCTTGCTCTCGTGCCCCTGCTGCGCCTCCAGCCTGCAGTGTGATGGCATGCCCCACCTTGCTCTCCTGCCCCTGCTGCCACTCCTGCCTGCAGTGAGAGGGCCTGCCCCACCTTCCTCTCCTGTGCCTCCTGCCTGCAGAGAGATGGCCTGCCCCACCTTGCTCTCCTGCCCCTGCTGCCACTCCTGCCTGCAGTGAGATGGCCTGCCCCACCTTGCTCTCCTACCCCTGCTGCGCCTCCTGCCTGCAGTGAGATGGCCTGCCCCACCTTGCTCTCCTGCCCCTGCTGCCACTCCTGCCTGCAGTGAGATGGCCTGCCCCACCTTTCTCTCCTGCGCTTCCTGCCTGCAGGGAGATGGCCTGGCCCACCTTGCTCTCCTGCCCCTGCTGCCACTCCTGCCTGCAGTAAGATGGCCTGCCCAACCTTGCTCTCCTACGCCTGCTGCGCCTCCTGCCTGCAGTGAGATGGCCTGCCCCACCTTGCTCTCCTGCCCATGCTGCCACTCCTGCCTGCAGTGAGATGGCCTGCCCCACCTTGCTCTCCTGCGCCTCCTGCCTGCAGGGAGATGGCCTGCCACACCTTGCTCTCGTGCCCCTGCTGCGCCTCCTGCCTGCAGAGAGATGGCCTGCCCCACCTTGCTCTCCTGCCCCTGCTGCCACTCCCGCCTGCAGTGAGATGGCCTGCCCCACCTTGCTCTCCTGCCCCTGCTGCGCCTCCTGCCTGCAGTGTGATGGCCTGCCCCACCTTGCTCTCCTGCTGCCACTCCTGCCTGCAGTGATATGGCCTGCCCCACCTTGCTCTCCTGTCCCTGCTGCGTCTCCTGCCTGCAGTGAGATGGCCTGCCCCACACTGCTGTCCCGCCCCTGCTACGCCTCCTGCCTGCAGTGAGATGGCCTGCCCCACCTTTCTCTCCTGCCCCACCTTGCTATCCTGCCCCTGCAGTGAGATGGCCTGCCCCGCCTTGCTCTCCTGCCCCTGCTGCGCCTCCTGCCTGCAGTGAGATGGCCTGCCCCACCTTGCTCTCCTGGCCCTGCTGAACCTCCTGCCTGCAGTGAGATGGCCTGCCCCACCTTGCTCTCCTGCCCCTGCTGCGCCTCCTGCCTGCAGTGTGATGGCATGCCCCACCTTGCTCTCCTGCCCCTGCTGCCACTCCTGCCTGCAGTGAGATGGCCTGCCCCACCTTGCTCTCCTGCGCCTCCTGCCTGCAGGGAGATGGCCTGCCCCACCTTGCTATCCTGCCCCTGCTGCGCCTCCTGCCTGCAAGGTGATGGCATGCCCCACCTTGCTCTCCTGCCCCTGCTGCCACTCCTGCCTGCAGTGAGATGGCCTGCCCCACCTTGCTCTCCTGCGCCTCCTGCCTGTAGGGAGATGGCCTGCCCCACCTTGCTCTCCTGCCCCTGCTGCGCCTCCTGCCTGCAGTGTGATGGCATGCCCCACCTTGCTCTCCTGCCCCTGCTGCCACTCCTGCCTGCAGTGGGATGGCCTGCCCCACCTTGCTCTCCTGCGCCTCCTGCCTGCAGTGAGATGGCCTGCCCCACCTTGCTCTCCTGCCCCTGCTGCCACTCCTGCCTGCAGTGGGATGGCCTGCCCCACCTTGCTCTCCTGCGCCTCCTGCCTGCAGTGAGATGGCCTGCCCCACCTTGCTCTCCTGCCCCACCTTGCTCTCCTGCCCCTGCAGTGAGATGGCCTGCCCCACCTTGCTCTCCTGCCCCTGCTGCCACTCCTGCCTGCTGTGAGATGGCCTGCCCCACCTTGCTCTCCTGCCCCTGCTGCCACTCCTGCCTGCAGTGAGACGGCCTGCCTCACCTTGCTCTCCTTCGCCTCCTGCCTGCAGGGAGATGGCCTGCCCCACCTTGCTCTCCTGCCCCTGCTGCCACTCCTGCCTGCAGTGAGATGGCCTGCCCCACCTTACTCTCCTGCCCCTGCTGCCACTCCTGCCTGCAGTGAGATGGCCTGCCTCACCTTGCTCCCCTGCGCCTCCTGCCTGCAGGGAGATGGCCTGCCCCACCTTGCTCTCCTGCCCCTGCTGCGCCTCCTGCCTGCAGTGTGATGGCATGCCCCACCTTGCTCTCCTGCCCCTGCTGCCACTCCTGCATGCAGTGAGATGGCCTGCCCCACCTTGCTCTCCTGCGCCTCCTGCCTGCAGGGAGTTGGCCTGCCCCACCTTGCTCTCCTGCCCCTGCTGCCAATCCTGCCTGCAGTGAGATGGCCTGCCCCACCTTGCTCTCCTGCCCCACCTTGCTCTCCTGCCCCTGCTGTGCCTCCTGTCTGCAGTATGATGGCCTGCCCCACCTTGCTCTACTGCCCCACCTTGCTCTCCTGCCCCTGCAGTGAGATGGCCTGCCCCACCTTGCTCTCCTGCCCCTGCTACCAGTCCTGCCTGCAGTGAGATGGCCTGCCCCACCTTGCTCTCCTGCCCCTGCTGCCACTCCTGCCTGCAGTGAGACGGCCTGCCTCACCTTGCTAGCCTGCCCCACCTTGCTCTCCTTCCCCTGCAGTGAGATGGCCTGCCCCACCTTGCTCTCCTGCCCCTGCTGCGACTCCTGCCTGCAGTGAGACGGCCTGCCCCGCCTTGCTCTCCTGCCCCTGCAGTGAGATGGCCTGCCCCACCTTGCTCTCCTGCCCCTGCTGCCACTCCTTCATGCAGTAAGATGGCCTGCCCACCTTGCTCTCCTGCCCCTGCTGCCACTCCTGCCTGCAGTGAGATGGCCTGCCACACCCTGCTCTCTTGCCCCTGCTGCCACTCCTGCCTGCAGTGAGATGGCCTGCCTCACCTTGCTCTCCTGTTCCACCTTGCTCTCCCGCCCCTGCTGCGCCTCCTGCCTGCAGTGAGATGGCCTGCCCCACCTTGCTCTCCTGCCCCTGCTGCCACTCCTGCCTGCAGCGAGATGCCTGGCCACACCTTGCTCTCCTGCCCCTGCTGCCACTCCTGCCTGCAGTGAGATGGCCTGCCCCACCTTGCTCTCCTGCCCCTGCTGCCACTACTGCCTGCAGTGAGATGGCCTGCCTCACCTTGCTCTCCTGCCCCTGCAGTGAGATGGCCTGCCCCACCTTGCTCTCCTGCCCCTGCTGCCACTCCTACCTGCGGTGAGATGGCCTGCCTCACCTTGCTCTCCTGCCCCACCTTGTTCTCCTGCCCCTGCAGTGAGATGGCCTGCCCCACATTGCTCTCCTGCCTCTGCTTCCACTCCTGCCTGCAGTGAGATGGCCTGCCCCACCTTGCTCTCCTGCCCCTGCTGTCACTCCTGCCTGCAGTGAGATGGCCTGCCCCATCTTGCTTTCCTGCCCCTGTTGCTACTCCTGCCTGCAGGGAGACAGCCTGCCCCACCTTGCTCTCCTGCCCCTGCAGTGAGATGGTCTGCCCCACCTTGCTCTCCTGCCCCTGCTGCGCCTCCTGCCTGCAGTATGATGACCCGCCCCACCTCCTCTCCTGCCCCTGCAGTGATATTGCCTGCCCCACCTTGCTCTCCTGCCCCTGCTGCCACTCCTGCCTGCAGTGAGATGGTCTGACCCACCTGGCTCTCCTGCCCCTGCTGCGCCTCCTGCCTGCAGTGTGATGGCATGCCCCACCTTGCTCTCCTACCCCTGCAGTGAGATGGCCTGCCCCACCTTGCTCTCCTGCCCCTGCAGTGAGATGGCCTGCCCCACCTTGTTCTCCTACCCCTGCTGCGCCTCCTGCCTGCAGTGAGACGCCCTGCCCCACCTTGCTCTCCTGCCCCTTCTGCCACTCCTGCCTGCAGTGAGATGGCCTGCCCCACCTTGCTCTCCTGCCCCTGCTGCCACTCCTGCCTGCAGTGAGACGGCATGCCCCACCTTGCTCTCCTGACCCCGCTGCGCCTCCTGCCTGCACTGAGATGGCCTGCCCCACCTTGCTCTCCTGCCCCTGCAGTGAGATGGCCTGCCCCACTTTGCTCTCCTGCCCCTGCTGTGCCTCCTGCCTGCAGTGAGACGGCCTGTCCCACCTTGCTCTCCTGCCCTGCTGCGACTCCTGCCTGCAGTGAGACGGCCTGCCCCACCTTGCTCTCCTGCCCCTGCTGCGCCTCCTGCCTGCAATGAGACGGCCTGCCCCACCTTGCTCTTCTGCCCCTGCTGCGCCTCCTGCCTGCAGTGAGACGGCCTGCCCCACCTTGCTCTTCTGCTGCTGCTGCGCCTCCTGCCTGCAGTGAGACGCCCTGCCCCACCTTGCTCTCTTGCCCCTGCTGCCACTCCTGCCTGCAGTGAGACGGCCTGCCCCACCTTGCTCTCCTGCCCCTGCTGCCACTCCTGCCTGCAGTGAGATGGCCTGCCCCACCTTACTCTCCTGCCCCTGCTGCGCCTCCTGCTTGCAGTGAGATGGCCTGCCCCACCTTGCTCTCCTGCCCCTGCAGTGAGATGGCCTGCCCTACCTTGCTCTCCTGCCCCTGCTGCACCTCCTGCCTGCAGTGAGACGGCCTGCCCCACCTTGCTCTTCTGCCCCTGCTGCGCCTCCTGCCTGCAGTGAGACGCCCTGCCCCACCTTGCTCTCCTGCCCCTGCTGCCACTCCTGCCTGCAGTGAGACGGCCTGCCCCACCTTGCTCTCCTGCCCTTGCTGGCACTCCTGCCTGCAGTGAGACAGCCTGCCCCACCTTGCTCTCCTGCCCCTGCTGCGCCTCCTGCCTGCAGTGAGACGGCCTGCCATACCTTGCTCTCCTGCCCCTGCTGCCACTCCTGCCTGCAGTGAGATGGCCTGCCCCACCTTGCTCTCCTGCCCCTGCTGCGCCTCCTGCCTGCAGTAAGATGGCATGCCCCACCTTGCTCTCCTGCCCCTGCAGTGAGATGGCCTGCCCCACCTTGCTCTCTGCAGTAAGATGGCATGCCCCACCTTGCTCTCCTGCCCCTGCAGTGAGATGGCCTGCCCCACCTTGCTCTCCTGCCCCTGCAGTGAGATGGCCTGCTCCGCCTTGCTCTCCTGCCCCTGCAGTGAGATGGCCTGCCCCACCTTGCTCTCCTGCCCCTGCAGTGAGATGGCCTGCCCCACCTTGCTCTTCTCCCCCTGCTGCCACTCCTGCCTGCAGTGAGATGGCCTGCCCCGCCTTGCTCTCCTGCCCCTGCAGTGAGATGGCCTGCCCCACCTTGCTCTCCTGCCCCTGCAGTGAGATGGCCTGCTCCGCCTTGCTCTCCTGCCCCTGCAGTGAGATGGCCTGCCCCACCTTGCTCTCCTGCCCCTGCAGTGAGATGGCCTGCCCCACCTTGCTCTTCTCCCCCTGCTGCCACTCCTGCCTGCAGTGAGATGGCCTGCCCCGCCTTGCTCTCCTGCCCCTGCAGTGAGATGGCCTGCCCCACCTTGCTCTCCTGCCCCTGCAGTGAGATGGCCTGCCCCACCTTGCTCTTCTGCCCCTGCTGCGCCTCCTGCCACCTTTGCTCCTTTTCATCTCTTGCCTTACACCAACCAACAAAGTCATCTCTTCAATGGAACTCTTCAAAAACGAGACTGAATCTTGGCTACTCGCATTCGCAATGGAAGGATCTTTCAAGCCCCTCCCCCTCCTATGCAAAGTAACCGCCCAACCCACCCCTCCCGCATTAGGTCCTCAGGCTACTCCATGTCAATGGTAACATGTTGTACTGTCCTGCTGCCCCTGCCCTGGTTTAAGTTCCTATTCTTACCCCTTTGCCACCTGGCATGTGCCAGTCAATCAATGCTCTTATGTAAAGTCACTGTGCCCTGGAACTGCCTCTGCTCATCTGTTTGAAATGGCAACAGACCCGCCACCTTATAGCGATTATGCGATCCGGCAAAATGCCGCGAAAAAGGCATGAAAACGGAAATGTTTGCAAAAATAATCACAAAAAAGGCGGTTTTTGCAAAAACAACCTTTAAAAAAAATATAGGACACAACGGGCCAAGTTCTCTAAACTTTTCTGGGCACAATTAATTAAATGGGCTGGCACATCTCATCAGTTGTGCCAAAAGAAATAGCGGCCCAACCCACAAAAGGACAGCCGAGTACACAACATGAAAGTTTGCAGTCTGCAGTGGTTTTTACTGCACCCATCGGCGTCCTCGTGTCTGGTCACCATTTCACAGACACTTTCTTCTGAGCATTCTATATGTGCCCATTCACATGGCCCTGTTCACCTCTTTGCATATTTGTGCAAATCGGCGGTCATTTCTGCGCATTTAAAAGCACGTTCCAAATTTACAAACAGGATGCGCTTTTAAATGTACAGAAAACTATGGCAACCCCATGTGTGTGCTTTGAGCAGGCGCAGGGGGCGCACACTGCATGACAGGGTCTTCCCTGGCCCTGTCATGCAGCTTTATTTTTTAAGTGAGACAGCAGAGGTCTGAACCACTTGCATTTCTGTTCCTCAGAAAGGTTTGTGGGGGGGTTCATTTTACAGTGATAGGTCCCCCCCCCCCCCCCAAGGACCCGTCAGGGTGTAATGCGCTGGGAGCCTGTAGAACAGTGTCGAGAGAGCACCTCTGACCTGACAGTAATGTATGCAAGGCGTGGCCGCCGCAGCAGTCGCGCTACAGCTCAGTCCTGTGCAAATGTGCAGGTCACCTTTGCGAATAAGGTGATCGACTCATTTCCCGAAAATGGGGCATCCATATCCTGTGCTCGATTTTTAGATGCTCAATTTTTTGAGGATCTTGGCCAAAATCAAAATTTTTAAAAAATAGTCTCAATATGTGGGGGTGAAAAGAGAGGGATGGGGAGTGATGGGCCAGATGGGGAGTGATAGGCAAGAAAGCAGAGGGAGAACAGTGGGCTAAAGGGGTAAGTGGTCAGCCAGAGGCAGAGCCGTGGGCCAGAAAGCAGAGAGAGAGAGAGAGAGTTTGGCTGAAAAGAATTGCAGATTGGAAGAAAGGATGAGGAAAGTGTGTGATAGAATGGGAGATAGAATGCAAGATGCAGAAGTAGCACAAAAGAATGAAGGACTGTGGACTGCGGGAGCAATTGGCGAGCGTAAGGTGTGAGTTTGGAGTGTGGCAGAGACTGGGGGAGTGCAAGCTGTGACTTGGCAATGAGATGGAACATGCACATGAGTGAGATTTTTGAGTGTAAGTGGTGATGAGGAATTGGTGAGCGTGAAAGGCGTTGGTGGGAGACGTGTGAGCGTGTTTGGGGATTAAAGAACATAGAAGGGAAATATTTTCACCATTACCACAGATGATGGTCAATAAAGTTAATAATATTAAATAGGCAGGCACATTACTCCAAAAACGTAGAGCAAAACAAATACTGGTCTGTCAAGCCTGGGACATCTAGCACTCTTCCTATTAAATTCATCCAATAGGTGCTAATAATGACAAGCTGGCTCTCTTGCAGCCTCACATGCTGCCTCTTTACTGCAATGTGCTAATCTTACACCCTCAAGTCATTAAAACATGTCCTGCAGAAATGCTGCAATATGTAAAGTTTTGTGCCACAAAATTAGCTTTTTTGTGCTGCAACATTTTCCATTTCATGTCACAATATCCTGGAGGATCTCATAAATGCACACACATGCACTAGCAGCGCGATCCTCAGAGGGAGCTCCGGCTTAACGAACTTAACAAACCTTACAAGTCCATCCGAGCATGACCCATAAACAATGACCGAGCCTTACAAGTCCATCCGAGCTTGTACCATAAACACTGACCGAGTCTTACAAGTCCATCTGAGCATGTACCATAAAAACTAACGAGCCTTACATGTCCATCTGAGCATGTACCATAAACACTGACTAAGTCTTGCAAGCCCATCCGAGAATGTACCATAAACACTGACAGAACCTTACAAGTCCATCCGAGCATGTACCATAAACACTGACCAGCCTTACATGTCCATCCAAGCATGTACCATAAACACTGACCAAGCCTTACAGTCGATCTAAGCATGTACCATAAACACTGACCAAGCCTTACAGTCGATCTGAGCATGTACCTTAAACACTGACCAAGCCTTGCAAGTCCATCCGAGCATGTATCATACACACTGACCGAGCCTTATAAGTCCATCCAAGAATGTACCATAAACACTGACCGAGCCTTGCATGTCCATCCGAGCATGTACCATAAACACTAACCAAGCCTTACATGTCCATCCGAGCATGTACCATAAACACTGACTGGGCCTTGCAAGTCCATCCTTGCATGTCCAAAAAACACTGACTGAGCCTTACATGTCCATCCGAGCATGTGCCATAAACACTGACCAGCCTTACATGTCCATTCGAGCATGTACCATAAACACTGACCGAGCCTTGCAAGTCCATCCGAGCATGTACCATAAAAACTAACCGAGCCTTACAAGTCCATCCGAGCATGTACCATAAACACTGACAGAAGCTTACAAGTCGATTCGAGCATGTAGCATAAAAACTAACCGAGCCTTACAAGTCCATCCGAGCATGTACCATAAACACTGACAGAACCTTGCAAGTCCATCCGAGCATGTATCATACACGCTGACCGAGCCTTATAAGTCCATCCGAGCATGTACCGTAAACACTGACCGAGCCTTGCATGTCCATCCGAGCATGTACCATAAACACTGATCAGCCTTACATGTCCATCCGAGCATGTACCATAAACACTCACTGGGCTTTGCAAGTCCATCCTTGCATGTCCAAAAAACACTGACTGAGCCTTACATGTCCATCCCAGCATGTGCCATAAACACTGACCAGCCTTACATGTCCATTCGAGCATGTACCATAAACACTGACCGAGCCTTACAAGTCCATCCAAGCATGTACCATAAACACTGACCAGCCTTACATATCCATCCGAACATGTACCATAAACACTGACCAGCCTTACATGTCCATCCGAGCATGTACCATAAACACTGACCGAGCCTTGCATGTCCATCCGAGCATGTATCATAAACACTGACCGAGCCTAGCAAGTCCCTCCGAGAATGTACCATAAACAGTGACCAGCCTTACATGTCCATCCAAGCATGTACCATAAACACTGACCGAGCCTTACAAGTCCATCCGAGCATGACCCATAAACAATGACCGAGCCTTACAAGTCCATCCGAGCATGTACCATAAACACTGACCAGCCTTACATGTCCATTCGAGCATGTACCATAAACACTGACCGAGCCTTACAAGTCCATCCAAGCATGTACCATAAACACTGACCAGCCTTACATATCCATCCGAACATGTACCATAAACACTGACCAGCCTTACATGTCCATCCGAGCATGTACCATAAACACTGACCGAGCCTTGCATGTCCATCCGGGCATGTACCATAAACATTGACTGAGCCTTACAAGTCCCTTCGAGAATGTACCATAAACACTGACCAGCCTTACATGCCCATCTGACCATGTACCATAAACACTGACTGAGCCTTGCAAGTCCATCCGAGCATGTATCATAAACACTGACCGAGCCTAGCAAGTCCCTCCGAGAATGTACCATAAACAGTGACCAGCCTTACAGTCGATCTGAGCATGTACCATAAACACTGACTGAGCCTTGCATGTCCATCCGAGCATGTATCATAAACACTGACCGAGCCTAGCAAGTCCCTCCGAGAATGTACCATAAACAGTGACCAGCCTTACATGTCCATCCAAGCATGTACCATAAACACTGACCGAGCCTTACAAGTCCATCCGAGCATGACCCATAAACAATGACCGAGCCTTACAAGTCCATCCGAGCATGTACCATAAACACTGACCAGCCTTACATGTCCATCCGAGCATGTACCATAAACACTAACTGAGCCTTAAAAGTCCATCCGAGCATGTACCATAAACACTGACCAGCCTTACATGTCCATCCAAGCATGTACCATAAACACTGACTGAGCCTTGCAAGTCCATCCGAGCATGTACCATAAACACTGACTGAGCCTTACATGTCCATTCGAGCATGTACCATTAACACTGACCGGGCCTTGTAAGTCCATCCAAACATGTACCATAAACAGTGACCGAGCCTTACATGTCCATCCAAGCATATACCATAAACACTGACCGAGCCTAACATGTCCATCCAAGCATTTACCATAAACACTGACCGAGCCGTGCAAGTCCATCCGAGCATGTACCATAAACAGTGACCGAGCCTTATATGTCCTTCCGAGCACATACCATACACAGTGACCACCCTTAAATGTCCATCCGAGCATGTACCATAAACACTGACTGGGCCTTGCAAGTCCATCCTTGCATGTCCAAAAAACACTGACTGAGCCTTACATGTCCATCCGAGCATGTACCATAAACACTGACCGAGCCTTGCATGTCCATCCGGGCATGTACCATAAACACTGACTGAGCCTTGCAAGTCCCTCCGAGAATGTACCATAAACACTGACCAGCCTTACATGTCCATCTGACCATGTACCATAAACACTGACTGAGCCTTGCAAGTCCATCCGAGCATGTATCATAAACACTGACCGAGCCTAGCAAGTCCCTCCGAGAATGTACCATAAACAGTGACCAGCCTTACAGTCGATCTGAGCATGTACCATAAACAGTGACCAAGCCTTACCTGTCCATCCGAGCATGTACCATAAACACTGACCAGCCTTACATGTCCCTCCGAGAATGTACCATAAACAGTGACCAGCCTTACATGTCCATCCGAGAATGTACCATAAACAGTGACCAGCCTTACAGTCGATCTGAGCATGTACCATAAACACTGACCGAGCCTTACAAGTCCATCCGAGCATGACCCATAAACAATGACCGAGCCTTACAAGTCCATCCGAGCTTGTACCATAAAAACTAACCGAGCCTTACAAGTCCATCCGAGCATGTACCATAAACACTAACCGAGCCTTACAAGTCCATCCGAGCAAGTACCATAAACACTGACCAGCCTTACATGTCCATCCGAGCATGTACCATAAACACTGACTGAGCCTTGCAAGTCCACCCGAGCATGTACCATAAACACTGACTGAGCCTTACATTTCCATTCGAGCATGTACCATTAACACTGACCGGGCCTTGTAAGTCCATCCAAACATGTACCATAAACAGTGACCGAGCCTTACATGTCCATCCAAGCATGTACCATAAACACTGACCGAGCCTTATATGTCCTTCCGAGCACATACCATACACAGTGACCAGCCTTACATGTCCATCCGAGCATGTACCATAAACACTGACTGGGCTTTGCAAGTCCATCCTTGCATGTCCAAAAACACTGACTGAGCCTTACATGTCCATCCGAGCATGTACCATAAACACTGACCAAGCCTTACATGTCCATTCGAGCATGTACCATAAACACTGCCCAGGCCTTGCAAGTCCATCCGAGCATGTACCATAAACAGTGACCGAGCCTTACATGTCCATCCAAGCATGTTCCAGAAACACTTACCGAACCTTACAAGTCCATCCAAGCATGTACCATAAACACTGACTAGCCTTACATGTCCATCCGAGCATGTACCATAAACACTGACTGAGCCGTACATGTCCATTCGAGCATGTACCATAAACACTGACTGGGCCTTGCAAGTCCATCCAAGCATGTACCATAAACAGTGACCGAGCCTTACATGTCCATCGGAGCATGTACCATAAACACTGCCCGAGCCCTGCAAGTCCATTTTAGCATGTATCATAAACACTGACAAGCTGTCCAAGTCCATCCGGGCATGTACCATAAACACTGACCGAGCCTTATATGTCCTTCCGAGCACGTACCATAAACAGTGACCAGCCTTACATGTCCATC
Source organism: Ambystoma mexicanum (assembly GCF_040938575.1). Classification (NCBI taxonomy): domain Eukaryota; kingdom Metazoa; phylum Chordata; class Amphibia; order Caudata; family Ambystomatidae; genus Ambystoma; species Ambystoma mexicanum. The sequence continues at coordinate 3,837,922 of NC_090938.1, forward strand.
CGAGCATGTACCATAAACACTGACTGGGCCTTGCAAGTCCATCCTTGCATGTCCAAAAAACACTGACTGACCCTTAGATGTCCATCCGAGCATGTACCATAAACACTGACCGAGCCTTACATGTCCATCCGAGCATGTACCATAAACACTGACCGAGCCTTACATGTCCATCCGAGCATGTACCATAAACACTGACCGAGCCTTGCAAGTCCCTCCGAGAATGTACCATAAACACTGACCAGCCTTACATGTCCATCCGAGCATGTACCATAAACACTGACCGAGCCTTGCAAGTCCCTCCGAGAATGTACCATAAACACTGACCAGCCTTACATGTCCATCCGAGCATGTACCATAAACACTGACCGAGCCTTACATGTCCATCCGAGCATGTACCATAAACAGTGACCGAGCCCTACATGTCCATCCGACCATGTTCCAGAAACACTGACCGAGCCTTACATGTCCATCCGAGCATGTACCATAAACAATGACTGAGCCTTACATGTCCATCCGAGCATGTACCATAAACACTGACCGAGCCTTGCAAGTCCCTCCGAGAATTAACCATAAACACTGACCAGCCTTATATGTCCATCCGAGCATGTACCATAAACACTGACCGAGCCTTACATGTCCATCCGAGCATGTACCATAAACACTGACCGAGCCTTACATGTCCATCCGAGCATGTACCATAAACAGTGACCGAGCCTTACATGTCCATCCGAGCATGTACCATAAACACTGACCGAGCCTTGTAAGTCCATCCGAGCATGTACCATAAACACTGACCGAGCCTTGCAAGTCCCTCCGAGAATGTACCATAAACACTGACCAGCCTTACATGTCCATCCGGGCATGTACCATAAACAATGACCGAGCCTTACATGTCCATCCGAGCATGTACCATAAACACTGACCGAGCCTTGCAAGTCCCTCCGAGAATGTACCATAAACACTGACCAGCCTTACATGTCCATCCGAGCATGTACCATAAACACTGACCGAGCCTTGCAAGTCCCTCCGAGAATGTACCATAAACACTGACCAGCCTTACATGTCCATCCGAGCATGTACCATAAACAGTGACCGAGCCTTACATGTCCATCTGACCATGTTCCAGAAACACTGACCGAGCCTTACATGTCCATCTGACCATGCTCCAGAAACACTGACCGTGCCTTACATGTCCATCCGAGCATGTACCATAAACAGTGACCGAGCCTTACATGTCCATCTGAGCATGTACCATAAACACTGACCAGCCTTACATGTCCATCCGAGCATGTACCATAAACACTGACCAGCCTTACATGTCCATGCGAGCATGTTCCAGAAACAGTGACCAAGCCTTACATGTCCATCCGACCATGTTCCAGAAACAGTGACCAAGCCTTACTTGTATCCCGATACATACCATCAATACTGATGGTACCTGACATGTCCATCCTGACAGGGCCTGCGCCAGGTGTGTGCAGCTGCACTTGGCCCCGCGCTGATGGGGGCCCTGCGCAGAGGGTGTTGTTGACCCACTCGTTTTGCAGGCTGCAGCGTGTGCCGTGTGCTCAGAGTAACTCAACCTGCTGAGGTGCACTCTGAGCACACGGGCGGCCCACACTTCAACATGCATGATGACGGGGAACTTGCCGGAGTTGTGGAATATCTTGGCTGTTCTACCTCGAGGCTGAGCTCCCTTTTTGTTTGTCCTTTGAGGCAACGTGTCACATCTCAACCTCCTGCTTCCATTCTGGAAAGACAAATACCCCCCTCCCAGCGGCCCAATAGGCCCTGCTGGCCTTTTGGGCTCTGCAGGGGGGACATGCCAGGGAATGAGAAATACACTTTGACACCTTCTCTTTAAGGATGCCATATCGGACACATTTTTATTCCTTACATTATAACGAAAAATGCGACTTAAAAACCAGACATCACCAATAACAATAAACCTCCTGGTACTGACAGGTGGTCCAGGCGGACCGCGCCCTCCGCCCTTCAAGACGGCGCATGGTGGCGAGGAGGTTTCCAGCTCCCCACCATCCCTGCTCTGTGTGGGGGGCATCCCAGGAGGCAGGGGTGCTGCTAGGTCTGGAAAAGAGCCGGGGCTACGGTGATGTCGGAACTGTCGGGACTGGGGGCTACCTAGTATTTTGGGCTACAACCAAAAGACCATGGGCTATAGCCCCTTTAGCCCCCCCCAGCCCCCCAGCGACGCCTCTGCCAGGAGGCGCTCTTCAGCCTTGCTCAGGGCTTCTGCGTGGAACGCATTTCTGAAAGCAAACTGATTTCAGCTCAGATGTCTGCAGGGGAGCATTCCCCACAAATCCTGGGGCCGGCCCTCTAAGGTTGCCCTTGAGTGCAAGCATGGGGGGCAGCGCACGGCGAGACTCTCATTGGTATGACGGTATCGTGGCCAGGTCAGTCCAGAGAGTAGGGCATCATAGGGTGCTTGGGAGCACTCAATATGTGAGCAGCTGATGCGATTGCCTGATGGCGGCTGCATCCTGACATTAGGTGTGGTGGTGTTGAGAGATCAGTTGAGTGTGTGCAGTTTGGTGGTTGATCTCCGAGGCTGGATCCTGGAGGCGTTAGGCCTGTGTAGGATGCTTATGTGTGCATCTAGGCCGAGTTTTCATGGGGTATAGCTGCGTTCTAGCAGGATGTTGAGGTGTTCAAGGAGTATTGTTCGTATGTGAGCAGCTAGGCTGAAATTGATCGAGGGGTGCAGCTGCGCTCTAAGTGTTGGTGTAGAGTAGAGAGTGAGCATAGTGATAGGAGAAGTGAGTGTCTGGAGTGGTTTTTTTATTCCTACAGCTCACTGTTCCGGATTACATGTACGCGTTTCTCGATAGCTGCGCTCAGAGGAGATGCACAGGAGGCAGATAGGCCTGGGCAGTGGCCTCAGGAAGCGGATAGTCAGCAGTCATATACCTAGTGCTTGCAGGACGCTAAGCTTGTCATCTACGATAACCAGGTCCTGATTCTGTCTTGGTGACTTATTAGTCGCTTTCAGTGGTGTCATTGCTCCGTATCTCCTCAAATATTTGTCCGCAGGTTGCAGGGTTTCAGCGGCCGTAGGTGGTCTTATTCGGGTTTATGGAAAGAGCCCGTTTTTAGAGCTTTTCCAGAAATGTCAAGGCGGTAGAGGGGCCCACTGTAGGACTCGACTACTCATTCGCAGGATACAAGCAGCTTTTGAGGGCAGACCCAAAGGTCAGTATTCTGGAAAGGTTCTCGATATCACAGGGTAGTGAGGTCCACGGAGGCTGGGAGGAGGGCATGAGAAGTAGAAGAAGCTGTGGTGGGCTAGAGGGTCTGTTATCTGATACATTAAGCTCGGCTTCGGAGGGAGAGTAAAGGTAGCAAGTGTTAGCCAGGTTTGTAGAGGTGAAATCCCACGCATAGTCTTGAATGCCAACAGGAAGAATTTGAAGAGTGACTCGTACAGCTGGACAGATAGCTCAGCAGGTTGAGATCTCCCTGCTAATATCGGTATGTGATCTGCAGGCCGTGGCTTTCAATCCTGGGCAATGCAATCTCTGCCTTTCATCCGACTAAATGTGCCATGTGGGTACCAGTGACGGTCAGGAAATAATAATAATTGCATATCAAACATTTTATGGAAAGGGTTTTGGCGAATTATTATTATTTAATTGTGGGCCAATTCCCCCAAGACGTTGAGCAGGGGAGTGCGAGTTTCAAATGAATAATAATGGAGAGTGCGGCCCTAATGAATAGCGCCTGACGTGTGCACCCTGAAGTGTAGAGCCACCCTCCAACCAACCATAAAGGGACCAGAGATCCCTGCTCTGCCATTCACCCAGCATTCATGCCAGGCACTGCACCCCGATACCACAGCCAGCCCCGTTTCTTGGCCCGGGCGCAGAGCTGAAGCGCTCAGGAGGGGGGCGCAGTAAGGGGTCCACCCAGAAAGCTGCGTTTGAGCTTTCCGGACAACAGATGAAGCAGCCTGCTGTGCGGGTGTGTGCTCCTGTGTGATGTGCGGCTGCTGCTCTCTGCTGTGCCGGTGTGTGCTCCTGTGTGATGTGCGGCTGCTGCTCTCTGCTGTGCCGGTGTGTGCTCCAGTGTGATGTGTGGCTGCTGCTCTCTGCTGTGCCGGTGTGTGCTCCTGTGTGATGTGTGGCTGCTGCTCTCTGCAGTGCCAGTGTGTGCTCCTGTGTGATGTGTGGCTGCTGCTCTCTGCTGTGCTGGTGTGTGCTCCTGTGTGATGTGCGGCTGCTGCTCTCTGCCGACTGCAGGAATGCATATTCCAAACGCAGCGCATGAGATGCTCTGGAGTCACGCACCCCGTGCACCCCTCATTCTTTGTGCTGACAGCCTTTCAAGTGGGGCAAATTATAGGTGATGGCTCATTCAACAAGCTATAGTTTTTACACATATGTGCTTAACATGTCAGTGTTAAGAACTGGACATGGGGCATTTTTACTCACAAGGCCAGCACAAGTATCAGTTAGCTGACCAAACCTATGCATTCATCAAAGAGAATTAACGTGCCACACAGAAAAAGTTTTAAACTATGTTCTTTAGGTTCATGTCTCTTTATTTGACACACCAAAACGTTTTTTTTTGTATATTACTTTTTAGTTACATATGGCGCCTCCCTGGGAAGGTTATTTTCTTGCTTAAGTATTCAAGGGGCTGATTTGGGACATGGACTATATGCATTCGCTCAGCATCAAAGTTCTTATAATTGTCTAAACAAGCCAGGCACTGTCTAGCGCGCACACCAGATAGCAACTCAATGTCACTTGGCACTTTGATTAGGAAAGCAGTGTTCATTGGGTGTCACTATGCAGACAGTAGTCCATGGCAAAGCAATACAGTGAGATATGTGTACAGAAATTATTTGTGTGCTGCACAAGTCACCAGCCTGTTGGTTAATGGTGTCTATGTGGTGCTCCCTTATGTAACAGAACATATATATATACCTGTTTTTGTCTGATGTGTCCAATGTCCATACAAGAGCAGACTGGAACCGTGTGTGTATTTGGCTCTGACGAGCATGCCACACTGTGCCCACACTGAAACGCATAAAGCAATCAAGGAAGTTGCCTCAAATTACATCCACGAGGCCAAACGCCCTTTCTACACTGTTGCACCATGGTTTTCACTAGCTGCAAGCCAGCACTAATGAGAAATGCTAATGCCAGCTCTGTTAGAGCATGGACCTGCTCTTATTTTGCTGAAATAACCCCTCAGGTCTGTGTAATAGTGAGGAGGTAGTGGCTGAGGAACTGTAGACACTTTACCATGCATTCGAAGCAGGGCTTGTTTAAAACGCTTCCTCGGCTTATTACTGATCAGGCTAAAGTTTCAAAGAGGTACAATCCTTTCTGTGCATTGGGTCTCTCTTGCGCCGTGTCCTGCCCTGTCCGTAGATAGAATTCCCTAAAGATGTTTCTGTATTGGGGTTGGGCATGCTCGAGATCCAGCCCTTCCTGCTCTAAAATTCTCCAGAAACAAGAAGCAAAAGAGCCCTTGTACCCATTTGAGTGGCTGATGTTGCAGCCATTTTATACTCACATCCAAAAACTTAAGCTGTCCAAATGAGCATGAATGGTTTATGGTTACAAACATTTTACTGTTAAGGTGAGTGTTGTGAACAGTGATTCGAGCACCAAGTCATGCGTCGATTATGCATTTAGAGATTCACACATATAATCCTTTTATCACAGACTTGTTTATCAAAGGTAGAGATCTCTGATCACTGTTACAGTCCTGAAATGCTCTGTGATTTAATGAAAAGCATATAGGAATCCTCATTGGTGCTATTTGTCCCTGTTCCCACCCTCGGAGAGGTATTGTGAAAGAGTAAAATAAGAGTGCACACGACTGTTCATTTTGGAATGATAACCTTTACGAGAAAATAATACATATGGTTAGTCTACTATGGCCCCTTCCGAAATACAAGTGGGGTGGTACGAACAGAACTTCGGCAACACAGGGCCAGGGGTCAGTGGGCCCTCAGACGCTGGTAGGCTGGTCACACCCCAGTGTACCAGTACGGACAGGTTGACACTGCATTCATGCAAGGCCTTCCCTAAGAGCAGGTGACAGAAAAACCATGTACTTGGGCAGCAGCAGCAGCTGTGTTTTCACATTAGATTTCTTCTGTAAAGTGCTTGAATTACAATGAAATGAAACCAGCTGCATTTATAGAGCATATGAGACTCACACATGCAAGTGCCATGGCCGGGATCCAAGGTATACAGGGGTCTCGCAAACTTTCCCATACACTGGATCCTCAGAATAGGGACGACCGACCTTGATCCTGCCTGCTGCGAGATGGTTCAACCAGCCTTAGACCTGGCTACTTTGGGTCAATATGGCCTGCCTTGGTCCTGCCTGCTCTGAGATGATCTGCCGCACCTTGGTCCTGCCTGCTGCGAGATCATCGCCCCTCCTTGATCCTGCCTGCTCTGAGATGATCGCCCCTCCTTGATCCTGCCTGCTCTGAGATGATCTGCCGCACCTTGGTCCTGCCTGCTGCGAGATCATCGCCCCTCCTTGATCCTGCCTGCTCTGAGATGATCGCCCCTCCTTGATCCTGCCTGCTCTGAGATGATCGCCCCTCCTTGATCCTGCCTGCTCTGAGATGATCGCCACTCCTTGGTCCTGCCTGCTGCGAGATGATCGCCCCACATTGGTCCTAGCTGCTCTCAGATTATCGCCGCCCCTCCTTGATCCTGCCGGCTCTGAGATGAACTGCCCCGCCTTGGTCCTGCCTGCTGCCAGATGGTCTGCCCTGCCTTGGTCCTGCCTGCTGCCAGATGGTCTGCCCCGCCTTGGTCCTGCCTGCTGCGAGATGATCTGCCCCGCATTGGTCCTGCCTGCTGCGAGATGGTCCCCCCTCCTTGGTCCTGTCTGCTGCGAGATGGTCGCCCCTCCTTGATCCTGCCTGCTGCCAGATGGTCTGCCCTGCCTTGGTCCTGCCTGCTGCTAGATGGTCTGCCCTGCCTTGGTCCTGTCTGCTCTGAGATGATCTGCCCCACCTTGGTCCTGCCTGCTGCAAGATGGTCTGCCCCACCTTGGACCTGCCTGCTGCGAGATGATCTGCCCCGCCTTGGTCCTGCCTGCTGTGAGATGGTCCCCCCTCCTTGGTCCTGTTTGCTGTGAGATGGTCGCCCCTCCTTGATCCTGCCTGCTGCCAGATGGTCTGCCCTGCCTTGGTCCTGCGCTGCCAGATGGTCTGCCCTGCCTTGGTCCTGTCTGCTCTGAGATTATCTGCCCCACCTTGGTCCTGCCTGCTGCGAGATTGTCTGCCCCGCCTTGGTCCTGCCTGCTGCGAGATGATCTGCCCCTCCTTGGACCTGCCTGCTGCGAGATGATCGCCGCCCCTCCTTGATCCTACCTGCTCTGAGATGATCTGCCCCGCCTTGGTCCAACCTGCTGTGAGATGGTCTGCCCTGCCTTGGTCCTGCCTGCTGCGAGATGATTGCCGCCCCTCCTTGATCCTACCTGCTCTGAGATGATCTGACCCGCCTTGGTCCTGCCTGCTGTGAGATGGTCTGCCCGGCCTTGGTCCTGCCTGCTGTGAGATGATCTGCCCTGCCTTGGTCCTGCCTGCTGCCAGATGGTCTGCCCTGCCTTGGTCCTGCCTGCTGCCAGATGATCTGCCCCGCCTTGGTCCTGTCTGCTCTGAGATGATCTGCCCTGCCTTGGTCCTGCCTGCTGCGAGATGATCTGCCCTGCCTTGGTCCTGCCTGCTGCGAGATGATCTGCCCTGCCTTGGTCCTGCCTGCTATGAGATGGTCTGCCCTGCCTTGGTCCTGCCTGCTGTGAGATGATCGCCGCCCCTCCTTGATCCTACCTGCTCTGAGATGATCTGCCCCGCCTTGGTCCTGCCTGCTGCGAGATGATCTGCCCCACCTTGGTCCTGCCTGCTGCGAGATGGTCTGCCCCACCTTGGTCCTGCCTGCTGTGAGATGGTCTGCCCCACCTTGGTCCTGCCTGCTGCGAGATGATCGCCGCCCCTCCTTGATCTTACCTGCTCTGAGATGATCTGCCCCGCCTTGGTCCTGCCTGCTGTGAGATGGTCTGCCCTGCCTTGGTCCTGCCTGCTGCGAGATGATCGCTGCCCCTCCTTGATCCTACCTGCTCTGAGATGATCTGACCCGCCTTGGTCCTGCCTGCTGTGAGATGGTCTGCCCGGCCTTGGTCCTGCCTGCTGTGAGATGATCTGCCCTGCCTTGGTCCTGCCTGCTGCCAGATGGTCTGCCCTGCCTTGGTCCTGCCTGCTGCCAGATGATCTGCCCCGCCTTGGTCCTGTCTACTCTGAGATGATCTGCCCTGCCTTGGTCCTGCCTGCTGCGAGATGATCTGCCCTGCCTTGGTCCTGCCTGCTGCGAGATGATCTGCCCTGCCTTGGTCCTGCCTGCTATGAGATGGTCTGCCCTGCCTTGGTCCTGCCTGCTGCAAGATGATCGCCGCCCCTCCTTGATCCTACCTGCTCTGAGATGATCTGCCCCGCCTTGGTCCTGCCTGCTGCGAGATGATCTGCCCCGCCTTGGTCCTGCCTGCTGCGAGATGGTCTGCCCCACCTTGGTCCTGCCTGCTGTGAGATGGTCTGCCCCACCTTGGTCCTGCCTGCTGCGAGATGATCTGCCCCGCCTTGGTCCTGCCTGCTGCGAGATGGTCGCCCCTCCTTGGTCCTGTCTGCTGCGAGATGGTCGCCCCTCCTTGATCCTGCCTGCTCTGAGATGATCGCCCCTCCTTGATCCTGCCTGCTCTGAGATGATCGCCACTCCTTGGTCCTGCCTGCTGCGAGATGATCGCTGCCCCTCCTTGATCCTACCTGCTCTGAGATGATCTGCCCCGCCTTGGTCCTGCCTCCTGTGAGATGGTCTGCCCTGTATTGTTCCTGCCTGCTGCGAGATGATCGCCGCCCCTCCTTGATCCTACCTGCTCTGAGATGATCTGCCCCGCCTTGGTCCTGCCTGCTGTGAGATGGTCTGCCCGGCCTTGGTCCTGCCTGCTGCCAGATGGTCTGCCCTGCCTTGGTCCTGCCTGCTGCCAGATGGTCTGCCCCGCCTTGGTCCTGCCTGCTGCGAGATGATCTGCCCCGCCTTGGTCCTGCCTGCTGCGAGATGGTCCCCCCTCCTTGGTCCTGTCTGCTGCGAGATGGTCGCCCCTCCTTGATCCTGCCTGCTGCCAGATGGTCTGCCCTGCCTTGGTCCTGCGCTGCCAGATGGTCTGCCCTGCCTTGGTCCTGCCTGCTGCCAGATGGTCTGCCCTGCCTTGGTCCTGTCTGCTCTGAGATGATCTGCCCCGCCTTGGTCCTGCCTGCTGCGAGATGGTCTGCCCCACCTTGGTCCTGCCTGCTGCGAGATGATCTGCCCCGCCTTGGTCCTGCCTGCTGTGAGATGGTCTGCCCTGCCTTGGTCCTGCCTGCTGTGAGATGGTCTGCCCTGCCTTGGTCCTGCCTGCTGTGAGATGGTCTGCCCTGCCTTGGTCCTGCCTGCTGTGATATGGTCTGCCCTGCCTTGGTCCTGCCTGCTGCGAGATGATTGCCGCCCCTCCTTGATCCTACCTGCTCTGAGATGATCTGCCCCGCCTTGGTCCTGCCTGCTGCGAGATGATCTGCCCCGCCTTTGTCCTGCCCGCTGCGAGATGGTCTGCCCCACCTTGGTCCTGCCTGCTGCGAGATGGTCTGCCCCACCTTGGTCCTGCCTGCTGCGAGATGATCTGCCCAGCCTTGGTCCTGCCTGCTGCGAGATGGTCGCCCCTCCTTGGTCCTGTCTGCTGCGAGATGGTCGCCCCTCCTTGATCCTGCCTGCTGCCAGATGGTCTGCCCTGCCTTGGTCCTGCCTACTGCCAGATGGTCTGTCCTGCCCTGGTCCTGCCTGCTGCTAGATGGTCTGCCCTGCCTTGGTCCTGTCTGCTCTGAGATGATCTGCCCTGCCTTGGTCCTGCCTGCTGCGAGATGGTCTGCCCCACCTTGGTCCTGCCTGCTGCGAGATGATCTGCCCCGCCTTGGTCCTGCCTGCTGCGAGATGGTCGCCCCTCCTTGGTACTGTCTGCTGCGAGATGGTCGCCCCTCCTTGATCCTGCCTGCTGCCAGATGGTCTGCCCTGCCTTGGTCCTGCCTACTGCCAGATGGTCTGCCCTGCCCTGGTCCTGCCTGCTGCTAGATGGTCTGCCCTGACTTGGTCCTGTCTGCTCTGAGATGATCTGCCCTGCCTTGGTCCTGCCTGCTGCGAGATGGTCTGCCCCACCTTAGTCCTGCCTGCTGCGAGATGGTCGCCCCTCCTTGGTCCTGTCTGCTGCAAGATGGTCGCCCCTCCTTGATCCTGCCTGCTGCCAGATGGTCTGCCCTGCCTTGGTCCTGCCTGCTGCCAGATGGTCTGCCCTGCCTTGGTCCTGCCTGCTGCCAGATGGTCTGCCCTGCCTTCATCCTGCCTGCTGCCAGATGGTCTGCCCTGCCTTTGTCCTGCCTGCTGCGAGATGATCTGCCCCTACTTGGTCCTGCCTGCTGCGAGATGATCGCCGCCCCTCCTTGATCCTACCTGCTCTGAGATGATCTGCCCCGCCTTGGTCCTGCCTGCTGTGAGATGGTCTGCCCTGCCTTGTTCCTGCCTGATGCGAGATGATCGCCGCCCCTCCTTGATCCTACCTGCTCTGAGATGATCTGCCCCGCCTTGGTCCTGCCTGCTGTGAGATGGTCTGCCCCGCCTTGGTCCTGCCTGCTGCCAGATGGTCTGCCCTGCCTTGGTCCTGCCTGCTGCCAGATGGCCTGCCCTGCCTTGGTCCTGCCTGCTGCGAGATGGTCTGCCCCACCTTGGTCCTGCCTGCTGCTAATGGTCTGCCCTGCCTTGGTCCTGTCTGCTCTGAGATGATCTGCCCCACCTTGGTCCTGCCTGCTGCGAGATGGTCTGTCCCACCTTGGTCCTGCCTGCTGCGAGATGATCAGCCCCGCCTTGGTCCTGCCTGCTGCGAGATGGTCGCCCCTCCTTGGTCCTGTCTGCTGCGAGATGGTCGCCCCTCCTTGATCCTGCCTGCTGCCAGATGGTCTGCCCTGCCTTGGTCCTGCCTGCTGCTAGATGGTCTGCCCTGCCTTGGTCCTGCCTGCTGCCAGATGGTCTGCCCTGCCTTGGTCCTGCCTGCTGCCAGATGGTCTGCCCTGCCTTGGTCCTGCCTGCTGTGAGATGATCTGCCCTGCCTTGGCCCTGCCTGCTGCCAGATGGTCTGCCCTGCCTGCTGCCAGATGGTCTGCCCTGCCTTGGTCCTGCCTGCTGCCAGATGGTCTGCCCTGCCTTGGTCCTGCCTGCTGCCAGATGGTCTGCCCTGCCTTGGTCCTGCCTGCTGTGAGATGATCTGCCCTGCCTTGGTCCTGCCTGCTGCCAGATGGTCTGCCCCACCTTGGTCCTGCCTGCTGCGAGATGGTCGCCCCTCCTTGGTCCTGTCTGCTGCGAGATGGTCGCCCCTCCTTGATCCTGCCTGCTGCCAGATGGTCTGCCCTGCCTTGGTCCTGCCTGCTGCTAGATGGTCTGCCCTGCCTTGGTCCTGCCTGCTGCCAGATGGTCTGCCCTGCCTTGGTCCTGCCTGCTGCCAGATGGTCTGCCCTGCCTTGGTCCTGACTGCTGACAGATGGTCTGCCCTGCCTTGGTCCTGCCTGCTGCCAGATGGTCTGCCCTGCCTTGGTCCTGCCTGCTGCCAGATGGTCTGCCCTGCCTTGGTCCTGCCTGCTGCCAGATGATCTGCCCCGCCTTGGTCCTGCCTGCTGCGAGATGACCGCCGCCCCTCCTTGATCCTGTCTGATAGGGGGCGATGCAGCCCACCTTGGGGCAATGTGGCTTCCTTGGCCTGCCTGCTTTGGGATGATCTGGACGTCTTGGGCTTACCTGCTTTGGGGCGATCAGGCCATTCTTGGGCCTGCCTTGATGAGGCTGCCAGCTTCGTGCAATGATTCCTGTCTTGGTCCTGCCCGTGTGGTAGGATGCCAAGGCTTGGTCGGCCTCACGAAGCTCCTGCCGGCGGCATTAGGCCTGCATGAGCCCCAGTCTCGCCGGGTCTCCCAGTGTCGACCACCGCAGGCTGGAAAGGGCCTCTCTGCATTTCTGGCACAGTTCTGCTCTTCGGAGTGAAAGCTCCTGGTGCTGCTTGGGCCAAAACTGATGGGGCCCCTCTGTACCCCTGTGGCCCCTGCAGCGCAGCCTAGTCCCCCATCTTCTGGTGGCCGGGCCCTGGCCGCACATCCGAAAATAAAAACACCCCGTCAAAGAGATTTCAAAATGCGAGAAAAATATGGGAGGCTAAAAGGAGGCTGGGATTGGGCTGTAATCCCTGCTCTAGCATCAAGAGCTCAGGGCAAGCTCCCAGCTGAGCTTCCCCAGCTGCTCAGTGGCAGATCCGAACCCCCCGGGCCGCCTCATCCTGCAGCCCCTCTGGGGGGTGGGGGGACTCGGCTCCGACCCCCTACCAGTATAGTCTATTCAGTTCAGATCATGTGATCTGCAGGCGGGCCCCCAGTTATCAGCCTGAGCTTTCTCTAGGAACACAACATTCACCCCACCCTAAATGACATCAGCAAGGCAGGAGGATGAAAGGGCTGTGGCCTGGGGAGGGGGGTGGGCAATGGCGGTGAGGTGGGGGTCATATATCCTTTCATACCAGGGTCCCGAACTGGACAGAGATGGTGTCTGTACCTGGACAGAGGAGGGGTCTGTACCTGGGCAGAGGAGGGGTCTGCACCTGGACAGAGGAGGGGTCTGTACCTGGGCAGAGGAGGGGTCTGTACCTGGGCAGAGGAGGGGTCTGTACCTGGGCAGAGGAGGGATCTGTACCTAGACAGAGGAGGGTTCTGCACCTGGACAGAGGAGGGCTCTGTACCTGGACAGACGAGGGGTCTGCACCTGGACAGAGGAGGGGTCTGTACCTGGAAGGAGGAGGTGTCTGCACCTGGACAGACGAGGGGTCTGTATCTGGACAGAGGAGGTGTCTGTATCTGGGAAGAGGAGGGGTCTGTACTGGACAGAGGAGGTGTCTGTATCTGGGAAGAGGAGGGCTCTCTACGTGGGCAGAGGAGGTGTCTGTGGGCATAGGAGGGGTCTGTACCTGGGCGGAGGAGGGGTCTGTACCTGGACAGAGGAGGGTCTGTACCTGGGCAGAGGTGGGGTCTGTACCTGGACAGAGGAGGTATCTGTACCTGGGCAGAGTAGGGGTCTGTACCGGGGCAGTGGAGGGGTCTGTACCTGGACAGAAGAGGGGTCTCTACCTGGACGGAGTAGGGGTCTGCACCTGGACAGATGAGGGGTCTGTATCGTACCTGGGCAGAGGAGGCATCTGAACCTGGACAGAGGCGGGGTCTGTACCTGGCCAGAGGAGGTGTCTGTGGGCAGAGGAGGGGTCTGTACCTGGGCAGAGGTGGGGTCTGTACCTGGACAGAGGAGGGGCTGGACAGAAGAGGTGTCTTTACCTGGGCAGAAGAGGTGTCTGTACCTGGACAGAGGAGGGTTCTGCACCTGGACAGAGGAGGTATCTGCACCTGGACAGAGGGGTCTGTACCTGGACAGACGAGGGGTCTGCACCTGGACAGAGGAGGGGTCTGTACCTGGAAGGAGGAGGTGTCTGCACCTGGACAGACGAGGTATCTGCACCTGGACAGAGGAGGGGTCTGTACCTGGACAGAGGAGGGGTCTGTACCTGGACAGAGGAGGGGTCTGTATCTGGGAAGAGGAGGGGTCTGTACTGGACAGAGGAGGTGTCTGTATCTGGGAAGAGGAGGGCTCTCTACGTGGGCAGAGGAGGTCTCTGTGGGCAGAGAAGGGGTCTGTACCTGGGCAGAGGAGGGGTCTGTACCTGGGCGGAGGAGGGGTCTGTACCTGGGCGGAGGAGAGTCTGTACCTGGGCAGAGGTGGGGTCTGTATCTGGACAGAGGAGGTATCTGTATCTGGGCAGAGTAGGGGTCTGTACCGAGGCAGTGGAGGGGTCTGTACCTGGACAGAGGAAGGGTCTGTACCTGGACAGAAGAGGGGTCTCTACCTGGACGGAGTAGGGGTCTGCACCTGGACAGAGGCGGGGTCTGTACCTGGCCAGAGGAGGTGTCTGTGAGCAGAGGAGGGGTCTGTACCTGGGCCGAGGAGGTGTCTGTGGGCAGAGGAGGGGTCTGTACCTGGGCAGAGGTGGGGTCTGTACCTGGACAGAGGAGGGGCTGGACAGAAGAGGTGTATGTACCTGGACAGAAGAGGTGTCTGTACCTGGGCAGAAGAGGTGTCTGTGGAAGAGGTGTCTGTACCTGGACAAAGGAGGGGTCTGTACTGTACCTGGGCAGAGGAGGGATCTGTACCTGAGTAGAGGTGGGTCTGTACCTGGACAGAGGAGGGGCTGGACAGAAGAGGTGTCTGTACCTGGGCAGAAGAGGTGTCTGTACCAGGGCAGAAGAGGTGTCTGTACCTGGACAGAGGAGGGTCTGTACTGTACCTGGACAGAGGAGGCATCTGTACCTGGACAGAGGAGGTGTCTGTACCTGCACAGAGGAGGGGTATGTACCTGGACAGAGGAGGAGTCTGTACCTGGACAGAGGAGGCGTCTGTACCTGGACAGAGGAGGCATCTGTACCTGGCTAGAGGAGGGGTCTGTAGCTGAGCAGAGGAGGTGTTAGCGGGCAGAGGGGGGTCTGTACCTGGGCAGAGGAGTAGTAATCAGAGCACAGATGGCTACTGTGGGGGGGGGTAGTGATCGGAGCACAGCAGGCTACAGAGTGTGGGGGTAGTGATCGGAACAGAGCAGGCTACTGGGAGGGCAGTGATCGGAGCATAGCAGGCTACAGGGGGTAGTGATCGGAGCAGAGCAGGCTACTGGGGGTAGTGATCGGAGCAGAGCAGGCTACAGGGTGTGGGGGTAGTGATCGGAACAGAGCAGGCTACTGGGGGGGCAGTGATGGGAGCAGAGCAGGCTACGGAGGGTAGTGATTGGAGCAGAGCAGGCTACTGGGGAGTAGTGATCGGAGCAGAGCAAGCTACAGGGTGTGGGGGTAGTGATCGGTACAGAGCAGGCTATGGGGGGGCAGTGATCGGAGCAGAGCAGGCTACAGGGTGTGGGGGGTAGTGATCGGAACAGAGCAGGCTACTGGGGGGTAGTGATCGGAGCAGAGCAGGCTACAGGGTGTGGGGGGTAGTGATCGGAACAGAGCAGGCTACTGGGGGGGCAGTGATCGGAGCAGAGCAGGCTACAGGGTGTGGGGGGTAGTGATTGGTACAGAGCAGGCTACAGGGTGTGGGGGGGTAGTGATCGGAGCAGAGCAGGCTACTGGGGGGTAGTGATCGGAGCAGAGCAGGCTACATGGTGTGGGGGGTAGTGATCGGAGCAGAGCAGGCTACTGGGGGGGTAGTGATCGGAACAGAGCAGGCTACTGTTGCTGCTCTCGCAGGTGAGAGATTTGGCAGGCTCTTGCTGTTGCAGATGTGGGCCTCGGCCTGCAACTTGCTCAGTTTTCTCCTTCAAGGAAATGAAAGAACAAGAAGTCATCTCTCTCCTGAAATCTATCAAACCCACGTTTTGTAAAGGGGACACCTGCCTGCTCCCCTCATCAAAGAATACGCCCCTACCCTCGCCCCCTTCCTCACGGCCTTTATAAATGCCAATTTCACGACAGGCCAAGTCCCATCCTGCCTCAAGGAAGCTTGGGTACGCCCTCTCCTGAAAAAAACCCTGCTCGCCCCAACCATCCCAGGGAACTACAGAGCTATCACCACAGTCCCTTTTCTCTTAAAGATCCTCGACAAAACAGCTTAACTGCAAGTCCAAAAACACCTTGCGGCTAATAACCTACTTGGTCTCCGGCAGTCAGGCCTCGGTCCAGGCCAGGGCACCTAAACCGCCCTATTAGACCTCAAAAACCAAATGGATGACTTCAGAGACTCGGGCAAACCAGCCCTCCTTCTGCTCCTTGACCTGTCCGCAGCTTTTGATTTGGTGGACCATAATACCTTGTGCCCCCATCTCTCATCCAATGCCAATTTCTCCCCCAAGGCTAAAGACTGGATCAGATCCTTTCTCCAGGAAAGAGTTATGAACGTTTTTTCTGATCAAGCCTGCGCCCACCATAGTCTTATCAAATGTGGAGTCCCACAGGGCTCGGGCATTTCACCCACACTCTACAACCTGTTCACAAGGTCACTATTCAACATACTGGACACGCTAGGCAACACATATACTAATTATGCTGATGACACGCAGGTCCTCATCCCCCTTACAGGCAACTATGAGTCTGACATGAAAACCCTTAACTCCATCTATTTAACAATCCAAACCTGGATGGCAGAAAGCTGGCTGTGTCTGAACGGTGAAAAAACTCAACTACTTCTTATTGGATCACCCGCAACCCTAAAGAAACTTGACAAATAGTACTGCTCATTCACTATCGACAATATGCAAATCCCTGTCTCAGAGGCAGTCAAAACCCTGGGGGTATACCTAGACTCCAACCTCTCTGTGATCCGACGGGTTAACGCCATCACGTCCGCGGCGGCTTTCCACTCAAAACTGATGAATGCAGCTAGACCTTTCCTGTCAGAGCAGAATTGCCTCACCATAGCGAGAGCAATAATCGTGTCTCGGCTTGATTATTACAACGCCCTTCTAGCCGGCACCTCTGCTACAAATATCAGTAAAACTCCAGACTATTCACAATAATGCCCTCAGGGCTGCCACTGGCATATCCAAAAGAGATCACATTTCAATAACCAGGAGACAAGTCCATTGGCTTCCTATCAAAGAACGCATCATATTCAAAACCCTAGCCCGCACGCACAAAGGCATCCACAACACTGCCCCCCGGTACCTATCGCAGAGAATAGCTAAACCAACCCTAGACAGACCCACCAGAACCGCATATACCAATCGAATTACCATCCCTAACACCATGAGGGCCCGTGCAGGAGGTTCCAGTTTCCCGGTTATTGCTGCAACCCATTGGAACACCTACCACCCCACCTCAGAAGCATAAGACTTGCACATAGCCTTCCAGAAAGCTATAAAACATTGTTGTTTGTTTAGACTTGGACTGATTGGCCTCGTTGCTTGCCGAGATTTTCAGCTACCACCATGTCAGCTACCACCATGTCAGCTACCACCATGCAATGTAAGCTACACTTATACCATGTGACATAACTAACTTGTAACCATCTATGTAACCATCCATGCCTCGCTCTGTTAGGTGTTTCTTACTGTAACCTTGAGCCAAGAACTCTCACCTGTAACTAAGACATGTTCTTGCGACAGCGCCTCGATGCCCTTGGGCTGTAAGTGAGCTTTACAAATATAAAAAATAAAATAAATAAAAGTGCTCTGGGGGGTTGGTGCAGGGGATCTGGAGTCTATGCACAGGCTCTAGGGCGCAGGGGTTCTGGAGCCCTATTTAATGTGCCCTGGGAGCTTAATGCTGGGGCTCTAGGGTCTGTGTACCGGATCTAGTGCACAGGCGTTCTGGAGCCCTGTGTAATGTGCTCTGGGGGGTTGGTGCAGGGGATCTGGAGTCTATGCACAGGCTCTAGGGCGCAGGGGTTCTGGAGCCCTATTTAATGTGCCCTGGGAGCTTAATGCTGGGGCTCTAGGGTCTGTGTACCGGATCTAGTGCACAGGGGTTCTGGAGCCCTGTGTAATGTGCTCTGGGGGGTTGGTGCAGGGGATCTGGAGTCTATGCACAGGCTCTAGGGCGCAGGGGTTCTGGAGCCCTATTTAATGTGCCCTGGGAGCTTAATGCTGGGGCTCTAGGGTCTGTGTACCGGATCTAGTGCACAGGCGTTCTGGAGCCCTGTGTAATGTGCTCTGGGGACTACGTACAGGGGTTTTGGGCTCTATGCAGGGGCTGTGGGGCACAGAGGCTCTGGATTCTTATGTAACATGCTCTGAGTACATGGTGCAGGGGCTTGGGTGTCTGTGCACGCCTGTAGGGCACTTGGGTTCTGCAGCCAAACCGTTTGGCACTGGGTGGGGCAGATATGACCTCTGCGATACCGCCAGTCTCATGGGCAACTTCTGGCATATGCAGCTCAAGAGGGACAATCTTCTGGGTCTGGCCCGGGGGCTGGCCGATGTGGGGCACAGCTGAGCCGCCTGGTCTGGGTTGCCCCGCCCATGCGGTTTTTGGCTGTGTGGCCCGGTCCTCACCACTAGTCGCTCCGTACACGCTGCCATGTCTTTGCTGTTGAGCCTGCACAGACTGACCCCTGGCTGTGGTGACTGCTCGATAGGCCCTGTGAGTGCCTGGGCTGCACCAGGCATGCAGTCTGGGCCCACAGTTGATGCTGTGTTATCCCTGACAAACGTGTACCAGCGAGTAACAGTCATTTAGCTGCCAATTGTCGCCGCTGGCTCCTGCTTTCAACTGTTCCGCCCACTCAATGTTCACTCTTTTCAAGTTTCTCTCCCCTGAACATTTGTTCCCCTTCCCAGCCAACTCCTGGGGCAAGGGAGTGTGAGGGGCCAGAAATGCGAGATGGACACAAAATTGTAGTTTTCTCAATGTTTGCCATTCATTAAAATAAAAATGAGTGAGATAAGTGCTTATCTTTCCCTATCCTAACAAGAATGTCCCTGCCCTAGCACCCTAAAACTAAAGCAAGATGACCTAGTGTCCAAATGTATCTGACCCGCGCACCGATACATATAAGCAAAGTGTACAAGGTAAATATATCTGTCTTCAGTTCAACAAAACAGTGCACGAGTTCAAATGTATAGTTCTTTTAAAGTATTCCTTGCGACCAGGGTTTGGCCCGCTTCCCCTGGATCAATTCAGGAAAATCGTTGAAAAAGTTATGATTCAACGAAGTTCCTTTCAGTTCCATCCAAAATATCTCTTCTTGAAAACACTTGTTCAAAAACCAAAGCCATTGTTTCTTCCACACAGTATCCTTTTCTCAGGATAAAGAGAAGATATTAGAACATCATAATAATTTTTGCAATAGAATGCTTTTGTCAGGATAGCACACCAACTGTCTTTCATGATCTAACAGTTTTGTCAGGATGATACAATATAACAGTTTATTTTCACAACATTTCTTTACCAAAACCACATTTCTTCAAAGTGACTCTCTTTCCGAGGGAACTCGCCTGCCAAGACTAACTACAACTGGTCCCTTTCCTGGTTCACTCGCCTGCCAGGAAGAAAACTCCTGCTACTACAATTGGTATTTTCTGTTAGTGGCAATATTTGTTGCAGGGTTCTCTACACCAGCATCCCATATGAGGAGAGTTGAACAATGACTGCTGGTTTTAATAGTCTCCTAACTCTTGGCAGAGTAGGTTACAGGTTTCTACAAGTTGATATCTCATAAAAGGGGAATTGCGCCCTTGCTGCCTTTTTACTGCTTCTTTATAGCTTCTTGGCTGTTGGCAATGTGGGTTACAGGATTCCTCAAGTTGATATCTCATAAAAGGGGAATTGCGCCCTTGCTGCCTTTTTATTGCTTCGTTATAGCCTCTTGGCTGCTGGCAAAGTAGGTTACAAGTTTCTCCAAGTTGATATCTCATAAAAGGGGAATTGCACCCTTGCTGCCTTTTTACTGCTTCTTTATAGCCTCTTGGCTGTTGGCAATGTGGGTTACAGGATTCCTCAAGTTGATGTCTCATAAAAGGGGAATTGTGCCCTTGCTGCCTCTTTACTGCTTCTTTATAGCCTCTTGGCTGATGGCAGAGTAGGTTACAGGTTTCTCCAAGTTGATATCTCATAAAAGGGGAATTGCGCCCTTGCTGCCTTTTTACTGCTTCTTTATAGCCTCTTGGCTGTTGGCAATGTGGGTTACAGGATTCCTCAAGTTGATGTCTCATAAAAGGAGAATTGCGCCCTTGCTGCATTTTTACTGCTTCTTTATAGCCTCTTGGCTGTTGGCAATGTGGGTTACAGGATTCCTCAAGTTGATGTCTCATAAAAGGAGAATTGCGCCCTTGCTGCATTTTTACTGCTTCTTTATAGCCTCTTGGCTGTTGGCAATGTGGGTTACAGGATTCCTCAAGTTGATGTCTCATAAAAGGGGAATTGTGCCCTTGCTGCCTCTTTACTGCTTCTTTATAGCCTCTTGGCTGATGGCAGAGTAGGTTACAGGTTTCTCCAAGTTGATATCTCATAAAAGGGGAATTGCGCCCTTGCTGCCTTTTTACTGCTTCTTTATAGCCTCTTGGCTGTTGGCAATGTGGGTTACAGGATTCCTCAAGTTGATGTCTCATAAAAGGAGAATTGCGCCCTTGCTGCATTTTTACTGCTTCTTTATAGCCTCTTGGCTGTTGGCAATGTGGGTTACAGGATTCCTCAAGTTGATGTCTCATAAAAGGAGAATTGCGCCCTTGCTGCATTTTTACTGCTTCTTTATAGCCTCTTGGCTGTTGGCAATGTGGGTTACAGGATTCCTCAAGTTGATGTCTCATAAAAGGGGAATTGTGCCCTTGCTGCCTCTTTACTGCTTCTTTATAGCCTCTTGGCTGATGGCAGAGTAGGTTACAGGTTTCTCCAAGTTGATATCTCATAAAAGGGGAATTGCGCCCTTGCTGCCTTTTTACTGCTTCTTTATAGCCTCTTGGCTGTTGGCAATGTGGGTTACAGGATTCCTCAAGTTGATGTCTCATAAAAGGAGAATTGCGCCCTTGCTGCATTTTTACTGCTTCTTTATAGCCTCTTGGCTGTTGGCAATGTGGGTTACAGGATTCCTCAAGTTGATGTCTCATAAAAGGAGAATTGCGCCCTTGCTGCATTTTTACTGCTTCTTTATAGCCTCTTGGCTGTTGGCAATGTGGGTTACAGGATTCCTCAAGTTGATGTCTCATAAAAGGAGAATCGCGCCATTGCTGCCTCTTTATTCCACTTATTTGGTATTCAAAATGATCTGTTACTGCAAAATGGCCTGTTAGGAGCGCCCCGGGGTTATCTTATTCCTCCCCTTCGACATCTCTGCGTTACTCCTTGCTGCTGCGGCGAACGTTTTGCAGTCCGACCATACTGTTGACAGTTCCTGCACAGCTTCAGCGGACTGCATGGCTGATCTCTGGAACTCCACCTGCTCCGGCCGGTCGCCGCATCCTCCAGCATGTTGAGTGACTTGCGTTGTGTCGGAGCATGTATCAAACAGGATGGTCTTCTCTCCCCGCTGTGGACCACAACTCTGCTTCCTGCTGTGCGTACTCTGCAAAGCTGCACACCTTCTCATTCTGCATCGGCTTCAGCCGATATCAGCACTCCTGCTTCCGCTTCATCTGCTTCAGTGTTTCTCCCTACTTCTGCTACTCCTTGACACAGCTGAGGTTTATTCTCAATTTTAAATGTCCCGCTCAGGTGCTTTAACTTTAAACTAGACTGCACCGTTCTTTCTGAAGCACTTTTGATCCTCACTGACTCTGTCCTTCTTCCTCGTCCCAGTACCACTGGCATTATGGACCTTGGGAGTCCATAGGAGTTATGGCTCTTTCCGCTTTACATTGATTTAATTCTGATTGCTTGGTGAGCTGAGAGTTATCAGAGTTACGAGTTGGTATATAAATGGTTTGGGTTTTACCATTCGGGTAAGGACTTCTACCTAAGACAGAATAGTGACAATTTGAGGACGCTACATTTGATTCATGAACTCTCAAGTTAAAACCTTCTTCTGTCTGGATGAGTTTCCATAGAATGTTCTTTGTGTTGTTTCATGGGAGGAACCTGTGCAATGACGGCGGCCATTAGGCATTTAGGAAGTATAGGGTCCTCATCCCCACAGGAAGATGAATACTGAGTCCCTCCCAAGGGAGTCACCACTTCCCCCCGACAGCGTCTTCTCCCATGTGATCCTCCCTCACGATGCCACCCCCGAGGTCAGGATCAGGTAGTGGCTGCCATCTCCTCCCATGTGATCCTTCCTCACGATGCCACCCCCGAGGTCAGGATCAGGTAGTGGCTGCCATCTCCTCCCATGTGATCCTCCCTCACGATGCCACCCCCGAGGTCAGGATCTGGTAGTGGCTGCCATCTCCTCCCATGTGATCCTCCCTCACGATGCCACCCCCGAGGTCAGGATCAGGTAGTGGCTGCCATCTCCTCCCATGTGATC
Source organism: Ambystoma mexicanum (assembly GCF_040938575.1). Lineage (NCBI taxonomy): Eukaryota > Metazoa > Chordata > Amphibia > Caudata > Ambystomatidae > Ambystoma > Ambystoma mexicanum. The sequence continues at coordinate 3,859,956 of NC_090938.1, forward strand.
CTCCCTCACAATGCCACCCCCGAGGACAGGATCAGGTAGTGGCTGCCATCTCCTCCCATGTGATCCTCCCTCACGATGCCACCCCCGAGGTCAGGATCAGGTAGTGGCTGCCATCTCCTCCCATGTGATCCTCCCTCACGATGCCACCCCCAGGGTCAGGATCAGGTAGTGGCTGCCATCTCCTCCCATGTGATCCTCCCTCACGATGCCACCCCCAGGGTCAGGATCAGGTAGTGGCTGCCATCTCCTCCCATGTGATCCTCCCTCACGATGCCAGCCCCTGAGTCAGGATCAGGTAGTGGCTGCCATACCCTGGCCACATGGGAGGAGACATTAGGCTGGGATTTAGTGATGGCTCAGCAGGATTCAACTCAGGAGGCTTTGTCCATTGTTCGCCTTTCTTTAGACATCCCATCGAGCACTGCAGTGGGTCCATTTCTTTAGACATCCCATCCAGCACTAGGGTGGGTCCCTTTCTTTAGACATCCCATCCAGCACTACCGGGGGTCCCTTTCTTTAGACATCCCATCCAGCACTGCGGTGGGTCCCTTTCTTTAGACATCCCATCCAGCACTGCAGTGGGTCCATTTCTTTAGACATCCCATCCAGCACTAGGGTGGGTCCCTTTCTTTAGACATCCCATCCAGCACTACCGTGAGTCCCTTTCTTTAGACATCCCATCGAGCACTGCAGTGGGTCCCTTTCTTTAGACATCCCATCCAGCACTGCAGTGGCTCCATTTCTTTAGACATCCCATCCAGCACTAGGGTGGGTCCCTTTCTTTAGACATCCCATCCAGCACTGCAGTGGTTCCATTTCTTTAGACATCCCATCCAGCACTACCGTGGGTCCCTTTCTTTAGACATCCCACCCAGCACTACGATGGGTCTCTTTCTTAAGACATCCCATCCAGCACTACGGTGGGTCTTTTTCTTTAGACATCCCATGCAGCACTGCGGTGGGTCCCTTTCTTTAGACATCCCATCGAGCACTGCAGTGGGTCCCTTTCTTTAGACATCCCATCCAGCACTGCAGTGGCTCCATTTCTTTAGACATTCCATCCAGCACTAGGGTGGGTCCCTTTCTTTAGACATCCCATCCAGCACTGCAGTGGGTCCATTTCTTTAGACATCCCATCCTGCACTAGGGTGGGTCCCTTTCTTTAGACATCCCATCCAGCACTATGGTGGGTCTTTTTCTTTAGACATCCCATCCAGCACTAGGTTGGGTCCGTTTCTTTAGACATCCCATCCAGCACTAGGGTGGGTCCCTTTCTTTAGACATCCCATCCAGCACTACCGGGGGTCCCTTTCTTTAGACATCCCATCCAGCACTGCGGTGGGTCCCTTTCTTTAGACATCCCATCCAGCACTGCAGTGGGTCCATTTCTTTAGACATCCCATCCAGCACTAGGGTGGGTCCCTTTCTTTAGACATCCCATCCAGCACTACCGTGAGTCCCTTTCTTTAGACATCCCATCGAGCACTGCAGTGGGTCCCTTTCTTTAGACATCCCATCCAGCACTAGGGTGGGTCCCTTTCTTTAGACATCCCATCCAGCACTGCAGTGGTTCCATTTCTTTAGACATCCAATCCAGCACTACCGTGGGTCCCTTTCATTAGACATCCCACCCAGCACTACGGTGGGTCTCTTTTTTAAGACATCCCATCCAGCACTACGGTGGGTCTTTTTCTTTAGACATCCCATGCAGCACTGCGGTGGGTCCCTTTCTTTAGACATCCCATCCAGCACTGCAGTGGGTCCATTTCTTTAGACATCCCATCCTGCACTAGGGTGGGTCCCTTTCTTTAGACATCCCATCCAGCACTATGGTGGGTCTTTTTCTTTAGACATCCCATCCAGCACTAGGTTGGGTCCGTTTCTTTAGACATCCCATCCAGCACTACCGTGGGTCCCTTTCTTTAGACATCCCATCCAGCACTACCATGGGTCCCTTTCTTTAGACATCCCATCCAGCACTAGGGTGGGTCCCTTTCTTTAAACATCCCATCCAGCACTACTATGGGTCCCTTTCTTTAGACATCCCATCCAGCACTACCATGGGTCCCTTTCTTTAGACATCCCATCCAGCACTATGGTGGGTCAGTTTCTTTAGACATCCCATCCAGCACTACGGAGGGTCGCTTTCTTTAGACATCCCATCCAGCACTACCGTGGGTCCCTTTCTTTAGACATCCCATCCAGCACTACCGTGGGTCCCTTTCTTTAGACATCCCATCCAGCACTACCGTAGGTCCCTTTCTTTAGACATCCCATCCAGCACAACGGTGGGTCCCTTTCTTTAGACATCCCATCCAGCACTAGGTTGGGTCCGTTTCTTTAGACATCCCATCCAGCACTACCGTGGGTCCCTTTCTTTAGACATCCCATCCAGCACTGCAGTGGGTCCCTTTCTTTAGACATCCCATCCAGCACTACCGTGGGTCCCTTTCTTTAGACGTCCCATCGAGCACTACTGTGGGTCCCTTTCTTTAGACATCCCATCCAGCACTGCGGTGGGTCCCTTTCTTTAGACATCCCATCCAGCACTACCATGGGTCCCTTTCTTTAGACATCCCATCCAGCACTAGGGTGGGTCCCTTTCTTTAGACATCCCATCCAGCACTACCGTGGGTCCCTTTCTTTAGACATTGCATCCAGCACTACCGTGGGTCCCTTTCTTTAGACATCCCATCCAGCACTACCGTGGGTCCCTTTCTTTAGACATCCCATCCAGCACTACCGTGGGTCCCGTTCTTTAGACATCCCATCCAGCACTACCGTGGTTCCCTTTCTTTAGACATCCCATCCAGCACTTCCGTGGGTCCCTTTCTTTAGACATCCCATCCAGCACTACCATGAGTCCCTTCCTTTAGACATCCCATCCAGCACTACCATGGGTCCCTTTCTTTAGACATCCCATCCAGTACTGCGGTGGGTCCCTTTCTTTAGACATCCCATCCAGCACTACCGTGGGTCCCTTTCTTTAGACATCCCATCCAGCACTGCGGTGGGTCCCTTTCTTTAGAAATCCCATCCAGCACTGCAGTGGGTCCCTTTCTTTAGAAATCCCATCCAGCACTACCGGGGGTCCCTTTCTTTAGACATCCCATCCAGCACTAGGGTGGGTCCCTTTCTTTAGACATCACATTCAGCACTACCGTGGGTCCCTTTCTTTAGACATCCCATCCAGCATTAGGGTTGGTCCCTTTCTTTAGACATCCCATCCAGCACTGCCGTGGGTCCCTTTCTTTAGACATCCCATCCAGCACTACCATGGGTCCCTTTCTTTAGACATCCCATCCAGCACTAGGGTGGGTCCCTTTCTTTAGACATCCGATCCAGCACTACCGTGGGTCCCTTTCTTTAGACATCCCATCCAGCACTAGAGTGGGTCCCTTTCTTTAGACATCGATTCCAGCACTACGGTGGGTCCCTTTCTTTAGACATCCCATCCATCATTACCGTGGGTCCCTTTCTTTAGACATCCCATCCAGCACTACGGTGGGTCCCTTTTTTAGATATCCCATCCAGCACTAGGGTGGGCCCCTTTCTTTAGACATCCCATCCAGCACTGCGGTGGGTCCCTTTCTTTAGACATCCCATCCAGCGCTAGGGTGGGTCCCTTTCTATAGACATCCCATCCAGCACTACGGAGGGTCGCTTTCTTTAGACATCCCATCCAGCACTACCGTGGGTCCCTTTCTTTAGACATCCCATCCAGCACTAGGCTGGGTCCCTTTCTTTAGACATCGCATCCAGCACTGTGGTGGGTCCCTTTATTTAGACATCCCATCCAGCACTACCGTGGGTCCCTTTCTTTAGACATCCCATCCAGCACTACGGTGGTCCCTTTCTTTAGACATCCCATCCAGCACTACCGTGGGTCCCTTTCTTTAGACATCCCATCCAGCACTAGGGTGGGTCCCTTTCTTTAGACATCCCATCCAGCACTACCGTGGGTCCCTTTCTTTAGACATCCCATCCAGCACTACGGTGGTCCCTTTCTTTAGACATCCCATCCAGCACTGCGGTGGTTCTCGTTCTTTAGACATCCCATCCAGCACTACGGTGGGTCCCTTTCTTTAGACATCCCATCCAGCACTACCGTGGGTCCCTTTCTTTAGACATTGCATCCAGCACTACCGTGGGTCTCTTTATTTAGACATCCCATCCAGCACTAGGGTGGGTCCCTTTCTTTAGACATCCCATCCAGGACTAGGGTGGGTCCCTTTCTTTAGACATCCCATCCAGCACTAGGGTGGGTCCCTTTCTTTAGACATCCCATCCAGCACGACCATGGGTCCCTTTCTTTAGACATCCCATCCAGCACTACCTTGAGTCCCTTTCTTTAGACATCCCATCCAGCACTAGGGTGGGTCCCTTTATTTAGACATCCCATCCAGCACTGCGGTGGGTCCCTTTCTTTAGACATCCCATCCAGCACTAGGGTGGGTCACTTTATTTAGACATCCCATCCAGCACTAGGGTGGGTCCCTTTCTTTAGACATCCCATCCAGCACTACCGTGGGTCCCTTTCTTTAGACATCCCATCCAGCACAACCGTGGGCCCCTTTCTTTAGACATCCCATCCAGCACAACCGTGGGTCTCTTTCTTTAGACATCCCATCCAGCATTACCGTGGGTCCCATCCAGCACTACCGTGGGTCCCTTTCTTTAGACATCCCATCCAGCACTACCGTGGGTCCCTTTCTTTAGACATCCATCCAGCACTAGGGTGAGTCCCTTTCTTTAGACATCCCTTCCAGCACTAGGGCGGGTCCCTTTCTTTAGACATCCCATCCAGCACAACCATGGGTCCCTTTCTTTAGACATCCCATCCAGCACTACCGTGAGTCCCTTTCTTTAGACATCCCATCCAGCACTAGAATGGGTCCCTTTCTATAGACATAACATCCAGCACTAGGGTGGGTCCCTTTCTTTAGACAGCCCATGCAGCACTACGGTGGGTCACTTTCTTTAGACATCCCATCCAGCACTAGAGTGGGTCCCTTTCTTTAGACATCCCATCCAGCACTAGAGTGGGTCCCTTTCTTTAGACATTCCATCCAGCACTACCGTGGGTCCCTTTATTTAGACATCCCATCCAGCACTGCGGTGGGTCCCTTTCTTTAGACATCCCATCCAGCACTGCGATGGGTCCCTTTCTTTAGACATCCCATCCAGCACTAGGGTGGGTCCCTTTATTTAGACATCCCATCCAGCACTACCGTGGGTCCCTTTCTTTAGACATCCCATCCAGCACTACCGTGGGTCCCTTTCTTTAGACAACCCATCCAGCACTACCGTGGGTCCCTTTCTTTAAACATCCCATCCAGCACTAGGGTGGGTCCCTTTCTTTAGACATCCCATCCAGCACTAGGGTGGGTCCTTTTCTTTAGACATCCCATCCAGCACTGCGGTGGGTCCCTTTCTTTAGACATCCCATCCAACACTACGGTGGGTCTCTTTCTTTAGACATCCCATCCAGCACTACCGTGGGTCCCTTTCTTTAAACATCCCATCCAGCACTACTTTGGGTCCCTTTCTTTAAACATCACATCCTGCACTACCGTGGGTCCCTTTCTTTAGACATCCCATCCAGCACTACTTTGGGTCCCTTTCTTTAGACATCCCATCCAGCACTAGGGTGGGTCCCTTTCTTTAGACATCCCATCCAGCACTAGGGTGGGTCCTTTTCTTTAGACATCCCATCCAGCACTGCGGTGGGTCCCTTTCTTTAGACATCCCATCCAACACTACGGTGGGTCTCTTTCTTTAGACATCCCATCCTGCACTACCGTGGGTCCCTTTCTTTAAACATCCCATCCAGCACTACTTTGGGTCCCTTTCTTTAAACATCACATCCTTCACTACCGTGGGTCCATTTCTTTAGACATCCCATCCAGCGCTACCGTGGGTCCCTTTCTTTAGACACCCATCCAGCAGTACCGTGGGTCCCTTTCTTTAAACATCCCATCCAGCACTAGGGTGGGTCCCTTTCTTTAGACATCCCATCCAGCACTAGGGTGGGTCCTTTTCTTTAGACATCCCATCCAGCACTGCGGTGGGTCCCTTTCTTTAGACATCCCATCCAGCACTACCGTGGGTCCCTTTCTTTAAACATCCCATCCAGCACTACCGTGGGTCCCTTTCTTTAGACATCCCATCCAGCACTACCGTGGGTCCTTTCTTTAAACATCCAATCCAGCAATACTTTGCGTCCCTTTCTTTAAACATCACATCCTGCACTACCGTGGGTCCCTTTCTTTAGACATCCCATCCAGCACTACCGTGGGTCCCTTTCTTTAAACATCCCATCCAGCACTACCGTGGGTCCCTTTCTTTAGACATCCCATCCAGCACTACCGTGGGTCCCTTTCTTTAAACATCCAATCCAGCACTACTCTGGGTCCCTTTCTTTAAACATCACATCCTGCACTACCGTGGGTCCCTTTCTTTAGACATCCCATCCAGCACTACTTTGGGTCCCTTTCTTTAAACATCCCATCCAGCACTACTCTGGGTCCCTTTCTTTAAACATCCCATCCAGCACTACCGTGGGTCCCTTTCTTTAGACATCCCATCCAGCACTACCTTGGGTCGGATGGTTCAGTCCAATATAACAGGTATGTTAGTAGAGAAACATATAAACACTAAATACATGGATGATTGTCACCTGGGCGACGGTCATGTAGCCCACCTAGACGGCCCATCTTGGGCCAGGAGATAAGCATAGGTCTGGGCACTCTACTCAGCTTGCGCTTTACTCTGGCTTGTTTTGGCGTGCTGCCACCCCGTGTGGTACAGGGATGCGTATTTGCCCGGTTATCTTGCGCTTGAGATCGTTAAGACTCTTGAAATTATGGTTTATTATGTAAATTGTGGATCTTTAATATCAACGTTATTAACCACAATGATAACAATGATATTAAAGATCAAAACGTTACATTATAAACCATAATATCAAGAGAGTTATCGCCCTCAAGCGCAAGGTGCCCGGGCAGATACGCCTTCCATATTGGCCCAGGGACTACATACCACCTGCTTGCCACCTGCTTGCCTTGGCCCTGTGAGTAGGCCCCCCTGCTTACTTATTGTCTATTAGTACCCGGCAGGCGCGTGGCCTAGCCCTGAAGGCCCTAAAAGCATGAGTACAAATGAACACTAAACTCATACAATCCTAAATGTTATCCAGTTTGCAAAAGCAAAATAAATAGAAGCGGGTCAAAGAACTGGACTTCGCCTCGATAGATTGCCATGAACTAGTGGAAGAGCGCGGGCCCGGGCCCGGGTCACGCCTTATGGCTTGGGAGGGTGTCCCCGGGGATTGGGGGCCTTGGTGGGGAGTGGGGCACTTCTGCAGCAGGATCTGAAGCGGTGACCCGAGGATGTGATGGCGTCGGCTGATCTTAGGGACTCTAAAGCTGATAATTGCCCACTTTCCCATCACCTGGTGATGGCCCTGACTAATGGCCGTGAAACCGGCGGGTCCGACTCGCCCCTTCCAGCCAGAACTAGAGCCCCTCCCGTTGCTTCGTCACCTGCCATAAAGCCCCGGCCTCCCCCAGATCCCCAGCAGCCTGGCCTTGTGGTACACGTTGCCGCTTCCCAGAGAGGGGTAGACTTGGGTCGGTTCCATGTGTTTCTCGTCAGTCCAGAGTGCCCCAGGGCCCTGAGTGTGACCAGGCTAACCAGGCACTAGGACAACTGCCACTGTGTTCCCAGGACTGAGACCAGACACCAGATGTATGGTTCATTAAACAATGCTCAAAAGAGATCGTGAAAGGGATAAGGATGTGTGTCGAACTCGGCCAGTAGGTGTCAGGATGGTGGCTCCCAGTGCCCTCACCTACTGTTTGGGAGGGGGAGCGGATGGGGGCGCAGGGGGGCAGAGGGCGCAGTTCGGCTACAAAAGGGCTTAAAAGAACAGGCACTCCCACTCTTGCTCCAAATGGGTTCTTCTACAAGATGCCCAGTGCTCCGGAGTCTAGGGAGTCCCAAAGTTAGGTGACCGGTGCAAATCAAAAGTCCCAAAGTCTCCACCAAAAACAAGAGTCGTCGTCCCTCTACAAGGAGGTGGCATCTCTTCTCATAGGGTTGGTGGGAAAGTGGGCGCCTTCTCTGGCACCTCTGGGCTGTGGGCTTTTCTGAGCGAGGGATGCACGGCCCGCCAGGGTCCTCCTGACCGCTGCCTCCCAGGCCTTCCCCTTGGGGTTCTTACTTTGAAGAGCAGCAGGCATGGGGGCCAACTTTAGATGTTTGCTACCGGGTCAGACATTTCCCACAGCTCCCAAAGCAACCGAGCCGTACCCTCATTTTATAGCAGGAATTGGGGAAAAAGCCAAAGGGTTTAAAGGCAGGTCTAAAAATATAACATCTCAGCAATCGTTACCTAACCTGCTGAGTTGTCTCTGCAGAATTCTGCTTTAGGATTCCTCGACCAACTTTCAGACTTCCAACTTTCAGTACCTGAAGCCGCTCCCCGAAGCTGCTCAAATCCCTGCGTTATCATGTACAGGACTTCCATCCAACATGGTTTCGCTTATAGCAATATTTACACAGCGCTGAACAGTCGGCAAATGAAAGCAGTTCCCATCTCCAGGGGGCAAAGTGAGGTTTCTTCGCCCACTGCTAAGCAGTCTACTCTGCGCCTATGAATTGCCGGCGATCCTCCTTCCGAGGCACATTGGCAGTAAGCACCACTCAGCAGGTAGGTGGCCCGTCTCACTCCCCCAGACCACCAACCAGTGGCCTCGCGAGGCCTTTCCATGTTGCATCACTTACTCATTTTGCAAGATGTCTGCTAACACTTCACCAGGAGCCAGAAGCATCACCCATTTTGCAAGATGCATGCTAACACTTCACCAACCCTGAGCCCAGCAGCAGAGGAGCCAGAAGCATCACCCATTTTGCAAGATGTCTGCTAACACTTCACCAGGAGCCAGAAGCATCACCCATTTTGCAAGATGCATGCTAACACTTCACCAGGAGCCAGAAGCATCACCCATTTTGCAAGATGCATGCTAACACTTCACCAAGCCTGAGCCCAGCAGCAGAGGAGCCAGAAGCATCACCCATTTTGCAAGATGTCTGCTAACACTTCACCAGGAGCCAGAAGCATCACCCATTTTGCAAGATGCATGCTAACACTTCACCAAGCCTGAGCCCAGCAGGAGAGGAGCCAGAAGCATCACCCATTTTGCAAGATGTCTGCTAACACTTCACCAGGAGCCAGAAGCATCACCCATTTTGCAAGATGCATGCTAACACTTCACCAGGAGCCAGAAGCATCACCCATTTTGCAAGATGCATGCTAACACTTCACCAAGCCTGAGCCCAGCAGCAGAAGAGCCAGAAGCATCACTCATTTTGCAAGATGCATGCTAACACTTCACCAAGCCTGAGCCCAGCAGCAGAGGAGCCAGAAGCATCACCCATTTTGCAAGATGTCTGCTAACACTTTACCAGGAGCTAGAAGCATCACCCATTTTGCAATATGCATGCTAACACTTCACCAAGCCTGAGCCCAGCAGGAGAGAAGCCAGAAGCATCACCCATTTTGCAAGATGCATGCTAACACTTCACCAAGCCTGAGCCCAGCAGGAGAGGTACCAGAAGCATCACCCATTTTGCAAGATGTATGCGAACACTTCACCAAGCCTGAGCCCAGCAGGAGAGGAGCCAGAAGTATCACTCATTTTGCAAGATGCGCCTGAGCCCAGCAGGAGAGGAGCCAGAAGCATCACTCATTTTGCAACATGCGCCTGAGCCCAGCAGGAGAGGAGCCAGAAGCATCACCCATTTGCAAGCACATGCTAACACTTCACCAAGCCTGAGTCCAGCAGCAGAGGAGCCAGAAGCATCACTCACCAATCCTGAGGCCAGCAGGAGAGGAGCCAGAAGCATCACCCATTTTGCAAGATGTGCCTAAGCCCAGCAGGAGAGGAGCCAGAAGCATCACGCATTTTGAAAGATGTCTGCTAACACTTCACCAAGCCTGAGCCCAGCAGGAGAGGAGCCAGAGCATCACCCATTTGCAAGCACATGATAACACTTCACCAAGCCCGAGTCCATCAGCAGAGGAGCCAGAATCATCACTCACCGATCCTGAGGCCAGCAGGAGAGGAGCCAGAAGCTTCACCCATTTTGCAAGATGTGCCTAAGCCCAGCAGGAGAGGAGCCAGAAGCATCACCCATTTTGAAAGATGTCTGCTAATACTTCACTAAGCCTGAGCCCAGCAGCAGAGGAGCCAGAAGCATCACTCATTTTGCAACATGCGCCTGAGCCCAGCAGGAGAGGAGCCAGAAGCATCACCCATTTGCAAGCACATGTTAACACTTCACCAAGCCTGAGTCCAGCAGCAGAGGAGCCAGAAGCATCACTGATTTTGCAACATGCGCCTGAGCCCAGCAGGTGAGGAGCCAGAAGCATCACTCATTTTGCAAGATGCATGTTAACACTTCACCAAGCCTGAGTCCAACAGCAGGAGAGCCAGAAGCATCACTCACCAATCCTGAGCCCAGCAGGAGAGGAGCCAGAAGCATCACCCATTTCGCAAGACGCCTGCTAAAACTTCACCAATCCTGAGCCCAGCAGGAGAGGAGCCAGAAGCATCACCCATTTCGCAAGACACCTGCTAACACTTCACCAAGCCTGAGTCCAGCAGCAGAGGAGCCAGAAGCATCACTCACCGATCCCGAGGCCAGCAGGAGAGGAGCCAAAAGCATCACCCATTTTGCAAGATGTGCCTAAGCCCAGCAGGAGAGGAGCCAGAAGCATCACCCATTTTGCAAGACGTATGCTAACACTTCACCAAGCCTGAGCCCAGCAGGAGAGGAGCCAGAAGCATCACCCATTTTGCAAGACGTATGCTAACACTTCACCAAGCCTGAGCCCAGCAGGAGAGGAGCCAGAAGCATCACCCATTTTGCAAGACGTATGCTAAAACTTCACCAAGCCTGAGCGCAGCAGCAGAGGAGCCAGAAGCATCACTCACCAATCCTAAGCCCAACAGGAGAGGACCCAGAACCATCACCCATTTTACAAGATGCGCCTGAGCCCAGCAGGAGAGGTACCAGAAGCATCACCCATTTGCAAGCACATGCTAACACTTCACCAAGCCTGAGTCCAGCAGCAGAGGAGCCAGAAGCATCACTCATTTTGCAACATGCGCCTGAGCCCAGCAGGAGAGGAGCCAGAAGCATCACTCATTTTGCAAGATGCATGTTAACACTTCACCAAGGCTGAGTCCAGCAGCAGGGGAGCCAGAAGCATCACTCACCAATCCTGAGCCCAGCAGGAGAGGAGCCAGAAGCATCACCCATTTCGCAAGACACCTGCTAACACTTCACCAAGCCTGAGCCCAGCAGAAGAGGAGCCAGAAGCATCACCCATTTGCAAGCACATGCTAACACTTCACCAAGCCTGAGTCCAGCAGCAGAGGAGGCAGAAGCATCACTCACCGATCCCGAGGCCAGCAGGAGAGGAGCCAGAAGCATCACTCACCGATCCCGAGGCCAGCAGGAGAGGTGCCAGAAGCATCACCCATTTTGCAAGATGCATGCTAACACTTCACCAAGCCTGAGCCCAGCAGGAGAGGAGCCAGAAGCATCACTCATTTTGCAAGATGTATGCTAACACTTCACCAAGCTTGAGACCAGCAACAGAGGAGCCAGAAGCATCACTCATATTGCAAGATGTATGCCAACACTTCACCAAGACTGAGCCCAGCAACAGAGGAGCTAGAAGCATCACTCACCAATCCTGAGCCCTGCAGGAGAGGAGCCAGAAGCAACACTCATTTTGGAAGATGTGCCTGAGTCCAGCAGGAGAGGAGCCAGAAGCATCACTCATTTTGCAAGATGCATGCCAACACTTCACCAAGCCTGAGTCCAGCAGCAGGGGAGCAAGAAGCATCCCTCACCAATCCCGAGCCCAGCAGGAGAGGAACCAGAAGCATCACCCATTTTGCAAGACGCATGCTAACACTTCACCAAGCCTGAGCCCATTAGGATAGAGCCAGAAGCATCACTCATTTTGCAAGATGCACCTGAGCCCAGCAGGAGAGGAGCCAGAAGCGTCACCCATTTTGCAAGATGTATGCTAACACTTCACCAAGCCTGAGACCAGCAACAGAGGAGCCAGAAGCATCACTCATTTTGCAAGATTCGCATGAGTCCAGCAAGAGAGGAGCCAGAAGCATCACTCATTTTGCAAGATGCATGCTAACACTTCACCAAGCCTGAGCCCAGCAGGAGAGGAGCCAGAAGCATCACACATTTTGCAAGATGCGCCTGAGTCCAGCAAGAGAGGAGCCAGAAGCATCACTCATTTTGCAAGATACATGCTAACACTTCACCAAGCCTGAGCCCAGCAGGAGAGGAGCCAGAAGCATCACTCATTTTGCAAGATGCATGCCAACACTTCACCAAGCTTGAGTCCAGCAGCAGGGGAGCCAGAAGCATCACTCACCAATCCTGAGCCCAGCAGGAGAGGAGCTAGAAGCATCACTCATTTTGTAAGATGTGCCTGAGCCCAGCAGGAGAGGACCCAGAACCATCACTCATTTTGCAAGATGTGCATGAGTCCAGCAAGAGAGGAGCCAGAAGCATCACTCATTTTGCAAGATGCATGCTAACACTTCACCAAGCCTGAGCCCAGCAGGAGAGGAGCCAGAAGCATCACCCATTTTGCAAGACATATGCTAACACTTCACCAAGCCTGAGTCTGGTAGGACAGGAGCCAGAAGTATCACTCATTTTACAAGATACATGCTAACACTTCACCAAGCCTTAGCCCAGCAGGAGAGGAGCCAGAAGCATCACCCATTTTGCAAGACATATGCTAACACTTCACCAAGCCTGAGCCCAGCAGGAGAGGAGCCAGAAGCATCACTCACCAATCCTGAGCCCAGCAGGAGAGGAGCCAGAAGCATCACTCATTTTGTAAGATGCGCCTGAGCCCAGCAGGAGAGGAGCCAGAAGCATCACTCATTTTGCAAGATGCATGCTAACACGTCACCAAGCCTGAGCCCAGCAGGAGAGGAGCCAGAAGCATCACCCATTTTGCAAGACATATGCTAACACTTCACCAAGCCTGAGCCCAGCAGGAGAGGAGTCAGAAGCATCACCCATTTTGCAAGACACATGCTAACACTTCACCACGCGTGAGCCCAGCAGGAGAGGGGCCCGAAGCATCACCCATTTTGCAAGATGCGCCTGAGCCCAGCAGGAGAGGAGCCAGAAGCATCACTCATTTTGCAAGATGCGCCTGAGCCCAGCAGGAGAGGAGCCAGAAGCATCACTCATTTTGCAAGATGCGCCTGAGCCCAGCAGGAGAGGAGCCAGAACCATCACTCATTTTGCAATATGCGCCTGAGCCCAGCAACAGAGGAGCCAGAAGCATCACTCATTTTGCAAGATGTGCCTGAGCCCAGCAGGAGAGGAGCCAAAAGCATCACTCATTTTGCAAGATGCGCCTGAGCCCAGCAGGAGAGGAGCCAGAAGCATCACCCATTTGCAAGCACATGCTTATACTTCACCAAGCCTGAGTCCAGCAGGAGAGGAGCCAGAAGCATCACTCATTTTGCAAGATGCATGCTAACACTTCACCAAGCCTGAGCCCAGCAGCAGAGGAGCCAGAAGCATCACTCACCAATCATAAGCCCAGCAGGAGAGGAGCCAGAAGCATCACTCATTTTGCAAGATGCACCTGAGCCCAGCAGGAGAGGATCCAGAAGCATCACCCATTTGCAAGCACATGCTAACACTTCACGAGGCCTGAGCCCAGCAGGAGAGGAGCCAGAAGCATCACTCATTTTGCAAGATGCATGCTAACACTTCACCACGCCTGAGTCCAGCAGCAGAGGAGCCAGAAGCATCACTCATTTTGCAAGATGCATGCCAACACTTCACCAAGCCTGGGCCCAGCAGCAGAGGAGCCAGAAGCATCACTCACCAATCCTGAGCCCAGCAGGAGAGAGCCAGAAGCATCACTCATTTTGCAAGATGCGCCTGAGCCCAGCAGGAGAGGAGCCAGAAGCATCACCCATTTGCAAGCACATGCTAACACTTCACCAAGCCTGAGCTCAGCAGGAGAGGAGCCAGAAGCATCACTCATTTTGCAAGATGCATGCTAACACTTCACCAAGCCAGAGACCAGCAGGAGAGGAGCCAGAAGCATCACCCATTTTGCAAGATGTATGCTAACACTTAACCAAGCCTGAGACCAGCAGCAGAGGAGCCAGAAGCATCACTCATTTTGCAAGATGCATGCCAACACTTCACCAAGCTTGAGCCCAGCATGAGAGGAGCCAGAAGCATCACTCATTTTGCAAGATGTGCCTCAGTCCAGCAGGAGAGGAGCCAGAAGCATCACCCATTTTGCAAGATGCATGCTAACACTTCACCAAGCCTGAGCCCAGCAGGAGAGGAGCCAGAAGCATCACCCATTTTGCAAGATGCATGCTAACACTTCAACAAGCCTGAGCCCAGCAGGAGAGGAGCCAGAAGCATCACCCATTTTGCAAGATGTATGCTAACACTTCACCAAGCCTGTGTCCAGCAGCAGAGGAGCCAGAAGCATCACTCATTTTGCAAGATGCATGCTAACACTTCACTAAGCCTGAGCCCAGCAGGAGAGGAGCCAGAAGCATCACTCATTTTTCAAGATGCATGCTAACACTTCACCAAGCCTGAGCCCAGCAGGAGAGGAGCCAGAAGCACCACCCATTTTGCAAGACACATGCTAACATTTCACCAAGCCTGGGCCCAGCAGGAGAGGAGCCAAAAGCATCACCCATATTGCAAGATATATGCTAAGACTTCACCAAGCCTGAGTCCAGCAGCAGAGGAGCCAGAAGCATCACTCACCAATCCTGAGCCCAGCAGGAGAGGAGCCAGAAGCATCACTCATTTTGCAAGATGCATGCTAACACTTCACCAAGCCTTAGCCCAGCAGGAGAGGAGCCAGAAGCATCACCCATTTTGCAAGACACATGCTAACACTTCACCAAGCCTGAGCCCAGCAGGAGAGGAGCCAGAAGCATCACTCATTTTGCAAGATGCATGCCAACACTTCACCAAGCGTGAGTCCAGCAGCAGGGGAGCCAGAAGCATCACTCACCAATCCTGAGCCCAGCAGGAGAGGAGCCAGAAGCATCACTCATTTTGTAAGATGCGCCTGAGCCCAGCAGGAGAGGAGCCAGAAGCATCACTCCTTTTGCAAGATGCGCCTGAGTCCAGCAATCGAGGAGCCAGAAGCATCACTCATTTTGCAAGATGCATGCTAACACTTCACCAAGCCTGAGCCCAGCAGCAGAGGAGCCAGAAGCATCACTCACCAATCATAAGCCCAGCAGGAGAGGAGCCAGAAGCATCACTCATTTTGCAAGATGCACCTGAGCCCAGCAGGAGAGGAGCCAGAAGCATCACTCATTTTTCAAGATGCATGCTAACACTTCACCAAGCCTGAGCCCAGCAGGAGAGGAGCCAGAAGCACCACCCATTTTGCAAGATGAACCTAAGCCCAGCAGGAGAGGAGCCAGAAGCATCACTCATTTTTCAAGATGCATGCTAACACTTCACCAAGCCTGAGCCCAGCAGGAGAGGAGCCAGAAGCACCACCCATGTTACAAGACACATGCTAACACTTCACCAAGCCTGAGCCCAGCAAGAAAGGAGCCAAAATCATCACCCATTTTGTAAGATATATGCTAAGACTTCACCAAGCCTGAGTCCAGCAGCAGAGGAGCCAGAAGCATCACTCACCAATCCTGAGCCCAGCAGGAGAGGAGCCAGAAGCATCACTCATTTTGCAAGATGCATGCTAACACTTCACCAAGCCTGAGACCAGCAGCAGAAGAACCAGAAGCATCACTCATTTTGCAAGATGCATGCCAACACTTCACCAAGCCTGAGCCCAGCAGGAGAGGAGCCAGAAGCATCACCCATTTTGCAAGACGCATGCTAACACTTCACCGAGCCTGAGCCCAGCAGGAGAGGAGCCAGAATCATCACCCATTTTGCAAGATGTATGCTAACACTTCACCAAGCCTGAGTCCAGCATCAGAGGAGCCAGAAGCTTCACTCACCAATCCTGAGCCCAGCAGGAGCGGAGCCAGAAGCATCACCCATTTGGCAAGACGCATGCTAACACTCCACCAAGCCTGAGCCCAGCAGGAGAGGAGCCAGAAGCATCTCCTATTTTGCAAGACGTATGCTAACACTTCACCAAGCCTGAGCCCAGCAGGAGAGGAGCCAGAAGCATCACTCATTTTGCAAGAGATGTGCCTGAGCCCAGCAGGAGAGGAGTCAGAAACATCACTCATTTTGCAAGATGCATGCCAACACTTCACCAAGCCTGAGCCCAGCAGGAGAGGAGCCAGAAGCATCACTCATTTTGCAAGATGCGCCTGAGTCCAGCATTAGAGGAGCCAGAAGCATCACTCATTTTGCAAGACGCATGCTAAACTTCAACAAGCCTGAGCCCAGCAGGAGAGGAGCCAGAAGCATCACCCATTTTGCAAGATGAACCTAAGCCCAGCAGGAGATGAGCCAGAAGCATCACTCATTTTTCAAGATGCATGCTAACACTTCACCAAGCCTGAGCCCAGCAGGAGAGGAGCCAGAAGCACCACCCATGTTGCAAGACACATGCTAACACTTCACCAAGCCTGAGCCCAGCAGGAGAGGAGCCAGAATCATCACCCATTTTGCAAGATGTATGCTAACACTTCACCAAGCCTGAGTCCAGCATCAGAGGAGCCAGAAGCATCACTCACCAATCCTGAGCCCAGCAGGAGCGGAGCCAGAAGCATCACCCATTTTGCAAGACGCATGCTAACTCTCCACCAAGCCTGAGCCCAGCAGGAGAGGAGCCAGAAGCATCTCCTATTTTGCAAGACGTATGCTAACACTTCACCAAGCCTGAGCCCAGCAGGAGAGGAGCCAGAAGCATCACTCATTTTGCAAGAGATGTGCCTGAGCCCAGCAGGAGAGGAGTCGGAAACATCACTCATTTTGCAAGATGCATGCCAACACTTCACCAAGCCTGAGCCCAGCAATCGAGGAGCCAGAAGCATCACTCATTTTGCAAGATGCATGCTAACACTTCACCAAGCCTCAGCCCAGCAGCAGAAGAGCCAGAAGCATCACTCATTTTGCAAGATGCATGCCAACACTTCACCAGGCCTGAGCCCAGCAGGAGAGGAGTCAGAAGCATCACCCATTTTGCAAGATGAACCTAAGCCCAGCAGGAGAGGAGCCAGAAGCATCACTCATTTTTCAAGATGCATGCCAACACTTCACCAAGCCTGAGCCCAGCAGGAGCGGAGCCAGAAGCATCACCCATTTTGCAAGACGCATGCTAACACTCCACCAAGCCTGAGCCCAGCAGGAGAGGAGCCAGAAGCATCTCCTATTTTGCAAGACGTATGCTAACACTTCACCAAGCCTGAGCCCAGCAGGAGAGGAGCCAGAAGCATCACTCATTTTGCAAGAGATGTGCCTGAGCCCAGCAGGAGAGGAGTCAGAAACATCACTCATTTTGCAAGATGCATGCCAACACTTCACCAAGCCTGAGCCCAGCAGGAGAGGAGCCAGAAGCATCACTCATTTTGCAAGATGCGCCCGAGTCCAGCATTAGAGGAGCCAGAAGCATCACTCATTTTGCAAGACGCATGCTTAACTTCAACAAGCCTGAGCCCAGCAGGAGAGGAGCCAGAAGCATCACCCATTTTGCAAGATGAACCTAAGCCCAGCAGGAGAGGAGCCAGAAGCATAACTCATTTTTCAAGATGCATGCTAACACTTCACCAAGCCTGAGCCCAGCAGGAGAGGAGTCAGAAGCACCACCCATGTTGCAAGACACATGCTAACACTTCACCAAGCCTGAGCCCAGCAGGAGAGGAGCCAGAATCATCACCCATTTTGCAAGATGTATGCTAACACTTCACCAAGCCTGAGTCCAGCATCAGAGGAGCCAGAAGCATCACTCACCAATCCTGAGCCCAGCAGGAGCGGAGCCAGAAGCATCACCCATTTTGCAAGACGCATGCTAACACTCCACCAAGCCTGAGCCCAGCAGGAGAGGAGCCAGAAGCATCTCCTATTTTGCAAGACGTATGCTAACACTTCACCAAGCCTGAGCCCAGCAGGAGAGGAGCCAGAAGCATCACTCATTTTGCAAGAGATGTGCCTGAGCCCAGCAGGAGAGGAGTCAGAAACATCACTCATTTTGCAAGATGCATGCCAACACTTCACCAAGCTTGAGCCCAGCAATCGAGGAGCCAGAAGCATCACTCATTTTGCAAGATGCATGCTAACACTTCACCAAGCCTGAGCCCAGCAGCAGAAGAGCCAGAAGCATCACTCATTTTGCAAGATGCATGCCACCACTTCACCAGGCCTGAGCCCAGCAGGAGAGGAGTCAGAAGCATCACCCATTTTGCAAGATGAACCTAAGCCCAGCAGGAGAGGAGCCAGAAGCATCACTCATTTTTCAAGATGCATGCTAACACTTCACCAAGCCTGAGTCCAGCAGCAGAGGAGCCAGAAGCATCACTCACCAATCCTGAGCCCAGCAGGAGAGGAGCCAGAAGCATCACTCATTTTGCAAGATGCATGCTAACGCTTCACCAAGCCTGAGACCAGCAGCAGAAGAGCCAGAAGCATCACTCATTTTGCAAGATGCATGCCAACACTTCACCAAGCCTGAGCCCAGCAGGAGAGGAGCCAGAAGCATCACTCATTTTGCAAGATGCATGCCAACACTTCACCAGGCCTGAGCCCAGCAGGAGAGGAGTCAGAAGCATCACCCATTTTGCAAGATGAACCTAAGCCCAGCAGGAGAGGAGCCAGAAGCATCACTCATTTTTCAAGATGCATGCTAACACTTCACCAAGCCTGAGCCCAGCAGGAGAGGAGCCAGAAGCACCACCCATGTTGCAAGACACATGCTAACACTTCACCAAGCCTGAGCCCAGCAGGAGAGGAGCCAAAATCATCACCCATTTTGTAAGATATATGCTAAGACTTCACCAAGCCTGAGTCCAGCAGCAGAGGAGCCAGAAGCATCACTCACCAATCCTGAGCCCAGCATGAGAGGAGCCAGAAGCATCACTCATTTTGCAAGATGCATGCTAACGCTTCACCAAGCCTGAGACCAGCAGCAGAAGAGCCAGAAGCATCACTCATTTTGCAAGATGCATGCCAACACTTCACCAAGCCTGAGCCCAGCAGGAGAGGAGCCAGAAGCATCACCCATTTTGCAAGACGCATGCTAACACTTCACTGAGCCTGAGCCCAGCAGGAGAGGAGCCAGAATCATCACCCATTTTGCAAGATGTATGCTAACACTTCACCAAGCCTGAGTCCAGCATCAGAGGAGCCAGAAGCATCACTCACCAATCCTGAGCCCAGCAGGAGCGGAGCCAGAAGCATCACCCATTTTGCAAGACGCATGCTAACACTCCACCAAGCCTGAGCCCAGCAGGAGAGGAGCCAGAAGCATCTCCTATTTTGCAAGACGTATGCTAACACTTCACCAAGCCTGAGCCCAGCAGGAGAGGAGCCAGAAGCATCACTCATTTTGCAAGAGATGTGCCTGAGCCCAGCAGGAGAGGAGTCAGAAACATCACTCATTTTGCAAAATGCATGCCAACACTTCACCAAGCCTGAGCCCAGCAGGAGAGGAGCCAGAAGCATCACTCATTTTGCAAGATGCGCCTGAGTCCAGCATTAGAGGAGCCAGAAGCATCACTCATTTTACAAGACGCATGCTAAACTTCAACAAGCCTGAGCCCAGCAGGAGAGGAGCCAGAAGCATCACCCATTTTGCAAGATGTATGCTAACACTTCACCAAGCCTGACTCCAGCAGCAGAGGAGCCAGAAGCATTACTCACCAATCCTGAGCCCAGCAGGAGAGGAGCCAGATGTATCACTCATTTTGCAAGATGCATGCTAACTCTTCACCAAGCCTGAGCCCAGCAGCAGAGGAGCCAGAAGTATCACGCATTTTGCAAGATGCATGCAAACACTTCACCAAGCCTGAGCCCAGCAGGAGAGAAGCCAGAAGCATCACTCATTTTGCAAGATGAACCTAAGCCCAGCAGGAGAGGAGCCAGAGGCATCACTCCTTTTTCAAGATGCATGCTAACACTTCACCAAGCTTGAGCCCAGCAGCAGAGGAGCCAGAAGCATCACTCATTTTGCAAGATGCATGCCAACACTTCACCAAGCCTGAGCCCAGCAGGGGAGGAGCCAGAAACATCACTCATTTTGCAAGATGCATGCTAAAACTTCCCCAAGCCTGAGCCCAGCAGGAGAGGAGCCAGAAGCTTCACCCATTTTGCAAGGCGCATGCTAACACTTCAACAAGCCTGAGCCCAACAGGAGAGGAGCTAGAAGCATCACCCATTTTGCAAGATGTATGCTAACACTTCATCAAGCCTGAGACCAGCAGCAGAGGAGCCAGAAGCATCACCCATTTTGCAAGACACATGCTAGCACTTCAACAAGCCTGAGCCCAGCAGGAGAGGAGCCAGAAGCATCACCCATTTTGCAAGATGTATGCTAACACTTCACCAAGCCTGAGACCAGCAGCAGAGGAGCCAGAAGCATCACTCATTTTGCAAGATGCGCCTGAGTGCAGCAGGAGAGGAGCCAGATGCATCACCCATTTTGCAAGATGCGTGCTAACACTTCACCAAGCCTGAGTCCAGCAGCAGAGGAGCCAGAGGTATCACTCATTTTGCAAGATGCATGCTAACACTTCACCAAGCCTGAGCCCAGCAAGAGAGGAGCCAGAAGCATCACTCATTTTGCAAGATGCATGCTAACACTTCACCAAGCCTGAGCCCAGCAGGAGAGGAGCCAGAAGAATCACTCATTTTGCAAGATGAACCTAAGCCCAGCAAGAGAGGAGCCAGAAGTATCACTCATTTTTCAAGATGCACGCTAACACTTCACCAAACCTGATACCAGCAGCAGAAGAGCCAGAAGCATCACTCATTTTGCAAGATGCATGCTAACACTTCACCAAGCCTGATACCAGCAGCAGAAGAGCCAGAAGCATCACTCATTTTGCAAGATGCATGCCAACACTTCACCAAGCCTGATACCAGCAGCAGAAGAGCCAGAAGCATCACTCATTTTGCAAGATGCATGCCAACACTTCACCAAGCCTGAGCCCAGCAGGTGAGGAGCCAGAAGCATCACTCACCAATCCTGAGCCCAGCAGGAGAGGAGCCAGAAGCATCACTCATTTTGCAAGATGCATGCTAACACTTCAACAAGCCTGATACCAGCAGCAGAAGAGCCAGAAGCATCACTCATTTTGCAAGATGCATGCCAACACTTCACCAAGCCTGAGCCCAGCAGGTGAGGAGCCAGAAGCATCACCCATTTTGCAAGACGCATGCTAACACTTCACCGAGCCTGAGCCCAGCAGGAGAGGAGCCAGAAGCATCACTCATTTTGCAAGATGCATGCTAACACTTCAACAAGCCTGATACCAGCAGCAGAAGAGCCAGAAGCATCACTCATTTTGCAAGATGCATGCCAACACTTCACCAAGCCTGAGTCCAGCAGCAGAGGAGCCAGAAGCATCACTCACCAATCCTGAGCCCAGCAGGAGCGGAGCCAGAAGCATCACCCATTTTGCAAGACGCATGCTAACACTCCACCAAGCCTGAGCCCAGCAAGAGAGGAGCCAGAAGCATCACCCATTTTGCAAGATGTATGCTAACACTTCACCAAGCCTGAGTCCAGCAGCAGAGGAGCCAGAAGCATCACTCACCAATCCTGAGCCCAGCAGGAGCGGAGCCAGAAGCATCACCCATTTTGCAAGAAGCATGCTAACACTCCACCAAGCCTGAGCCCAGCAAGAGAGGAGCCAGAAGCATCACCCATTTTGCAAGACGTATGCTAACACTTCACCAAGCCTGAGCCCAGCAGGAGAGGATACAGAAGCATCACTCATTTTGCAAGAGATGTGCCTGAGCCCAGCAGGAGAGGAGTCAGAAGCATCACTCATTTTGCAAGATGCATGCCAACACTTCACCAAGCCTGAGCCCAGCAGTAGAGGAGCCAGAAGCATCACCCTTTTTGCAAGATGTATGCTAACACTTCACCAAGCCTGAGCCCAGCAGCAGAGGAGCCAGAAGCATCACTCATGTTGCAAGATGCATGCCAACACTTCACCAAGCCTGAGCCCAGCAGGAGAGGAGCCAGAAGCATCACTCATTTTGCAAGATGTGCCTGAGCCCGGCGGGAGAGGAGCCAGAAGCATCACTCATTTTGCAAGATGCATGCTAACACTTCACCAAGCCTGAGCCCAGCAGGAGAGGAGCCAGAAGCATCACCCATTTTGCAAGACGGATGCTAACACTTCACCAAGCCTGGGCCCAGCAGGAGAGGAGCCAGAAGTCTCAGCCATTTTGCAATATGTATGCTAACACTTCACCAAGCCTGAGCCCAGCAGGAGAGGAGCCAGAAGCATCACCCATTTTGCAAGATGCATGCTAACACTTCACCAAGCCTGAGCCCAGCAGCAGAGGAGCCAGAAGCATCACTCACCAATCCTGAGCGCAGCAGGAGAGGAGCCAGAAGCATCGACCATTTTACAAGATGCTCCTGAGCCCAGCAGGAGAGAAGCCAGAAGCATCACTCATTTAGCAAGATGCATGCTAACACTTCACCAAGCAGGAGAGGAGCCAGAAGCATCACCCATTTTGCAAGATGTATGCTAACACTTCACCAAGCCTGAGCCCAGCAGGAGAGGAGCCAGAAGCATCACTCACTTTGCAAGATGCGCCTGAGCCCAGCAGGAGAGGAGCCAGAAGCATAACTCACCAATCCCGAGCCCAGCAGGAGAGGAGCCAGAAGCATCACCCATTTTGCAAGATGCATGCTAACACTTCACCAAGCCTGAGCCCAGCAGGAGAGGAGCCAGAAGCATCACTCATTTTGCAAGATGCATGCTAACACTTTACCAAGCCTGAGCCCAGCAGGAGAGGAGCCAGAAGCATCACTCATTTTGCAAGATGCATGCTAATACTTCACCAAGCCTGAGCCCAGCAGGAGAGGAGCCAGAAGCATCACCCATTTTGCAAGATGTATGCTAACACTTCATCAAGCCTGAGCCCAGCAGAAGAGGAGCCAGAAGCATCACTCATTTTGCAAGATGCATGCTAACACTTCACCAAGCCTGAGCCCAGCAGGAGAGGAGCCAGAAGCATCACCCATTTTGCAAGATGCATGCTAACACTTCACCAAGCCTGAGCCCAGCAGCAGAGGAGCCAGAAGCATCACTCACCAATCCTGAGCGCAGCAGGAGAGGAGCCAGAAGCATCGCCCATTTTACAAGATGCTCCTGAGCTCAGCAGGAGAGAAGCCAGAAGCATCACTCATTTAGCAAGATGCATGCTAACACTTCACCAAGCAGGAGAGGAGCCAGAAGCATCACCCATTTTGCAAGATGTATGCTAACACTTCACCAAGCCTGAGCCCAGCAGGAGAGGAGCCAGAAGCATCACTCACTTTGCAAGATGCGCCTGAGCCCAGCAGGAGAGGAGCCAGAAGCATAACTCACCAATCCCGAGCCCAGCAGGAGAGGAGCCAGAAGCATCACTCATTTTGCAAGATGCATGCTAACACTTTACCAAGCCTGAGCCCAGCAGGAGAGGAGCCAGAAGCATCACTCATTTTGCAAGATGCATGCTAATACTTCACCAAGCCTGAGCCCAGCAGGAGAGGAGCCAGAAGCATCACCCATTTTGCAAGATGTATGCTAACACTTCATCAAGCCTGAGCCCAGCAGAAGAGGAGCCAGAAGCATCACCCATTTTGCAAGATGCATGCTAACACTTCACCACGCCTGAGCCCAGCAGGAGAGGAGCCAGAAGCATCACCCATTTTGCAAGATGCGCCTGAGCCCAGCAGGAGAGAAGCCAGAAGCATCACTCATTTAGCAAGATGCATGCTAACACTTCACCAAGCAGGAGAGGAGCCAGAAGCATCACCCATTTTGCAAGATGTATGCTAACACTTCACCAAGCCTGAGCCCAGCAGGAGAGGAGCCAGAAGCATCACTCACTTTGCAAGATGCGCCTGAGCCCAGCAGGAGAGGAGCCAGAAGCATAACTCACCAATCCCGAGCCCAGCAGGAGAGGAGCCAGAAGCATCACTCATTTTGCAAGATGCATGCTAATACTTCACCAAGCCTGAGCCCAGCAGGAGAGGAGCCAGAAGCATCACCCATTTTGCAAGATGTATGCTAACACTTCATCAAGCCTGAGCCCAGCAGAAGAGGAGCCAGAAGCATCACCCATTTTGCAAGATGTATGCCAACACTTTACCACGCCTGAGGCCAGTGATTTTGAAGAGCAGGCACTCAATCCAGAGGTTTTTTCTTCAAACATGACACTCCTGCCCCCATTGTTCAAGGCGAATGGAGGCAAATCCCCCTTCTGCCTGCATTTGCTCTGCAGTTATGGCAGCGGGGGGGTCCCGCCAGGCTGGGCACACGGTGCGCCACGGCAGCCTTTCACAACAGGTTTCTCTTGTTGTCACGCTCGGCGGTGGTATTGGTCTTGCTTCCCCACTCTCTTTGGAATCCCTCCTACTCCCAACCCTATCCTGTTCAGTTACACCCCCTGAGTACTCAACCTTTGCTTTTCTGATCTTTACCTGTTACTCGAAACGCTCCCAGCTGATGGATGTCCCCGCCATAGTGATCGCTGACCTCAACCTCTCCAATATGGCTTATACCCAACAGCTCTAACTCCACTCTACTCTCTCCGACAACTCACTAGTCAAAACTACAGAACTATCCATCCACACGAAGGAGACCTCTCTCTCATATTTCCATCTTCTTATGCCTCTGCCACTCTCTCTGTCACTTCACCATCTCGATTCTTCCGCCACTCCCCCATAACCCTTTGACATACATCAACAAATATTAATTCAAGCCCGACTGCACGGTCCCCTACCTCGCCCAGGACAAAATATTGCTCCAAACTCTCCCTCCTCGACTTATTCACACCTATTAAACTTGCCTTTCCCAAATTCAACTCTACACTGCCTACAACCTTCCATGATCGCTACTCTGGCCATTCCTTCCCCACCTTTCGCCCATTTTCTCACCCATGGATCTTTTGACAGGGTCTAGGACTTGAACCTGTCTGGGGGGCACAGGGATCCTGGCAGTATACTGCATGGAACTGGCGCCTGGAAGTAAGCAATGAGCATGCATCCGGCTCAGGAGAGGGACAAGGCAGCCATGCGCATGCGTCACTTTAATCAGCAATAAAACACAAGCGTCTAGTGCGCGTACCCTCTGAGATACAGTCCTGCTGACTTTGATTGGAAACATTGCATTTCAATGCATTGGCTAACTTCTATGTATTCCAACTGTATGAGAAAATGTGGGGGTTCAGGAGAAAAGGGCTTCGATACTATGGGCTATGCTAGGGAGTTGATTGCGGGCTGCACCAGGACGGGCTGCACCAGGAGGGAAGGGATCTAGATCCCGTCGCTCTCCAGAGCATTGCAACACGAGGAGACACCAACAAGCCACCGCTCTCCAAAGTACTATGGGTCGCTTGCGAGGCCGAGCCCTGCTGGGAGACTATCAGAAGAGACACTATTCTCTAGAAAATCCTGATTTGCTGGAGTAACTGGAGTAGAAAACCTCCTGGAGATACAGAGGTTTACCTTGAGCTGGAAGCTGGAGAATAAAACAGGTCCACGTAATTCCTTTGGACATCATTCAAGAGCCAGAATGCCTGGCGGCCACGCGGGAGCATTACAGCCTGAAGAAAGAAACCAGCAGTTGGGATTCAACCTTGCAAGCACTCTCACTCAACAAGATTCATGCTTCACGAACCAAGTATTATCACGGCTAAAGCTGAGTGTGGCACCGGACGAACACCAAGACGAAGGGAATCAAGAGAGCGCAAAGAGCGCAGCATGTGGGAAGGAGGCAGGGCTAAGCGGTTTTTTAGAATGACTGCCCTTTTGAGGCAACTCCCCTTTGTTGCTCAGCATTCTCTCACATCTCACTAGGGTAGTTGCATTTTCGTTTTTGCATTGCTGTTGTGCTAAAAACGAGGCCTTTTCCCCTATTTTTAGGAAAGTCGCATCTGGGTGTATCTCACAGTGCTTTATCCACCCCCCACCTTTTCTCCTGTCCACGCTGTTCCTGTGTTCCCCTGTGGTGTGTTGCCTGCTTGTGCCTCTTGAGTGCCTCCTTCTGTGTGAACCCCCCTCCGGTGCTTCCTGTGGAGCGCGGCTCTGGGCTGTGATTCCTTTCCTCCTTCACTCTCCCCTCTTGCCTCCTTGCACCCTCTATGGTGCTCTCAATCTCTCCATCTCCTCAAACTGCTACTCTATCTCCTATCCTATCCCTCTCACTAAGACTGGAAGGAAAATGTTAAAGAGGGACATCCTGGTCTCCAACCCAGGCCTCCCTATCGCTGATGCCTACATCAGCGCCTCCTCCAGACAGACTCTTACCGACATCCTCTTTGTTGTTGCCTCGACAGACCTATGGGATCCTCTGTTGGTCTCTGTTCTCTCTCCTTTCTCCTCCTCTTCCATTAATGGTGGCACCCGGTTGGAGGTCCTCTTGGCCTCCTTCAGATCTTCCAAGACCTTCATCAATTTCTATCTAGGACGTGTGTGGCGAGAGGACGGGGGTGGCGAGAGGACGTGGGTGGCGAGAGGACGTGGGTGGCGAGAGGACGTGGGTGGCAAAAGGACATGTGGTGGCAAAAGGGCGTGTTGTGGCGAGAGGGCGTGTTGTGGCGAGAGGACGTGTTGTGGCGAGAGGACGTGTGTGGCGTGAGGACGTGTGTGGCAAAACGACATGTGTAGCGAGAGGACGTGTGTGGCGAGAAGACGGGTGGAGGGCCGACGAATGTGCAGAACGGACGAATCGCTTAACTGCATGAAGTCCATAGTATACCTAGAATGCATGGATCCTTTAAAAGATCATACCTCATATCACACCTCACGCTTACTCTCTCCTTACACCACCACCCAACTAGAACACAGAGATACTATGACACCATTCGGTATAACTGTTCTCATATCAACATCTGACGCCGCTCACTCCACATCACTCTATGTAATCACTGCTGGTCTCGCACCCCCAGCCAGGCGTTCTCCTCAGGCCTTACGCTGCCACTCTCGGTCTGGATAATTCCTGCCAGATTCGAACACATACTCCTGACCTCTCAGCCACCACACCTACCGCTATGAAGCAGCTTCCACAGGAATTTTCGCACCAGCTGCACACATACCAGATGCGCACTCGCACCTATTGGACCCTCTCTCCTCCCTCTACTGACAAGAACTTCGGTTCCCAAGGGCGTTCACCTACCAGCGCCTTCAGACCATACCAATGGTATATAAGGCGCTATATAAGTGCAAAATAACATAACATAACATAACATAAATGGGACTTTCAGGGTCCAGGACACTCAACCTAATCCACTCCTTCTTGATAGGTATCTCCCGCTTATCAACTTCCTCCCTTCTGCCACCCCTTATAACACCTCTCTAGCTCCTATGCCACCTCCATCTACTGCCTCTGGCCATTCTACCACATCATCTGGGTGTACCTCACTCCTGAACCCCACCCTGGAAGTATTTCAAATGTGGCAACCTTCTCCATGTCGCTACTCTCAACTCTTACTCTGCTGTCAAACACTCCTGGTTCACGGGCAACTTTGTCCCGAGTTTTGACACTCTCCTCCCCGAAGGCTACAAGATCCTCTCTGAGCCTAGAAGTAACTGGCCCGTCGATCTTTCCTGAGTGTGTACCTGCTTCTGTCATTCCTACGCAGGCATATCCCTTCTTTGAATATCTGGTCTGCAGACTCTCTATCTCTCCTGGCTGCTCCCAGACTGTGGCCACCATCTACAGGTCACCTGGCCAGGTCGCCCTCTTCCTCCCAGAGTCGGCTGACCTCTCCTCTTATCTCCTTGCCTCTATCTCTCAACTTCTCATCTGCGGAGACCTCAACATCCACCTGGATGCTTCTGACTCCTCCTCTGGGATCTTCGCAACCTTTGCGACTCTCTCTCCCTTTCCATTCAACCCCTGGTCTGACACACTCTGCCGGACACACCTTGGATGTTCTCATCTCCTCAGAAATCCCCCTCTCTAACCCTCTCACCACTCCACTCTCCTGGACTGACCACTTTCTGCTCTCCTCTCACCTAAAACATCTTGCCTCTCAAGCAAAACCTTCCCCAGCACTGCCACCTTCCTTCTCGGTCATTGGGCCCATGAAGTGAGTGTCAGTGGACGCATTTGCCTCTACTTTCTTTGCTCCTCCTACTCCTGCGGCTCACTAGCACTCAGACACAGCCTGCATCTCTCTATCTCCAACACTCTGGACATCCCTGCCCATGTAATGAGAATATGTCTGAAGCCTACTTCCAAGTGCAACTCTTGGTACGACTCCAACCTCGCAGCCCTAAAACGCAAGTGCAGGGTGGCTGAGAGGAAGTGGAGGGCTTCAGGCGCATCCTCTGATAAATTGGCCTGCCGCCTGTTCCAAAGGCAATACAGACTCTCTGTCCTCTCCAAGAAGAGGGTCCACATGCAAGCCTGCGTCTCTGCAGCCTCTAACAACACGGCCAAACTCTTTAAAATATGCAAGGAGCTGGCCAATCCTACTTCAGTTTCCACCTCTCATGTTCCCTTCCAGGCCCTTTGCACAGCATCTCATTTTACCACTAAAACTCTGAACATCCTGTCCTCGCTTTCCTATTCCTCTCCCTCTTCATCTCTCTGGCCTGCTTTGCCCGCCTCTCCCTCTCCTCTTCCTTTTTCCTCCTTCTATCTAACAACACCTGATGATGTCTCCAGACAAGCCTGATCTATGAAAGTGTTGTCCAAACAGGTGCTGCCCTGCTCTTCCAGAACCATCAAGGACCACATTTCCACCCTTGCTCCAGCCTTGGCCGATTTCTGCACTCACTCTTTCGCCACGGGATCTTTCCCCTCTCTCAAGCACTCCCTTGTGCACCCTCTTTTAAAAAAAAAACCTGCTGATCCCTCTTGTCCTGCAAACTATCGCCCGATTTCTATCACTCCTTTCCTGGGCAAGCTCCTGGAAAAGCTGGCCATCTCCCAGCTTACTCTCCACACTGAATCTGTTGGTTGTCTCCATGACCATCAGCCTGGCTTCAGAGCAGCCAGAGGTACAGAAACTGCTCTCCTGAACACCCGTGAAGATGTAATCTCTAATGTCGACTTCAGCTCCCCTTCTGTCCTCATCCTTCTTGACCTTTCCTCTGCTTTCAACACATCAATCACGCCACCCTAATCAACCGACTCCATGTGAACCTGGCCATCTAAGATCAGGCCCTGGCATAGCTGCCCTCCTTCCTCCTGGACCGTCCCTCCCAGGACAAACTTGGGTCCTTTCTTTCCACCACCTCTCTCTCCACGTGTGGTGTCCCCCAGTGCTCTATCCTCTCACCCTGGCTCTTCAATGTCTACCTGGCCCCTTTGGCCCATCTCATCTCTACCTTCTGCTCTAACTTTCAGTGTTATGCGGATGACACTCAGCCCTCTTTCAGGCTTCCCTCAGCCTCCTCTCTCTCGCTCATTCCTGACTGTCTAGCCGCGATTCAGGATTGGTGCGCTCCTAACAATCTTTGCCTTAATGCTAGTAAGACAGAGATCCTCCTCGGTGGAACCCCTGCTCCCGCTTTCCCTCTCTCACTCTGGCTGCCCTCTTTGGGTCCTCTACCCTCGCCTTCCTGTGAGGCAAAAAACCTTGGTGTCATCTTCGACTCCACTCTCTCCTTTTCTCCTCACATCACGGACCTTGCCAAAAAGGCACACTTCCAGCTGCACCTCCTTAGAGGTATTCTACCCTTTCTCACTTTCGCTCAGAAGCTTACTGTCTCCAGAGCCCGGTTCTCTCTAGGTTGGGCTATTGTAACAGCCTCTCTCTCAATCTGCCTACCTCTACTCTTCGCCACCTACAACTAATCCAGAATAGGACTGCAAGACATATCCTTGGCCTCAAGCCCAGGGACCGTATCTCTCCAGCCCTGACATCTCTCCACTGACTCCCGGTGGCTGCAAGGATCAAGTTCATGAACCTCTGCATCGCCCACAAAGCCTTCGGGGGCCGGGGCCTGCACTACATTCAACTCTCTCTTCCGATATACATTCCTTCTCGAGCCCTTCGCTCAGCTACCACCAATTCTCTGAGGGTCAAATGCTTCTCTAGGCAGACAGTGGGGGGTAGATCTCTCTCCTCTGCAGGTGCCTCCCTCTTGAATGGCCTCCCTGCCCCACTCAGACTTGAGAAGGACCACCTGAAGTTCCAGAAGCAGCTCAAGAATCCCTCCTTTTCCGCCGGAGCGGCGGACTAGGAGAGGACGCGTAACACGGCGCCAACTGAAGGAGGCAGACACCCTGCCCCGCTGGTGCCTGGAGCAGCCACGCAAGACAACAGCAGAGAGTGGAGGGGAGAGACGGGCCCGTGGACTCCTGCCGGGCGGAACGAATCGTACAAGCGGGAGCTGCCTGCGATTGGGAAGGTAGGCGGTCCCCGCTGCTTGCGGCCAAATCCTGCCGTGTGCTTTCGGGCGCACACGAACCCGTCCCCCGCAGCCCCCGCGGATGCGCTTGGCCGCCGGAGCGGCAGACGAGGAGAGAACGCGTAACACGGCGCCAACTGAGGAAGGCAGACACCCGGCCCAGCTGGAGGGCGGAGGGGAGACACAAGCCCGGGGACCCCTGCCGGGCGGAACGAGTCGCACAGCGGGAGCTGCCCGCAAGTGGGAAGGTAGGCGGGCCCCGCTGCTAGCGGCCACATCCTGCTGGGTGTTTTCGGGCGCACATGAATCCGGCCCCCGCGGAGGCGTTGTCTCACCGGAGACAGGCATGATTCCACACCCCGCCCCGCGTGATAGAGACTGAGCGGCTCCGGGGGGAGCGAGAAAGTTGTTGGAAGTTTGGGGCCCTGGGGAGCGGATTTGGGAGAGCGGCACCGCGGCGCCTGAAACGACGCACTAAGCCACAATACCAATGTGGTGTCCATCACTAAACACTACATGAGCAGCGATTGGAGTGCCTGCAGACCTGAGGTGACCTGAGGTTGGGTGCTTGAGACACAGTCTGCAGACTGACCTCTCAGCAGTGCCACAACTAGAGGCCAACAATCAAGCACACATTGCTGCAATAGAGAAGTAGAGTCCTTGCGGAGACACCACACGGAACACACAAGGAAAGGGGCGTACGGGGGGGAAAGGGGGGCAATCCCCAAGTGCGCAAACCAACCCACCCATCAACCGTTGGGCGCCAACATAGCCTACCAGCTCCGGAACGGGGTACCGTACCTACCCGCCCTACAAACTGTCTTAACGAACATACGTCGCAAAGCCTTATAAACAGTGCGTGAGTGGGGCCGACCTGCCGCGGTCCACTATATACCTTCAGATATGGGGAAGGATAAGGCAAGGGGCATGACAACGCAGAGCAAAATAGAGCAGTATACGACCCCCGCCCAAGCCCTCCCGCCGGAGCAATCCAGTACTAGCGCAACACCAGAAACAGAGGAGAACATTTCGCTGAAGGATGTCATGAACGCCATAGCAAGCTCGAGAACCTCCATGGAAAAGAAAATGGATGGCATCAGCGCAGAGGTGTCATTATTACGCCACGACCTCCAAAAACTCACAGCCCGTACTGGAGAAGCCGAAGGTCGAATATCTGAAACAGAGGACAACTTAAGAACAATGAACCAGCAAATGTCAGGAGCACTAGCCCGCCTCAAAGCATTGGAAGAAAGGGTGGAAGAGGGGGAGGGCAGGGCAAGACGAAACAACATTCGGATCCTCGGTCTGCCGGAAAAAACGGAAGGAGCAAGCATGGAATTGTTCCTAGAGCAATGGCTCGCGGACATCTTTGCCCCCAAGACCTTGTCGAACTTCTTCTCAATTGAACGGGCCCACCGAATGCCAACTGGCAGGCAAATCCCAGGTGCCCCACCCCGCACAGTGATCGCGAAACTCCTGAACTATAGAGACCGAGATGCAATACTCCAAATGGCCAGAACCAAGGGCACTATAACGTTCAACGGCTCCAAGATAGGTTTCTTCCCGGATTTCACTAGAGAAGTGCAAAGAGCTAGACAATCCTTTGGCCCTCTTAAAAAACGTCTCCAGACCCTCAACGTAAAATACGGACTCCTATTCCCGGCGCAGCTGAAAATATACTTTAATGGAACAACTGTGCACTTCACGGACCCAGCTGAGGCATGGAATTGGGCGGCAAGACACCTGGAGGGTGACTGGAGGCCAGACGGAAGACAAGGTAACGGTAGGAATCGCCCGAGACGAGACAGGGTACCTCCTGAACTCCCGCAACACCAACCCCAGGCACAGCCAAACAGGGACAATGACTGAAATGGAGAATAAGGTACCCATTCGCAGTTACGCTTTAAGACCCGGCACCATGTTATTAGACCATGTTAACAGCGAATTAATTGTGAACCCGATGTCTGTATAACTGACGGCCCAGACCACGCAACCCCCACGGCCGGAACAAGGCAACTTAAGACTAAGTAGAGTTATACCACTTGAGGAATAGTTCTAGGTTGAGGAGTTGACTGTCCCTTGACAGTCGGTTGTATTTGTATGTTCGGGCGACAGGTACTTCAAGTTGGGGTGGAGTATAGGGTAGGGGATGAAAGGGAAAGTTTTAATGTTGCTTTGTTAGTCTGGATCCATAGCATGTCCAACCACAGACCTAAGTGCAACCCTCTGCACATTACACCCTGCTGTACTATGTATTGGGACCATGTTCCTGACAGACACACCAAAGGGAGGCAGCTCTCCCGACTCAAGCATCCTGCGTGCCCTCTAACGGGAAGCTCTAGATGACACACCCACAAACATACACTTTAACGATGTCATGTGCAATGCTATGGATCGTACCCATCTTAGAGGGCGTAACCCGGATGTTCCCACGAAACTCTCCAACTTTGTGTCCGCCCTAGGCCTCCGAGATGTGTGGCGCGAATTGCACCCCCAAGATAGAGGCTACTCGTTCCACTCTGGAGCCCATGGCTCCCTCTCTAGACTTGATTACCTCCTGGTCCCGAACACAGACCTATACAGGGCAATATCCGCAGAATTCCTCCCTCGTGGAATCTCGGACCACTCCCCCCTATTGATTGAAATACGAACGCACTCTGTAACCCCCCCTAGAACGTGGAGGCTAAACAGCTACCACCTTGGCTTCCCAGAATTGGTAGACCGCCTTACGGAGGTGTCCGATGAATACTTTGACATAAATATACCAGCAGTGGATGACCCGGTGGTGGTGTGGGAGGCTTATAAAACGGTGCTGCGTGGGGAAATCATCTCCTGGGTAGCAAACAAAAAGCGGGAGAGACTCCAAAAAATAGTAGAGGCAGAGGCTGAAATGGTCCAGGCCGAAAGCACGCATATTCTTGACCCTACCCCGCAGACTCAAGGGTCCCTCAAACTAACCACAGAAACCCTAAGAAATATCATGCTAGATAATGCCAGGCAGGCCCACTGGGACACCAGAGCGAGGATATACGAGCTGGGGGACAAGGCGGGCAAAATGCTGGCCTGGCTGGAGAGGAGGGAGGAGGGGAGACGTCATGTCAGGGAGATTGTTGCCCCGAGTGGTGTTGGATACCAGACGGATGCTGAAATAGCAGAGGCATTCGCCCAGTTCTACGCGGAACTCTACCGAGTCCCGACAGCACCTTTCGACCCGACCCTACTGGATGAAATTACACTCCCAGCACTGACACCACAACAACGGGAGGAGCTAGAATCGGATCTCTCTGAATCCGAAATAGCCGAAGCCCTAGCGCAACTCCAAACAGGGAAAACACCGGGCCCTAATGGTTTCCCGGCCGAGACCTGGCAAAAACTTGGAGGGAATAAAATGGCGACCCCCCTTTACAGGATGTTTCTTGGCGCCCGCGACCAGGGCACCCTCCCACCTGACCTATGTAAAGCCACCATTGTGGTCATTCCCAAACCCGATAAGCCCCCGGAACAGTGCGCCTCTTATCGGCCTATCTCGTTAATTAACAGCGAAGCCAAGGTTCTTGCTAAGCTCCTTGCTAACCGGCTGCAATCAGTGATCCATACCTTGATCCACCCGGATCAATGTGGCTTTATGCCACACAAATCAACGCGTATGAACCTGCGCCGGCTCCATCTGGCGCTGGAGCGGGCCCCGATCATTGACACCCCTCTCGCCCTACTGGCAGTAGATTTTGAAAAGGCCTTCGACTCGGTTAGGTGGGACTGCCTTTGGGAAGTCATGAGGCGTATGGGGTTCGGAGACAGCTTCTTGAAATGGGTGAAATTACTGTACACTAACACTCGAGCGGAGGTCAGAGTGAATGGTTGGCCGTCCCGGTCCTTCCCGTTGGAGGACCGCGTCTCCTTGTACGCAGATGACCTCCTGATTTACCTGGGGGACCCAGCTCGGTCCTGCCCCAAGGTGACGCAGATGCTTACCCGTTTTGGTGACCTTAGTGGGCTTAAAATCAATTGGGGAAAATCAGTTCTCTTCCCGGTGAAAGGCAATGTGCAGGCTGACCCTCGGGAATGTCCGTACCGAACAGAACCGCAAGGTTTTCGATACTTGGGGATCTGGGTGACCACAAACCTGAGTGAATACACACTACACAATTTTCAACCGGTCCTTGACCGTTTTGTCAATGACGTCCACCACTGGAGACTTCTTCCTCTTACGCCCATGGGAAGAGCCGCACTCTTTAAGATGATGACTCTCCCAAGGTTTCTCTATGTCTTACAAAATGCCCCACTAAAGATCCCAGACTCCGACTTTAGGCGGGTTGAATCCCTTTTTCGGGAACTAATATGGGGGGGTGGTCAGCCGAGGATAGCGCTAACTACGCTCCAAAGATCGGTCTGGGAAGGTGGGATAGGAGCTCCACGCCTCCAAACATATTATTGGGCTGCACAGCTGGCAGTGGTCAACGACCTGCTTCATGGAGATAGGGAGCTCCCCCACATCAAGGCCGAGGTTGCAGCCATGCACGATACCGACCCATGGCAACTGCTATACCAAACTCTTCCGAGACCCCTTCCACCAACGACCACGATTCATACTATTGTGGTTTGGAAACAGGCGCATAGATTCGTTGGGTGGGAAAATAGTGTAACTGTGGCACAACCCCTGTGGAGAAATTGTAACCTGCCCGAGATAAAGAAGCTTCAACCATGGCCCCGATGGGTAAGGGCTGGGATTCTGAGGGTTGGGGACATTCTTGAGGAGGGGGACATAGCCTCGTTTGAAACTATCCAGCAAAAATTCCAACTCCCGGGCACTGAGCGATACCACTATGTACAGCTGGCCCACGCCCTAAGAAACCACATACCTGCAGGCACCAATATCCCGGATTACACACCAATAGAGCGTAACATATTACCAGCTCTCATCCCCACCAAATGCACCTCCATCCTATATAATGCTATTACATCCTTTGCTACGCCAGAACTCACGACCCTGAAAGCTAAATGGGAGGTGGATGTAGGGGTGATAGATCCAGAAGACTGGATCCAAGTACTAATGCACCCAAGGGAGGTGGCCGTTTCTTCCAGGATTCGGCTGGTTCAATTAAAGATCCTGCACAGGGTCTATTACCCCAGGACGATACTATATAGATGGGAGAGAGCCTTGAACCCGAATTGTCTCCGCTGTGGGGATGAGGAGGGGACCTTCTTCCACATCCTGTGGGCATGCCCCCAAATCCGCACCTTCTGGAGTGAATGCTGTACTGTACTCGGCAATGTCTTGGCGTGCCGCATACCACTAGACCCGAAGATTCTCATTTTGGGTGTTCGGATGAGATTGGACTTACTAAATGGGGCAAGCTGCTCCTGAACACAGCAGCGGGACTGATGAAGCGCAACATAGCGCAAAAATGGGGAGCCCCGGAGTCCCCAACGATGGAGCAATGGGCAACAGATATGAACATTTGTGCCACTATAGAGCACCGAGTATATACTGCCAGAGGATGCCCTACTAAGGCGGACAAGATATGGGGAAGGTGGGAAGAGAATGGACCCTAGAACCGGCTGGACCCTGTTGTGTGCAGTGAGGGGGATATGGTCGGATTGCACTAAAACCTGGGGTAATGTCATGGGTGATTGATACCTGATCTGTTAATGTTTGAATTTTGGAAGGACATGCTAATCCACACAAGCTGTTGTTGTGTTGTTTTGAATGTAAAACAATAAAAAATGTTTTATTAAAAAAAAAGAATCCCTCCTTTTCTCCTCTGCTTTCTCTCTCCCGCTTCCTTGCTAACTTACCTGTCTAACCTATCTGCTGTAACCATACAGCCCCCTGCCTCCTTGCACTTACCCAGAGCTGCGCCGCCCTGGCTGCACTTACTCAGAGCCATGGTTCCCCGATTTCACTTCCCCCTATCCTCTACCTTGCACTTCCCCCTCTACTTCCCCCTGCACTTCTCGTTGTCACACTTGCATGATACGAATGACACAAGGTCTGCTAGAATCGTTTGTCTTGTCCTCCGTATATCTTCCCTCCCTTGTCTTGTGGCGCCTATAAACCCTTGTGTACAGACGCGTTATAAATGCCATACCATGTCATATCATAGCCCAACCACAGAGGAAATATCAGATAGAGATTGGGCAGCTGAGTCAGCGGAAGAGCCAAACCAATGGAGGAGGGAAGGATGGACAGGATCATGAAAAGACGGATATAAAAGGCACGCGAAAGCACAGAAAGTGCAAAGGTATTCAGGTGAGGTCAGGAGGTGTGGAGGGGGACCGAGAGACAAGCAAGAGGACGGAAGGTGGAGAAGACTGATAATATTTTTTGATGTTACTGGAGGCTATTGCAGGTGAGGTGTCAATTGTGACTGAGAGTGGTACCAGGTTTGGAAGAGTGAAGCTTTGAGTGGAGAAGTGGGTGGGAGAGTTGAAGGAGTAGAGACTGGGTGAGAGATTGGAGGAGAGGAAAAGGTGAGAGGAAAACAAGAGGAAATGACGGATGACAACGGATGACAACGGGAGAGGAGAGATAAGAGGGGACATGAGAGAGGAGAGGTTAGAGGAGTGAGGAGAGGGGAAAGGAGAGAGGAGAGAGAAGATGGGAGAGGGAAATAAGAGTAGAGTAGGAGGGAGAAGCAGGAGTAGGAAGGCCAGGAAAAGGAATGAACTGCCTGAGTGCGAGATAGAAATGAACAGTGTGGCTGAAGTGGGCAGAATGTAACCTCATTCTTAAGATCATCTAGAGTAGGGAGCCGTAGGATGTCGGAGGGGAGTGAGATGGAGAAGGCCTCGGCCTACAGGCCCTCACCTGAAGACAGACTAGGGTAGTCTGGATTAGGGTGGAGGGAGCCCAAGGGAGTTCGAGACAGAGAGGGCTGCCGTTTAGTCTGGACATTGCCTTCTCCATAAAACACCAAAGACCCGTAAACTATCCTTTGGAGTCTAAGAACTTGGGAAGCTCTCTGTGACAGGCTCCCCAGTCATCTAGCTTTTGGGGACGGCGATATGTTGCTACTTGCGCAGATGGCACAAAGACTGCTCTGTCCTCTGTTCTCACTGCCTTCAAGGACTCTCTACTTACCCTGAGCACTGCTCTCTTCATAGACCAATCTTCCTTCTAGACCAATCTTGTTTCCTCTCTCTGCTTGCACCCACCGACACACACAAACTAACCATGACTGCCCCCAATAACAGCTCCAATTGCCCCTCTCTCGCTGCACCAATGTCTTTGCCTCCAACTTCTCCCCTAAAATCACTGAAATACGAGATAACCTGTCCACACTTCTATTTCTCCCACCCCCTCCCTTATTCTCTCCTCCTTCCATCTTCCCAGCACTCTCCTCTTGATCACCCTCCTCTCCCGCAGATCTTCTGCCCCCCCTGTGCTCTGGCAACTCATTGTGTGCTCCAGTTGACCTCTTTGTACCACAAATTGTTAAAGAACTTGCACTTGTCACCACCACTCACCTCTCCCCTTTATGCAACCACTCCGTCTCAATTGGTATCAGCCACAGTCCTCCCTCTCATTATGAAACCATGGGCTGATTCCAACAAACTGTAATTATGAAGACCCTTCTTCCGTCTTCCCTACCACTCCAGAATCCTCGAGAGGGCTGTCTTCATCCGCTTTGGCCAACTATCTCGAGCTACGCCCACTTGCAGACCTCTCTAATCTGGATTCTGGTCCAAATAATCCACCGGGACTGTGCTAATCCACATACCCAATTCTCTTAATACTGCCCACCACTCTGACTGCCATTCTCATCAATCTAAACCTTTCTTCTGCGTTTGACGCTGTGTATTATCCCTCCTTCAATCTATGTCCCTCCTCGATGTCAACGACAGTGTAGTTGTCAGGGTGTCGTACCTGCTTGATTGCTCCTACTCCCCAAGCCTCCTTCCCATGAGTGCTCATCAAGTATCACCCCTTTGCTCACTTTTCATCACCCTATACACAACCTCCCACTGCAGACCCTTTTCCTCTTTTGGCTTTAACTGTCACCTCTTCACGGACGATACTCAGATATTCTTCTCCTTGGCCTCCTCTTCTCCTGAAATCTACAAACACATCTGCAACTGCTTAACGATCAACTACCAACATACATCTACACTGCTGGATGCTAAGCTCTTCAAAGATGGACGCCATCTTTCTCCTTGCCAGCTGCGCCATCCAAGCTTTCCCCTATCCCATCTCTCCAATCCAATGACCTCCACACCCCCTCACCTACCCTGATGTTCTCTTTCACACCCACCCAAAACTCTACCAGTTCATTATGTTCACTGTCAACACAGCCATACTCAACCTTGCATTTATGAGAAAAATCCATGCACACCTCACGCACTTCTGAATTAGAACTCTTCTCTCTACACTTGTGCTCAGCAAACTGGACAGCTACAGAAGCTTACTTCTTGGTCTACCCTGCTACTCGTTTGCTTCCCTTAACAAAGTCCTCAGCTCACAGACACCCTTTTCAATCTACCCGGCTCGCCATGCAAAATCTGTGTCTTTTTACATTCCTTCTACTCATCTTTGCTCATCCATCCATCATTGTGCCCCCAGTACTTCGCTGCATTCATATCTCTCAAACTCTCCACTCCGCCTCGGTTCACAACCTATCAGTCCTCCGTGCACCTCCTCCCACTCCTTTTCCTTAGTTGCTGAACACAACTAAAATTCTTGCACCAGTCATCAAAGCCATCTCTTCAATGGGATTCTACAAGATGAGGCTCAAACTCACCTACAAGCAATAGGAGGAGCCTCCCAAACGCCCCCAAGCAAACCAGCCTCCATGCTGCCCGCAGAGCTGCTCTACGTCATTTCTGAATATGATGCTCTCAGGCAGTCGATTAAAAAAACATACTTTGTTGTCCTCCAGTCTGTGTCATACGTTGCTTTTCTTACCCCTTCGCCACATGGTATAAGCCATTCGTCCCAGCACTGCTCTTATTTAAAGGGGCCTTAGACCAGGACTTCCACTGCTCTCCGGTACTGACTACAAATGGCAGTACCAGGAAAATGCTGATTCCATGTCTATACAAAAGCCAAACTGTTGGCTTTGCTAATGTTTGTTCAGAATAGATGTCCCTGAATATGCTTTCTAGCCAGGTGGGTCACTTTTGGAGCTGGGCGGCTCAGTTACATCGCCGGGCGGCTCAGTGACATGGTCGGGCGGCTCAGCGATGGAGCTGGGTGGCTCAGTGACATGGCCGTGTGGCTAAGCGATGGAGCTGGGTGGCTCAGTGACATGGCCAGGTGGCTCAGCGATGGAGCTGGGGGGCTCAGTGACATGGCCGGGCGGCTAGGCGATGGAGCTGGGCGGCTCAGTCACATGGCCAGGTGGCTCAGCAATGGAGCTGGGCGGCTCAGTGACATGGCGGAGCGGCTTGCGATGGAGCTGGGCGGCTCAGTGACATGGCCGGGCGGCTAAGCGATGGAGCTGGGCGGCTCAGTGACATGGCGGAGCGGCTTGCGATGGAGCTGGGTGGCTCAGTGACATGGCTGGGCAGCTCAGCGATGGAGCCGGGTGGCTCAGTGACATGGCTGGGCAGCTCAGCGATGGAGCCGGGTGGCTCAGTGACATGGCTGGGCAGCTCAGCGATGGAGCCGGGCGGCACAGTAACATGGCTGGGTGGCTCAGCGATGGAGCCGGGCGGCTCAGTAACATGGCCGGGTGGCTCAGCGATGGAGCTGGGCAGCTCAGTGATATGGCTGGGCGGCTCAGCGATGGAGCCGGGCGGCTCAGTGACATGGCCAGGTGGCTCAGCGATGGAGCTGGGTGGCTCAGTGACATGGCCGGGCTGCTCAGCGATGGAGCTGGGTGGCTCAGTGACATGGCTGGGCTGCTCAGCGATGGAGCTGGGCTGCTCAGTGACATGGCTGGGCGGCTCACTGATACAGCTGGGCGGCTCAGTGACATAGCTGGGCGGCTCAGCGATGGAGCCGGGTGGCTCAGTGACATGGCTGGGCAGCTCAGCGATGGAGCCGGGCTGGTCAGCGATCGAGCTGGGCGGCTCAGTGGCGTGGCCAGGCAGCTCAGCAATGGAGCCGGGTGGCTCAGTGACATGGCTGGGCAGCTCAGCGATGGAGCCGGGCGGCTCAGTGACATAGCTAGGCGGCTCAGCAATGGAGCCGGGCAGCTCAGTGACGTGGCCAGGGGGCTCAGCGATGGAGCTGGGCGGCTCAGTGATATGGCTGGGCAGCTCAGCGATGGAGCCGGGCGGCTCAGTGACATGGCCAGGCGGCTCAGCGATGGAGCTGGGTGGCTCAGTGACATGGCCAGTCGGCTCAGCGATGGAGCTGGGCGGCTCAGTGATATGGCTGGGCAGCACAGCAATGGAGCCGGGCGGCTCAGTGACATGGCCAGGCGGCTCAGCGATGGAGCTGGGTGGCTCAGTGACATGGCTGGGCTGCTCAGCGATGGAGCTGGGTGGCTCAGTGACATGGCTGGGCTGCTCAGCGATGGAGCTGGGCTGCTCAGTGACATGGCTGGGCGGCTCACTGAAACAGCTGGGCGGCTCAGTGACATAGCTGGGCAGCTCAGCGATGGAGCCAGGTGGCTCAGTGACATGGCTGGGCAGCTCAGTGATGGAGCCAGGCTGGTCAGTGATCGAGCTGGGCGGCTCAGTGACATGGCTGGGCAACTCAGCGATGGAGCCGGCGGCTCAGTGACATAGCTAGGCGGCTCAGCGATGGAGCTGGGCTGCTCAGTGACATGGCCGGGTGGCTCAGCGATGGAGCTGGGCAGCTCAGTGATATGGCTGGGCAGCTCAGCGATGGAGCCAGGTGGCTCAGTGACATGGCCGGGCAGCTCAGCACTGGAGCCGGGTGGCTCAGTGACATGGCTGGGCAACTCAGCGATGGAGCCGGCGGCTCAGTGACATAGCTAGGCGGCTCAGCGATGGAGCCGGGCGGCTCAGTGACGTGGCCAGGGGGCTCAGCGATGGAGCTGGGCGGCTTAGTGATATGGCTGGGCAGCTCAGGGATGGAGCCGGGCGGCTCAGTGACATGGCTGGGCAGCTCAGCGATGGAGCCGCCCACATGGCCAGGCGGCTCAGTGATGGAGCCGGGCAGCTCATTTATGGTCAGTGGGTTTTATTTTGTTTATGGAGAAGTTTGTTTTTGTGGGGTGTGAAGGGATGTATACAACGGGGTATTCTCTCTCTGAATGAAAGCATGTATCTTGTTAACAATCATTTTCGTTTAATTAACTTAAGTTATGTGTAAAATATGTCTGCCATGTAATTATTTACAATCACAGTCGAATGGAAGCCATGTCTCAAGTCTGTGATGGTGCCAGAGGCGCTTGAGACGCTATAGGAACCCCTGCTGACTCAAGCAGGGCGCGCATGTGCGCCACAGGCAGGTCAGGTGGGGAGTGGTGGCAACTCTTGCAGCCTTTGCCCAGGCAAAGGTTACTGCACTCAGGCTACTTCTACGCTCATGCCTCGGAAAATGAGGCCCATGAAAGGACAATTAAGAAGCAAAACACACAGAAGAAAACATTAAAGGCAAATGAATTGCTTGTTACTCCGGTTCTCGGAGTTAAACAGTAACTGGGAACACAGCAATATGTGCTGCAGGCCAAGGGGCAAGACTCCATGTAAGAGCAGTAGCTTGGCCTGATCTTCGCAGCCTCTAGCTACACAAGGGGGGAGGGGGAGGAAAGGGCTTAGCACCCACTCCTGCTTGCCGCGTCCAAGAAGATGCAGCATTTGGCTGATCTTGGCAGCCCAGCTGCACAGGGGGGCAGGGAGGGGGGGTCTGCTTGCCTGCGTCCTGTGCTCCCGGCATGCATTTCTTACATAACCTGGGCATGTGTCCACCTTTGTACCATCACACCTGCTCATTCTCTTTTGCCCCTTTCCTTTCCCTCCCAGTAAGGTGCAGAATGAGACATGTTCTCTTTTTGCATAAAAAGGCTGCAGATTTATTTTCACAACATAATAAATTCAAAACACTGCAAACAACACAACTTTGTGAAAAAAAGTTCCGAAGGTGCAGCGACTGCTCCGTGTCCAAAACCTGCTTCCCCGTTTTCCGAACAAAGTCCGCAGAAGGCCCAACTCCCCCAACCCTTCGTGCTCCTGGGCTGGGGGAGTGCCGTTTTTTGGGGGGAAGCTGAGCCCTCATTGCTACCACCAGACGCCCCTGCCGCTTAGGCCCCCAAGAGGCGCTTGTCCCGATAAGAGCGAAGACCCTTCTGGCTTTCCCATGGCTCATTCAGAGACTGTATCTTGCCACTGGTCGCCAAAACACTGCCTCGCCGTCCTGCGACGCCAACGTCCAGGCCCCGCCGTACCTTATGCAGGGGGGGTGAAAAACTAAAAGCAGCTCCTCTGGTGCGGCAGGCGTCCTTCTGCTTGGGGCTGGATGCTTCTGCAGCAGCATGACGCCCGCAGGCTTATATGGCGCTAGGCATGCCCTCTTCCTTTGTCGCCCTTCTCAGGCTTTTCTGCGCAATTTGGCCCACTTACCACGACCCTCCCCCCTCAGCCAGGGTGGTGGGAGGAGGACCCTGCCCAAGTTATCTGGGCACCGCCTCCATTTTCCCTCCGTCGCCACCTTCATATTCTTCCGTTAGATTGCGGCGTAGACCCTTCATGGTCGCACAAGCCTTAAAGCATTTGTTTGTGTCATCGCAAATTCTTCAAACCAAAATGGCGAAACCATACACTGAGGCATTTGCCTACAGGTCCAGCTAAGCCCAAGAAATACAAAAACAGCTTGAACAGAACTGCCCCGTGGCTCCCCAAAGCAAGAGCTGTTAGTGGAAGCCCATACGCTCTTCCTCCGTCAAGAAATCTGCGTAGTCAAGGCAGCCTCGGGGAGCAGATCTCTCCCTAGGAAGAGCCCACTGACACCGCTCCCCAACAAAGTGCATAAAAGCCCCCAACTGGCAACCTGGCATCAGAGCAGGGCAAAGGTCAAAGGCCTTGCTTGACATAAGAGCTGGGGAACCTTACCAGATCTACGGACCATCTCATTCTACCAACACATGACAGACCCCGGGGGGCCTCGTGCTAGCGGCGAGCCCCTGCAGGCAGACGGGGGTTCCCAGGAACTAGTGCGAGAGGCCGGGCTCGAGTGGAGACGATGTGAAGGGAGCATGAAGGTGACGACGAAGGCACCACAAAATGGAGGAGGCACCCCCGATAACCCAGCCAGTGTCCCCCTCCTGACCTTTCCCTCTCTGGAGAAAGGTGAGGTGCCGTGCCCAGCGCGGCAAAATGCAAGCAAAGCCTGCAAAACTGGAAAGCGCGGCGAAACTCGGGGAAAGCCCACGAAAGACAGACAAAAGAAAGGGGAGGGGTTTCCCTCTTTATAATGGGCAGGATCTGCAAAGAAGGCAGCATCCAGCCGCCACAAAGGACACCCTCCCACGAGGAGCGGAGGAACTTTTCGTCTAATGGGGTTGCGGGGGGGCTCAATGTACCGCAAGCTTTACAAAGCCAACAACCCATACCAGTGACCGGCACAGGCTCAATAATTGGGGTTGGCCCGGCGTACCAGCTGGGTTTAGCTGCAGGGGGTGCAGCTCAGCCACCCACATGGTGGGGGCAAGGGGTGACTAAC
Organism: Ambystoma mexicanum; assembly: GCF_040938575.1. Taxonomy (NCBI): domain Eukaryota; kingdom Metazoa; phylum Chordata; class Amphibia; order Caudata; family Ambystomatidae; genus Ambystoma; species Ambystoma mexicanum. The sequence continues at coordinate 3,904,103 of NC_090938.1, forward strand.
ACAGGGTTAACTCCAGGGCCTAGTTCAATTGTCGGCCAGGACGTGGTTTGGGGGACAATGACGCAATATGGGAGATCAATGCCGGGGTTTGCCCCAGTTAGGGTGGCAGTCAATTCTTTATCTTGGCACATAGCAATGTCAGTCAAGGAAAGGGTATGGAGGAAGGAATTCATAGAAATCCTTGATCTGGTGGGGATGGAGCCACTGGGAAACGGGTTGAAAGAATTATCCGAGAAGGAAAAGGAGAAGAGGGATAAGGAGACACCTGAAACGGAGGCTACCATGCATAATTTGTTAAAGGCATTTTTGGTATATACTTCAATAATGATAGAAAAATACCCTCAGGACGCGTTAGCAATGCTGGCTTATGGTCATTACATCCAGGATATTTATTTGAAGCAGGGGGGCAAAGGGTGGCTACAGTACGATCGGGCATTTCGCTTGAAAATGCAGGTACGGCCAGCTCTATCCTGGGATGAAATGGATGTGGGCGGGTTTTTGGATAGTTGGTGCTCAGAGGAGAAGGAAGCGAAAAAGCCACGGTAGAGAAGACCCAGGTTTGGAGGCGTAGGGGGGGTTTCACCCGGCGGGGCAGGGCGTCCTTTCGCGGTCACTCCTCCTGGAACAGCAGAGCCAGCTACCAGGGGGAGAAAGCGGACTGCTGGAGGGTCAATACAGAAGAAGGTTGCCCCTTTGGTAAATCTTGCCGATTTAGGCACCCTCGCGGAGGCAGCGGAAAGGAATGCAGCGCCTCGGCCAGCGAAGGGAGATGCAGGAGCAGTCCAAAAGGGAAAAATAGGGTAAAAAAGGAATGAGGTGGGAAGCATGATGTCAAAAAACGCCCCCGAAACAAAGATGTAATGGATTGATTAAAAGTGGGCTACCAACCCCAATTAATTTGCAAGCAATGACTCTGTGGTTGAATGTTTATCATAACTGTGATGATGCTAGATTGTTATGGGAAGGTTTCAGGTGGGGGTTCAGGATCCCATGTACGGAATTAAGAGGGGGCACAGAAGCGCGCAACCTAAGGTCGGCGCTAGGGATGCCAGAAGTGGTGGCACAGAAAGTGGCCAAGGAAGTGGCTCTGGGCAGAGTGGCGGGGCCATTCAAGCAATCACCATGGCCAAACCTAGTAGTATCACCGCTAGGTTTGGTGCCCAAGAAAGAGGAGGGGCAATATCGTCTGATCCATCACCTCTCGTTTCCTGAAGGGGAGTCAGTCAATGATGGGATTAGCGAGGAAAGGTCCAGAGTGCATTATACTTAAGTGGCTCTGGGCAGGGTAGCCGGGCCATTCAAGCAATCACCATGGCCAAACCTAGTAGTATCACCGCTAGGTTTGGTGCCCAAGAAAGAGGAGGGGCAATATCGTCTGATCCATCACCTCTCGTTTCCTGAAGGGGAGTCAGTCAATGATGGGATTAGCGAGGAAAGGTCCAGAGTGCATTATACTTAAGTGGCTCTGGGCAGGGTAGCCGGGCCATTCAAGCAATCACCATGGCCAAACCTAGTAGTATCACCGCTAGGTTTGGTGCCCAAGAAAGAGGAGGGGCAATATCGTCTGATCCATCACCTCTCGTTTCCTGAAGGGGAGTCAGTCAATGATGGGATTAGCGAGGAAAGGTCCAGAGTGCATTATACTTAGGTGGCTCTGGGCAGGGTAGCCGGGCCATTCAAGCAATCACCATGGCCAAACCTAGTAGTATCACCGCTAGGTTTGGTGCCCAAGAAAGAGGAGGGGCAATATCGTCTGATCCATCACCTCTCGTTTCCTGAAGGGGAGTCAGTCAATGATGGGATTAGCGAGGCAAGGTCCAGAGTGCATTATACTTAAGTGGTGAGGGCAGCTGGGAGGGGAGCCCTTATGGGAAAGTCTGACATTGAATCAGCTTTTCGGTTGCTTCGCATTCATGCTGAAAGTCAACATTTATTGGGTTTTAAGGTACAAAATCTTTACTATTACGATAAATGTTTACCAATGGGGTGCGCCATCTCCTGTGCCTATTTTGAAGCATTTAGCACCTTTCTGGAGTTCACAGTAAAACAAGAATGCCCGGAAGGGGCAGTGGTCCATTACCTCAATGATTTTCTGTTTATCGGGGAGAAGGGGTTGAAGGAAGTTGAAAACCTCATGGGGACATTCGAGAGACTGATGAAGAGTACGGGGGTTCCGCTAGCCAAGGAGAAGACAGTGGTCCCAGTGACTTGTCTTACCTTTCTGGGGATAGAGATTGATTCTGTGAAAGGGGAATGCAGGCTGCCCCGGGACAAGGTGACAAAACTGAAAGGGATCATCAAGGGTCTAAGAGGGAAGAGGAAGGCTACCTTGAGGGAGCTCCAGGTCTTGGCAGGCTCTCTCAATTTTGCAGGGAAAGTCGTTTGCAAGGAGCGTAGAATTGAAAACAGTCGGCCTACAACATGCAGGACAACACGTCAGGCTAGGGTCAGAGGTGCGTGAGGACCTGGCCATGTGGGACACATTTTTGGACAACTTTAATGGGGTGTTAATATGGCGTAACAAAGGGAACAGTGAGGGCAGGTGCAAGTTGTTCAAAGATTCATCTGGTGCATTGGGGTTCGGGGCAATCCTTGACAACAAATGGTGCGGCTTGGCATGGCCGAGGGAGTGGCATCGGAAAGGGGTCACCAAAGACATCACGCTTTTGGAGCTCTTCCCCATTGTGGGAGCATTTAAACTGTGGGGGGAACAGCTGGCGAACAGCAAAATCATGCTCTGGTCGGACAACTTAGCGGTGGTCCAAATTATTAACCAAGGTTCCGTCAGTGGCAGAGGGGTTTTGCGTTTACTAAGGGAGCTTCAGAGATGCATGCTGGTGGGAAATATAGAGGTACGAGCCAGGCACATTCCGGGGGGTGCAGAACACGGCAGCTGATGCTCTCTCTGGTTTACAGTGGGAGAAATTCTGAGAGAGTTGCCCGGGAGCAGAGAAGGTGATGTCCTCGTTCAAAACTCAGTGGTGGGGCATGATTGGGGCAATCTGAGTACCCTCATCCAGACGGCCCTGGCTCCAGGCACAACAAGGAGGTATAAGGCTTGGTGAGAGCGGTAGCTGAATTTCAAACGAGAGGTACTAGGAGTAAACCAGCAGGAGTCGCCGGTAAGGGCCTTTGTGGGCTGGGGCTGGCGTGAAGGGAAAACCAGGCCTTGGATGGCGCACCATCTGGCAGCTATCACCCACTTCTGTAAACTGAGAGGGGAGAACAACCCTACTAAATAGCATTATATTGGAATGGCGATGAGAGGGTGGGCCCGACAAGTAAAGTCTAGAGGGGATGACAGGAGGCCCATTGATGTGGTCAAGCTGCAGAAGGTGGTGGTTTGCCTGGGGCAAATCTGCCACGGGGATTACGAGACGGCATTGTTCAGAGCAGCTTTTACGTTAGCCTTCTTTGGGGCATTCAGGATAGGCGAACTGGTACCAGAGAACAAAAAGGCAAAGGGTATGAGATTTTTGCAAATACAGGATGTGCACTGTTCAGAGCTACAAGTGACGTTATGGCTAAAAAGCTCAAAGACGGATCAGGAAGGCAAGGGGTGCACAGTGTCATTGCAGCTCATCACAGGGAGCACGATATGCCCAGTCAGGGCGGTATCAGGATACCTCAAGTTGAGACCCCCCTCGGTAAAGGAAGCTCTGCTACTCATCCACCAGGATGGTTCAGCGCTAAGTCGCTTCCAGTTTAAAAGAGTGATGGAGCTGGCGTTAGGAGGTATTGGGGAAACGGAAGGGGTCTTTGGGACGCACTCATTCCGGATTGGCGCTGCTACATCTGCAGCAGATGTTGGAATGGGGGAAGTGGCAATCAAGCAGATTGGGAGGTGGAAATCTGGTTGTTACAAGAGATATATCAGGCCCGATAAAATGTGAGGTTAAGGGTTTTCCTTCTTTTTTCACCAGCGCCCGCCCGAAGAAGGAGGAGATCGGTATGGGTGATAGGACACTCTTTTGTGTCTAGGGCAGGGGCAAGCTGGACAGAGGAACAAGAAAAATTGACGGCGGGCGAGTTCAGGATAGGTTGGCACGGGGTGCCGGGTATGAAATGGGCACAATTGCAGAGGCAGGTGCACAGATTGTTGAGCATTGAGCAAAAGCCAGACATACTGGTTATCCACTTAGGGGGTAACGATCTGACAAGCTTGGGGAGGGGAGCTCTGATGCGTGCAATGATGTGCTCATTGCAGGAGCTAGCAGGAGAACTGGGGGAAACAGAAATTGTTTGGTCAGAGATCATCCCAAGGCCGGAATGGAGAGGTGCAGATAATCACGCAGCAGTGGAGAAATCCAGGAGGAAGCTGAACTGCGCAATGGCAAAGTTCTGCAGGGACAGGGGATTTGGGCAGGTCAGGCACGGCCTGATCAATCTGAAATCCCCGGAGTACTTCCTCAAGGATGGGGTGCACCTGAACCCATTGGGCATGGATCTCTTCTTTTGGAATATCTGCACAAAAATCCTGGAAATGTAGGAGGAAGGGGGGAGCCACGGTGGGTGGTAACCCACTCGTGGCGTGGCGGTGTTTGGCCGAACAAACACATGAGACAGACTCCGGATGAGCCAGGAGAAAGCAAGAAGGGGCAGGGGCGTCTGGGAGGAACAACTAGGGCTCAGCTTCCCCCAAGGAAACGGCACTCTCCCCGCACAGGAGCACCTGCAGGGGCAGGAGAGGCTCGGACCCCAAGGTTGGGAGAGTTGGGCCTATTCTGGACACTTGGGGAAGGAAAGGGGGAAGCAGGTTATTTTGGACACGGAGCAGTCGCTGCATCTTATGAGTAATTTTTCCACAAATGTGTGCAGTGTGGTTTTGGTTTTGTGTTATTGTGGAATAAATCTGCGGCCTTTTATGCCAAAAAACAAACAGGTCTCATTCTACACTTTCTGGGGAAAAAGGGAATGAGTTGTGGATATGTTTGGATACGAATGGACGGATGCCAGGGTTATTGTTCCCAGTCCCATCTCCATGGCAGGGATCTTGGGGCAGCCCCTGCCTGAATGACCTGTTCCAGCACTCTGCGGCATATCAGATGCTGAGACACTGCAGCTGGCACTGGAAGACACCAAGAGCGCCCCTGCAGCGGGGGCGACCCCACACAGACAGGTGGCCATCTCCCTGCCGCTCTGCTGCCGCCTGGGTAGGCCGTGCGGAGGCTGCCACCGAGGTAGAGGCAGACCCTGACTGTGAAAGCCAGGAACCACCTCCAGCCCCTGGAGTGAAGGGCTCCGGACAGACGCAGACTCGGTAGGCCAAAAGAGCTCCCCACTATTCTTCCAGTTACCTCAACATCTACATCTCGCAAGACTTGCACCCCCCCCCCTGTCCTCCCACGCACACACGCCGACAGGGAGGGGCGGGTGTCCCTTCAGACAGTGCTGAAGCGGCTGGAAGCTCCGAGCTCTTTAGGCTGTTAGGATGTCATTTACACAGCGCCTCGTGACGGATGCCTCCAGCTTCAATGCTCTGTAACTGTAGCTGTGCCTGTGCGCTATTTAGCGTGGACCGGACCTCGCCCTAATGTTCAGGCGTGCGTTCACTCACTGAGCTACCTTCCCGGCACGGTTTCACCATCACTCGCCTACACTGTAAGGCCTGGGCATGAATCATAAGCACGACCACCACTGCTAAGGACCCCTAACCTATGGCATGGTATGATATGAGAAGTCATGGCGTGGTCCTATGTGTCGTTGGGGTCTTGGGACAGTGGCATCGGTCTCAGTTGAGTTACATGGAGCTCTCTGTCAAACTTGGGGTGACTCCAAAGAAATGACCTTCTCGACATAGTGACGGACTCCCTGCCCTCCCTGCAGGAGCAAGCAGGGCCTGCTGCTCTACAGGGGGTCCTGAACTGGCAGGGTTGCCTGTCACCCTCCACAAGGGAGCTCCCAGGCGTCCTGCAGACGGTCCTGCACCCCCCTCTAATCTCAAGCAGGTGCCGCGATAGTACGCAGGGCGTGCTCGCCCACAGGGCGAGCGAGGGCTTATCTCTGGTAACTTATTAAAGGGCTCCGATTATTAAGCAGGTGAAACGTGCTTCTGCCCGGTTCCCATGCCTGGGCGGGCCAGAACATGGGAAACGCATGTGCTACATAGGCAAGCCCTGATCTTTAAAACACGCAATGCTTGCACTACAAAAAGTCCGCTCAAAACCTCATAGGTAGGTGGGTAGGTAGGTAGGTGTGCTGCCCTCGAAGACTGAACACACGAGGCGCTCTCACGCCCTGCACAGCCGAGTACTGACCTAGCCAGCAAAGCGATGCTGGCAGTGCCAGCCTGTACTGGGGGGGCCCGCAGTCATTCCTCACGAACCTACTCTTCCGGGGACCAGATATCGGCCCTCGGGCGTCCATGCACAGCGGCCCCCTGGGGTGAAGGACTGCTCGTGTGCCCCCAGGCAGGCCCCAGAAGACCGATCACGTGGAAACGTGGGTTCAATCCGCCCCACCAACCATCTCAGATCCTTATTTTTCCTTCCCCAATTATTAGCCAGATTCCTTATTTACGCTATATACACAGTTAGGTGCGATTTCAGTACTCCTTTTTCAGGAGGCAACGGGCTTAACATGTGTGTTGAATTCTGGAACTTGCACACCTAATGGCCACACGATTTATTTTTTAGAGAAGCGTCTTCAGAACGCAACGAGCTATGTTACAAGCACTGGACTCTTTGCTGAAGTTATATCGGCACTCTAACCTGTTGTTTCTCTGTGTCTGCTCTCCATACAGCACTATACAGTAACGATTTCACAAGTGTAAACGATATACATATATACAATACTGGTGTATAGCTAGAGCACTGGCAGTCTAGGGGAACTGGCGAAGGCCACAGCATATCCGCATCAACCTAAACTTGTACATTACCTAGTTCCATCCCCCCTAGGGGACGAGTGCTCCCAGAGAAACTGGCGAAGGCAGGGACTGTAATCATGCCGCCAATGACGAGTGCTCCCAGAGAAACTGGCGAAGGCAGGGACTGTAATCATCCCTCCTAGGTGACGAGTGTTCGTAGAGAAACTGGCAAAGGCAGGGACTGTAATCATGCCGCCAATGACGAGTGCTCATAGAGAAACTGGCGAAGGCAGGGACTGTAATCATGCCGCCAATGACGAGTGCTCATAGAGAAACTGGCGAAGGCAGGGACTGTAATCATGCCTCCAATGACGAGTCCACGCAGAGAAACGGGCGAAGGCAGGTACTGTAATCATGCTGCTAATGACGAGTGCTCGTTAAGAAACTGGCGAAGGCAGGGACAGTAATCATGCCTCCAATGACGAGTGCTCCCAGAGAAACTGGCGAAGGCAGGGACTGTAATCCTGCCTCCGATGACGAGTGCTCTTATAGAAACTGGCGAAGGCAGGGACTGTAATCATGCCTCCGATGACGAGTGCTCCCAGAGAAACTGGCGAAGGCAGGGACTGTAATCCTGCCTCCGATGACGAGTGCTCGTAGATAAACTGGCAAAGGCAGGGACTGTAATCATGCCTCCAATGACGAGTGCTCCCAGAGAAACTGGCGAAGGCAGGGACTGTAATCATCCCTCCTAGGTGACGAGTGCTCGTAGAGAAACTGGCGAAGGCAGGGACTGTTATCATTCCTCCGATGACGAGTGCTCGTAGAGAAACTGGCGAAGGCAGGGACTGTAATCATTCCTCCGATGACGAGTGCTCGTAGAGAAACTGGCGAAGGCAGGGACTGTAATCATCCCTCCTAGGTGACGAGTGTTCGTAGAGAAACTGGCGAATGCAGGGACTGTAATCCTGCCTCCGATGACGAGTGCTCGTAGAGAAACTGGCGAAGGCAGGGACTGTAATCATCCCTCCTAGGTGACGAGTGCTCGTAGAGAAACTGGCGAAGGCAGGGACTGTAATCATCCCTCCTAGGTGACGAGTGCTCGTAGAGAAACTGGCGAATGCAGGGACTGTAATCCTGCCTCCGATGACGAGTGCTCGTAGAGAAACTGGCGAAGGCAGGGACTGTAATCATCCCTCCTAGGTGACGAGTGCTCGTAGAGAAACTGGCGAATGCAGGGACTGTAATCCTGCCTCCGATGACGAGTGCTCGTAGAGAAACTGGCGAATGCAGGGACTGTAATCCTGCCTCCGATGACGAGTGCTCGTAGAGAAACTGGCGAAGGCAGGGACTGTAATCATCCCTCCTAGGTGACGAGTGCTCGTAGAGAAACTGGCGAATGCAGGGACTGTAATCCTGCCTCCGATGACGAGTGCTCGTAGAGAAACTGGCGAAGGCAGGGACTGTAATCATCCCTCCTAGGTGACGAGTGCTCGTAGAGAAACTGGCAAAGGCAGGGACTGTAATAATGCCTCCAATGACGAGTGCTCATATAGAAACTGGCGAAGGCAGGGACTGTAATCATCCCTCCTAGGTGACGAGTGCTCGTAGAGAAACTGGCGAAGGCAGGGACTGTAATCATCCCTCCTAGGTGACGAGTGCTCGTAGAGAAACTGGCGAAGGCAGGGACTGTAATCATGCCTCCTATGACGAGTGCACGCAGAGAAACTGGCGAAGGCAGGGACTGTAATCATCCCTCCTAGGTGACGAGTGCTCGTAGAGAAACTGGCGAAGGCAGGGACTGTAATCATCCCTCCTAGGTGACGAGTGCTCGTAGAGAAACTGGCAAAGGCAGGGACTGTAATAATGCCTCCAATGACGAGTGCTCATATAGAAACTGGCGAAGGCAGGGACTGTAATCATCCCTCCTAGGTGACGAGTGCTCGTAGAGAAACTGGCGAAGGCAGGGACTGTAATCATCCCTCCTAGGTGACGAGTGCTCGTAGAGAAACTGGCGAAGGCAGGGACTGTAATCATGCCTCCTATGACGAGTGCACGCAGAGAAACTGGCGAAGGCAGGGACTGTAATCATCCCTCCTAGGTGACGAGTGCTCGTAGAGAAACTGGCGAAGGCAGGGACTGTAATCATCCCTCCTAGGTGACGAGTGCTCGTAGAGAAACTGGCAAAGGCAGGGACTGTAATAATGCCTCCAATGACGAGTGCTCATATAGAAACTGGCGAAGGCAGGGACTGTAATCATCCCTCCTAGGTGACGAGTGCTCGTAGAGAAACTGGCGAAGGCAGGGACTGTAATCATCCCTCCTAGGTGATGAGTGCTCGTAGAGAAACTGGCGAAGGCAGGTAATGTAATCATGCCGTCAATGACGAGTGCTCGTAGAGAAACTGGCGAAGGCAGGGACTGTAATCATGCCTCCAATGACGAGTGCTCCCAGAGAAACTGGCGAAGGCAGGGACTGTAATCCTGCCTCCGATGACGAGTGCTCGTATAGAAACTGGCGAAGGCAGGGACTGTAATCATGCCTCAGATGACGAGTGCTCCCAGAGAAACTGGCAAAGGCAGGGACTGTAATCCTGCCTCCGATGACGAGTGCTCGTAGAGAAACTGGCGAAGGCAGGGACTGTAATCATGCCGTCAATGACGAGTGCTCGTAGAGAAACTGGCGAAGGCAGGGACTGTAATCATGCCTCCAATGACGAGTGCTCCCAGAGAAACTGGCGAAGGCAAGGACTGTAATCCTGCCTCCGATGACGAGTGCTCGTATAGAAACTGGCGAAGGCAGGGACTGTAATCATGCCTCAGATGACGAGTGCTCCCAGAGAAACTGGCGAAGGCAGGGACTGTAATCCTGCCTCTGATGACGAGTGCTCGTAGAGAAACTGGCAAAGGCAGGGACTGTAATCATGCCTCCAATGACGAGTGCTCCCAGAGAAACTGGCGAAGGCAGGGACTGTAATCTTGCCTCCGATGACGAGTGCTCGTATAGAAACTGGCGAAGGCAGGGACTGTAATCATGCCTCCGATGACGAGTGCTCCCAGAGAAACTGGCGAAGGCAGGGACTGTAATCCTGCCTCCGATGACGAGTGCTCATATAGAAACTGGCGAAGGCAGGGACTGTAATCATGCCTCCGACGACGAGTGCACGCAGAGAAATTGGCGAAGGCAGGGACTGTAATCATGCCGCCAATGACGAGTGCTCGTAGAGAAACTGGCGAAGGCAGGGACTGTAATCATGCCTCCAATGACGAGTGCTCGTAGAGAAACTGGCGAAGGCAGGGACTGTAATCATGCCTCCAATGACGAGTGCTCGTAGAGAAATTGGCGAAGGCAGGTAATGTAATCATGCCGCCAATGACGAGTGCTCATAGAGAAACTGGCGAAGGCGGGGACTGTAATCATGCCGCCAATGACGAGTGCTCATAGAGAAACTGGCGAAGGCAGGGACTGTAATCATGCCTCCTAGGTGACGAGTGCTCGTAGAGAAACTGGCGAAGGCAGGGACTGTAATCATCCCTCCTAGGTGATGAGTGCTCGTAGAGAAACTGGCGAAGGCAGGTAATGTAATCATGCCGTCAATGACGAGTGCTCGTAGAGAAACTGGCGAAGGCAGGGACTTTAATCATGCCTCCAATGACGAGTGCTCCCAGAGAAACTGGCGAAGGCAGGGACTGTAATCCTGCCTCCGATGACGAGTGCTTGTATAGAAACTGGCGAAGGCAGGGACTGTAATCATGCCTCAGATGACGAGTGCTCCCAGAGAAACTGGCGAAGGCAGGGACTGTAATCCTGCCTCCGATGACGAGTGCTCGTAGAGAAACTGGCGAAGGCAGGGACTGTAATCATGCCTCCAATGACGAGTGCTCCCAGAGAAACTGGCGAAGGCAGGGACTGTAATCTTGCCTCCGATGACGAGTGCTTGTATAGAAACTGGCGAAGGCAGGGACTGTAATCATGCCTCCGATGACGAGTGCTCCCAGAGAAACTGGCGAAGGCAGGGACTGTAATCCTGCCTCCGATGACGAGTGCTCGTATAGAAACTGGCGAAGGCAGGGACTGTAATCATGCCTCCGACGACGAGTGCACGCAGAGAAACTGGCGAAGACAGGGCTATAATCATGCTGCCAATGACGAGTGCTCGTAGAGAAACTGGCGAAGGAAGGGACTGTAATCATACTGCTAATGACGAGTGCTCGTAGAGAAACTGGCAAAGGCAGGGACTGTAATCATGCTGCCAATGACGAGTGCTCATAGAGAAACTGGCGAAGGCAGGGACTGTAATCATGCCTCCGATGACGAGTGCTCGTAGAGAAACTGGTGAAGACAGGGCTGTAATCATGCTGCCAATGACGAGTGCTCGTAGAGAAACTGGTGAAGGAAGGGACTGTAATCATGCTGCTAATGACGAGTGCTCGTAGAGAAACTGGCAAAGGAAGGGACTGTAATCATGCTTCTAATGACGAGTGCACGCAGAGAAACGGGCAAAGGCAGGTACTGTAATCATGCTGCTAATGACGAGTGCGCGTAGAGAAACTGGCGAAGGCAGGGACTGTAATCATCCTTCCTAGGTGACGAGTGTTCGTAGAGAAACTGGCGAAGGCAGGGACTGCAATCATGCCTCCGATGACGAGTGCTCGTAGAGAAACTGGTGAAGACAGGGCTGTAATCATGCTGCCAATGACGAGTGCTCGTAGAGAAACTGGTGAAGGAAGGGACTGTAATCGTGCTGCTAATGACGAGTGCTCGTAGAGAAACTGGCGAAGGCAGGGACTGTAATCATGCTGCCAATGACGAGTGCTCGTAGAGAAACTGGCGAAGGCAGGACTGTAATCATGCTGCCAATGACGAGTGATCGTAGAGAAACTGGCAAAGGCAGGTAATGTAATCATGCCTCCAATGACGAGTGCTCGTAGAGAATCTGGCGAAGGCAGGGACTGTAATCATGCTGCCAATGACGAGTGCTCATAGAGAAACTGGCAAAGGCAGGTAATGTAATCATGCCTCCAATGACGAGTGCTCGTAGAGAAACTGGCGAAGGCAGAGACTGTAATCATGCTGCCAATGACGAGTGCTCGTAGAGAAACTGGCGAAGGCAGGGACTGTAATCATGCCGCCAATGACGAGTGGTCGTAGAGAAACTGGCGAAGGAAGGGACAGTAATCATGCCGCCAATGACGAGTGCTCGTAGAGAAACTGGTGAAGACAGGGCTGTAATCATGCTACCAATGACGAGTGCTCGTAGAGAAACTGGCGAAGGCAGGGACTGTAATCATGCCGCCAATGACGAGTGCTCGTAGAGAAACTGGCGAAGGAAGGGACAGTAATCATGCCGCTAATGACGAGTGCTCGTAGAGAAACTGGCAAAGGGAGGGACTGTAATCATGCCTCCAATGACGAGTACTCGTAGAGAAACTGGTGAAGACAGGGCTGTAATCATGCTAAATGACGAGTGCTCGTAGCGAAACTGGCGAAGGCAGGGACTGTAATCATGCCGCCAATGACGAGTGCTCGTAGGGAAACTGGCGAAGGAAGGGTCAGTAATCATGCCGCCAATGACGAGTGCTCGTAGAGAAACTGGTGAAGGCAGGGACTGTAATCATGCCTCCGATGACGAGTGCTCGTGGAGAAACTGGTGAAGACAGGGCTGTAATCATGCTGCCAATGACGAGTGCTCGTAAAGAAACTGGTGAAGGAAGGGACTGTAATCATGCTGCTAATGACGAGTGCTCGTAGAGAAACTGGCAAAGGAAGGGACTGTAATCATGCTGCTAATGACGAGTGCTCGTAGAGAAACTGGCGAAGGCAGAGACTGTAATCATGCTGCCAATGACGAGGGCTCGTAGAGAAACTGGCGAAGGAAGGGACTGTAATCATGCTGCTAATGACGAGTGCTCGTAGAGAAACTGGCGAAGGTAGGGACTGTAATCATGCTGCCAATGACGAGTGCTCGTAGAGAAACTGGCGAAGGCAGGGACTGTAATCATGCCGCCAATGACGAGTGCTCGTAGAGAAACTGGCGAAGGAAGGGACAGTAATCATGCCGCTAATGACGAGTGCTCGTAGAGAAACTGGCAAAGGGAGGGACTGTAATCATGCCTCCAATGACGAGTACTCGTAGAGAAACTGGTGAAGACAGGGCTGTAATCATGCTAAATGACGAGTGCTCGTAGCGAAACTGGCGAAGGCAGGGACTGTAATCATGCCGCCAATGACGAGTGCTCGTAGGGAAACTGGCGAAGGAAGGGTCAGTAATCATGCCGCCAATGACGAGTGCTCGTAGAGAAACTGGTGAAGGCAGGGACTGTAATCATGCCTCCGATGACGAGTGCTCGTGGAGAAACTGGTGAAGACAGGGCTGTAATCATGCTGCCAATGACGAGTGCTCGTAAAGAAACTGGTGAAGGAAGGGACTGTAATCATGCTGCTAATGACGAGTGCTCGTAGAGAAACTGGCAAAGGAAGGGACTGTAATCATGCTGCTAATGACGAGTGCTCGTAGAGAAACTGGCGAAGGCAGAGACTGTAATCATGCTGCCAATGACGAGGGCTCGTAGAGAAACTGGCGAAGGAAGGGACTGTAATCATGCTGCTAATGACGAGTGCTCGTAGAGAAACTGGCGAAGGTAGGGACTGTAATCATGCTGCCAATGACGAGTGCTCGTAGAGAAACTGGCGAAGGCAGGGACTGTAATCATGCCGCCAATGACGAGTGCTCGTAGAGAAACTGGCGAAGGAAGGGACAGTAATCATGCCGCCAATGACGAGTGCTCGTAGAGAAACTGGTGAAGACAGGGCTGTAATCATGCTGCCAATGACGAGTGCTCGTAGAGAAACTGGCGAAGGCAGGGACTGTAATCATGAAGACAGGGCTGTAATCATGCTGCCAATGACGAGTGCTCGTAGAGAAACTGGCGAAGGCAGGGACTGTAATCATGCCGCCAATGACGAGTGCTCATAGAGAAACTGGCGAAGGAAGGGACAGTAATCATGCCGCCAATGACGAGTGCTCGTAGATAAACTTGGGAAGGCAGGGACTGTAATCATGCCTCCAATGACGAGTGCACGCAGAGAAATGGGCGAAGGCAGGTACTGTACTCATGCCTCCAATGACGAGTGCATGCAGAGAAATGGGCGAAGGCAGGTACTGTAATCATGCTGCTAATGATGAGTGCTTGTAGAGAAACTGGCGAAGGCGGGGACTGTAATCATGCAGCCAATGACGAGTGCTCGTAGAGAAACTGGCGAAGGCAGGGACTGTAATCATGCCTCCAATGACGAGTGCACGCAGAGAAACGGGCGAAGGCAGGTACTGTAATCATGCTGCTAATGACGAGTGCTCGTAGAGAAACTGGCGAAGGCAGGCACTGTAATCATGCCTCCAATGACGAGTGCTCGTAGAGAAACTGGCGAAGGAAGGGACTGTAATCATCCCTCCTAGGTGACGAGTGCTCATAGAGAAACTGGCGAAGGCAGGGATTGTAATCATTCCGCCAATGACGAGTGCTCGTAGAGAAACTGGCAAAGGAAGGGACAGTAATCATGCCGCCAATGACGAGTGCTTGTAGAGAAACTGGCAAAGGCAGGGACTGTAATCATGCCTCCGATGACGAGTGCTCGTAGAGAAACTGGTGAAGACAGGGCTATAATCATGCTGCCAATGACGAGTGCTTGTAGAGAAACTGGCGAAGGAAGGGACTGTAATCATACTGCTAATGACGAGTGCTCTTAGAGAAACTGGCAAAGGCAGGGACTGTAATCACGCTGCCAATGACGAGTGCTCATAGAGAAACTGGCGAAGGCAGGGACTGTAATCATGCCGCCAATGACGAGTGCTCGTAGAGAAACTGGCGAAGGAAGGGACAGTAATCATGCAGCCAATGACGAGTGCTCGCAGAGAAACTGGTGAAGACAGGGCTGTAATCATGCCACCAATGACAAGTGCTCGTAGAGAAACTGGCGAAGGCAGGGACTGTAATCATGCCGCCAATGACGAGTGCTCGTAGAGAAACTGGCGAAGGAAGGGACAGTAATCGTGCCGCCAATGACGAGCGCTCGTAGAGAAACTGGCAAAGGCAGGGACTGTAATCATGCCTCGAATGACGAGTACTCGTAGGGAAACTGGTGAAGGCAGGGACTGTAATCATGCCTCCGATGACGAGTGCTCGTAGAGAAACTGGTGAAGACAGGGGTGTAATCATGCTGCCAATGACGAGTGCTCGTAGAGAAACTGGCAAAGGCAGGGACTGTAATCATGCTGCCAATGATGAGTGCTTGTAGAGAAATTGGCGAAGGCAGGGACTGTAATCATGCAGCCAATGACGAGTGCTTGTAGAGAAACTGGTGAAGGAAGGGACAGTAATCATGCCGCCAATGATGAGTGCTCGTAGAGAAACTGGTGAAGACAGGGCTGTAATCATGCTGCCAATGACGAGTGCTCGTAGAGAAACTGGCGAAGGCAGGGACTGTAATCATGCCGCCAATGACGAGTGCTCGTAGAGAAACTGGCGACGGAAGGGACAGTGATCATGCCGCCAATGACGAGTGCTCGTAGAGAAACTGGCGAAGGCAGGGACTGTAATCATGCCTCCGATGACGAGTACTCGTAGAGAAACTGGTGAAGACAAGGCTGTAATCATGCCGCCAATGACAAGTGCTCGTAGAGAAACTGGCGAAGGAAGGGACAGTAATCATGCCGCCGATGAAGAGTGCTCGTAGAGAAACTGGCGAAGGCAGGTAATGTAATCATGCCTCCAATGACGAGTGCTCGTAGAGAAACTGGCGAAGGCAGGGACTGTAATCATGCTGCCAATGACGAGTACTTGTAGAGAAACTGGTGAAGACAGGGCTGTAATCATGCTGCCAATGACTAGTGCTTGTAGAGAAACTGGCGAAGGCAGGGACTGTAATCATGCCGCCAATGACAAGTGCTCGTAGAGAAACTGGCGAAGGAAGGGACAGTAATCATGCCGCCGATGAAGAGTGCTCGTAGAGAAACTGGCGAAGGCAGGTAATGTAATCATGCCTCCAATGACGAGTGCTCGTAGAGAAACTGGCGAAGGCAGGGACTGTAATCATGCTGCCAATGACGAGTACTTGTAGAGAAACTGGTGAAGACAGGGCTGTAATCATGCTGCCAATGACTAGTGCTTGTAGAGAAACTGGCGAAGGAAGGGACTGTAATCATGCTGCTATCGACGAGTGCTCGTAGAGAAACTGGCGAAGGAAGGGACTGTAATCATGCTGCTAATGACGAGTGCTCGTAGAGAAACTGGCGAAGGCAGGGAATGTAATCATGCTGCCAATGACGAGTGCTCGTAGAGAAACTGGCGAAGGAAGGGACTGTAATCATGCTGCTAATGACGAGTGCTCTTAGAGAAACTGGCAAAGGCAGGGACTGTAATCACGCTGCCAATGACGAGTGCTCATAGAGAAACTGGCGAAGGCAGGGACTGTAATCATGCCGCCAATGACGAGTGCTCGTAGAGAAACTGGCGAAGGAAGGGACAGTAATCATGCAGCCAATGACGAGTGCTCGCAGAGAAACTGGTGAAGACAGGGCTGTAATCATGCCACCAATGACAAGTGCTCGTAGAGAAACTGGCGAAGGCAGGGACTGTAATCATGCCGCCAATGACGAGTGCTCGTAGAGAAACTGGCGAAGGAAGGGACAGTAATCGTGCCGCCAATGACGAGCGCTCGTAGAGAAACTGGCAAAGGCAGGGACTGTAATCATGCCTCGAATGACGAGTACTCGTAGGGAAACTGGTGAAGGCAGGGACTGTAATCATGCCTCCGATGACGAGTGCTCGTAGAGAAACTGGTGAAGACAGGGGTGTAATCATGCTGCCAATGACGAGTGCTCGTAGAGAAACTGGCAAAGGCAGGGACTGTAATCATGCTGCCAATGATGAGTGCTTGTAGAGAAATTGGCGAAGGCAGGGACTGTAATCATGCAGCCAATGACGAGTGCTTGTAGAGAAACTGGTGAAGGAAGGGACAGTAATCATGCCGCCAATGATGAGTGCTCGTAGAGAAACTGGTGAAGACAGGGCTGTAATCATGCTGCCAATGACGAGTGCTCGTAGAGAAACTGGCGAAGGCAGGGACTGTAATCATGCCGCCAATGACGAGTGCTCGTAGAGAAACTGGGAAAGGAAGGGACAGTAATCATGCCGCCAATGACGAGTGCTCGTAGAGAAACTGGCGAAGGTAGGGACTATTATCATGTCTCCGATGACGAGTACTCATAGAGTAACTGGTGAAGACAGGGCTGTAATCATGCTGCCAATGACGAGTGCTCGTAGAGAAACTGGCGAAGGCAGGGACTGTAATCATGCCGCCAATGACGAGTGCTCGTAGAGAAACTGGCGACGGAAGGGACAGTGATCATGCCGCCAATGACGAGTGCTCGTAGAGAAACTGGCGAAGGCAGGGACTGTAATCATGCCTCCGATGACGAGTACTCGTAGAGAAACTGGTGAAGACAAGGCTGTAATCATGCCGCCAATGACAAGTGCTCGTAGAGAAACTGGCGAAGGAAGGGACAGTAATCATGCCGCCAATGACGAGTGCTCTTAGAGAAACTGGCGAAGGCAGGGACTGTAATCATGCTGCCAATGACGAGTACTCGTAGAGAAACTGGTGAAGACAAGGCTGTAATCATGCCGCCAATGACAAGTGCTCGTAGAGAAACTGGCGAAGGAAGGGACAGTAATCATGCCTCCGATGACGAGTGCTCGTAGAGAAACTGGTGAAGACAGGGCTATAATCATGCTGCCAATGACGAGTGCTTGTAGAGAAACTGGCGAAGGAAGGGACTGTAATCATACTGCTAATGACGAGTGCTCTTAGAGAAACTGGCAAAGGCAGGGACTGTAATCACGCTGCCAATGACGAGTGCTCATAGAGAAACTGGCGAAGGCAGGGACTGTAATCATGCCGCCAATGACGAGTGCTCGTAGAGAAACTGGCGAAGGAAGGGACAGTAATCATGCAGCCAATGACGAGTGCTCGCAGAGAAACTGGTGAAGACAGGGCTGTAATCATGCCACCAATGACAAGTGCTCGTAGAGAAACTGGCGAAGGCAGGGACTGTAATCATGCCGCCAATGACGAGTGCTCGTAGAGAAACTGGCGAAGGAAGGGACAGTAATCGTGCCGCCAATGACGAGCGCTCGTAGAGAAACTGGCAAAGGCAGGGACTGTAATCATGCCTCGAATGACGAGTACTCGTAGGGAAACTGGTGAAGGCAGGGACTGTAATCATGCCTCCGATGACGAGTGCTCGTAGAGAAACTGGTGAAGACAGGGGTGTAATCATGCTGCCAATGACGAGTGCTCGTAGAGAAACTGGCAAAGGCAGGGACTGTAATCATGCTGCCAATGATGAGTGCTTGTAGAGAAATTGGCGAAGGCAGGGACTGTAATCATGCAGCCAATGACGAGTGCTTGTAGAGAAACTGGTGAAGGAAGGGACAGTAATCATGCCGCCAATGATGAGTGCTCGTAGAGAAACTGGTGAAGACAGGGCTGTAATCATGCTGCCAATGACGAGTGCTCGTAGAGAAACTGGCGAAGGCAGGGACTGTAATCATGCCGCCAATGACGAGTGCTCGTAGAGAAACTGGCGACGGAAGGGACAGTGATCATGCCGCCAATGACGAGTGCTCGTAGAGAAACTGGCGAAGGCAGGGACTGTAATCATGCCTCCGATGACGAGTACTCGTAGAGAAACTGGTGAAGACAAGGCTGTAATCATGCCGCCAATGACAAGTGCTCGTAGAGAAACTGGCGAAGGAAGGGACAGTAATCATGCCGCCGATGAAGAGTGCTCGTAGAGAAACTGGCGAAGGCAGGTAATGTAATCATGCCTCCAATGACGAGTGCTCGTAGAGAAACTGGCGAAGGCAGGGACTGTAATCATGCTGCCAATGACGAGTACTTGTAGAGAAACTGGTGAAGACAGGGCTGTAATCATGCTGCCAATGACTAGTGCTTGTAGAGAAACTGGCGAAGGCAGGGACTGTAATCATGCCGCCAATGACAAGTGCTCGTAGAGAAACTGGCGAAGGAAGGGACAGTAATCATGCCGCCGATGAAGAGTGCTCGTAGAGAAACTGGCGAAGGCAGGTAATGTAATCATGCCTCCAATGACGAGTGCTCGTAGAGAAACTGGCGAAGGCAGGGACTGTAATCATGCTGCCAATGACGAGTACTTGTAGAGAAACTGGTGAAGACAGGGCTGTAATCATGCTGCCAATGACTAGTGCTTGTAGAGAAACTGGCGAAGGAAGGGACTGTAATCATGCTGCTATCGACGAGTGCTCGTAGAGAAACTGGCGAAGGAAGGGACTGTAATCATGCTGCTAATGACGAGTGCTCGTAGAGAAACTGGCGAAGGCAGGGAATGTAATCATGCTGCCAATGACGAGTGCTCGTAGAGAAACTGGCGAAGGAAGGGACTGTAATCATGCTGCTAATGACGAGTGCTCGTAGAGAAACTGGCGAAGGCAGGGACTGTAATCATGCTGCCAATGACGAGTGCTCGTAGAGAAATTGGCGAAGGCAGGGACTGTAATCATGCCGCCAATGACGAGTGCTCGTAAAGAAACTGGCGAAGACAGGGCTGTGATCATGCTGCCAATGACGAGTGCTCGTAGAGAAATTGGCGAAGGCAGGGACTGTAATCATGCCGCCAATGACGAGTGCTCGTAGAGAAACTGGCGAAGACAGGGCTGTGATCATGCCGCCAATGACGAGTGCTCGTAGAGAAGCTGGCGAAGGCAGGGACTGTAATCATGCCTCCGATGACGAGTACTCGTAGAGAAACTGGTGAAGACAGGGCTGTAATGATGCTGCCAATGACGAGTGCTCGTAGAGAAACTGGCGAAGGCAGGGACTGTAATCATGCCGCCAATGACGAGTGCTTGTAGAGAAACTGGTGAAGGAAGGGACAGTAATCATGCTGCCAATGACGAGTGCTCGTAGAGAAACTGGCGAAGGCAGGGACTGTAATCATGCCTCCGATGACGAGTACTCCTTATGAAACTGGTGAAGACAGGGCTGTAATCATGCCGCCAATGAAGAGTGCTCGTAGAGACACTGGCGAAGGAAGGGACAGTAATCATGCCGCCGATGACGAGTGCTCGTAGAGAAACTGGCGAAGGCAGGTAATGTAATCATGCCTCCAATGACGAGTGCTCGTAGAGAAACTGGCGAAAGCAGGGACTGTAATCATGCTGCCAATGACGAGTGCTCGTAGAGAAACTGGCGAAGGCAGGGACTGTAATCATGCCGCCAATGACGAGTGCTCGTAGAGAAACTGGCGAAGGAAGGGACAGTAATCATGCCACCAATGACGAGTGCTCGTAGAGAAACTGGCGAAGGCAGGGACTGTAATCATGCCTCCGATGACGAGTGCTCCCAGAGAAACTGGCGAAGGCAGGGACTGTAATCCTGCCTCCGATGACGAGTGCTCGTAGAGAAACTGGCGAAGGCAGGGACTGTAATCATGCCTCCGACGACGAGTGCACGCAGAGAAACTGGCGAAGGCAGGGACTGTAATCATGCCGCCAATGACGAGTGCTCGTAGAGAAACTGGCGAAGGCGGGGACTGTAATCATGCCGCCAATGACGAGTGCTCGTAGAGAAACTGGCGAAGGCAGGGACTGTAATCATGCCTCCAATGACGAGTGCACGCAGAGAAACGGGCGAAGGCAGGTACTGTAGTCATGCTGCTAATGACGAGTGCTCGTAGAGAAACTGGCAAAGGCAGGGACTGTAATCATGCCTCCAATGACGAGTGCTCGTAGAGAAACTGGCGAAGGCAGGGACTGTAATCATCCCTCCTATGTGACGAGTGCTCGTAGAAAAACTGGCGAAGGCAGGGACTGTAATCATGCCGCCAATGACGAGTGCTCGTAGAGAAACTGGCGAAGGCAGGGACTGTAATCATGCCGCCAATGACGAGTGCTCGTAGAGAAACTGGCAAAGGCAGGGACTGTAATCATGCCTCCGATGACGAGTGCTATTAGAGAAACTGGCAAAGGCAGGGACTGTAATCATGCCTCCGATGACGAGTGCTCGTAGAGAAACTGGTGAAGACAGGGCTGTAATCATGCTGCCAATGACGAGCGCTCGTAGAGAAACTGGCGAAGGAAGGGACTGTAATCATGCTGCCAATGACGTGTGCTCGTAGAGAAACTGGCGAAGACAGGGCTGTAATCATGCTGCCAATGACGAGTGCTCGTAGAGAAACTGGCGAAGGAAGGGACTGTAATCATGCCGCCAATGACAAGTGCTCCTAGAGAAACTGGCGAAGGCAGGGACTGTAATCATGCCGCCAATGACGAGTGCTCGTAGAGAAACTGGCAAAGGCAGGGACTGTAATTATGCCTCCGATGACGAGTGCTAGTAGAGAAACTGGTGAAGATAGGGACTGTAATCATGCCGCCAATGACGAGTGCTCATAGAGAAACTGGCGAAGGAAGGGACAGTAATCATGCCGCCAATGACGAGTGCTCGTAGAGAAACTGGTGAAGACAGGGCTGTAATCATGCTGCCAATGACGAGTGCTCGTAGAGAAACTGGCGAAGGAAGGGACTGTAATCATGCCGCCAATGACGAGTGCTCGTAGAGAAACTGGCAAAGGAAGGGACTCTAATCATGCCGAAAAATGACGAGTGCTCATAGAGAAACTGGCGAAGGCAGGGACTGTAATCATGCCGCCAATAAGAGTGCTCGTAGAGAAACTGGCGAAGGCAGGTAATGTAATCATACCCCCAATGACAAGTGCACGCAGAGAAACTGGCGAAGACAGGTACTGTAACCATGCCACCAATGAGAGTGCTCGTAGAGAAACTGGCAAAGGCAGGTAGTGTAATCTTGCCGCCAATGACGAGTGCTCATAGAGAAACTGGCGAAGGCAGGTAATGTAATCAGCCGCCAATGAGAGTGCTCATAGAGAAACTTGCGAAAGCAGGTACTTTAATCATGCCATCAATGAGAGTGCTCCTAGAGAAACTGGCGAAGGCAGGTACTGTAATCATGCCTCCAATGGCGAGTGCACGCAGAGAAACTGGCGAAGGCAGGTACTGTAATCATGCCACCAATGATGAGTGCGCGCAGAGAAACTGGCGAAGGCAGGTACTGTAATCATGCCGCCAATGACGAGTGCTCATAGAGAAACTGGCGAGGCAGGGACTGTAATCATGCGACCAATGAAACGCCAGCCTCAGAATTACCAGTTCTCTTTTCCTTTTCTGTCAAGCAACTCTTCAAATCTGCTATCCCCATCCATGACCGTCCCCCAGCTGCAGTGGCTTGAGCATGGCGCCACTGAGGGCTTCGATTATCGTAGCAGCACCTTTTCCCTAATAAAATACTGACCCAGGCAATGTGCTTTGTTTCTATTCATATCTTAATCCTTCCCATCTGGTACCTTTAAGAGCTGTGTCTGTAAGTGGTCCTCATTCACTGCTTGACGGCTGATGATCCAACTATGCCCACAGGGTTTAAGGCGGGTGCAATTTTGGTAAATCATTGAGACTTTGTGCCACTTTTTGGATCTCATAGTCCCTTCATTGCATTGGAGGTACTTCCCAACGTTGGGCCTAGCCATTAGACAGCTTTCACCCGAATAATCAATGACCACTTATTACTAAGTAGGTGTGAATATCCAAGTGAAACCTTTTCCGAGTTCAGCCAGCAGCTCCACCCCTAGTACAGGGTTTTCCAAAATATGCCTAGGCGTTCGAAAAGGATGCTCGACATATTTTTGCATGTTAGATATAATTACGCTTCACATCCATGCCCTACAAAAAAACAAGAAACCAAAAAAACGAAAAGAAAAGTGGTGCACGGATCAAAGTAGCTCACGGGGCTCCTTAGACAAGGCACTGTATGCAAGAATCTGAGAGGAGAGTCACTGCATTGGATGGCCGGAGCCAGGAGTGAGAGATTAGTCATGTTATCCAAGAGTCACTGTATACTTTTGGGTTAAAGCAAGTTTTAAATTGGCCCGAGCCCGGTGGAGGGAGACTGATTGAACATTGTGTTAAACCGATCTGAGCCCCGGCTGAGGCAGATCCTGGGTGAACCCTGAATCACCTGAGAAATTTGATACATGAAAATCCTATGAGCATTGTGTTAAAGGGGTTCTGAGCCCGGCTGAGGGGAATGCGAGGTGGATAGTGAATCACCTGAGAAATTGAGTATGCATGAAATCCTAAGAGAAAAATAATGTATTGTTTGTCGCATCAGGCCCTCTGAAAGAGCAGCCCTTGAAAGGCAAAGAGACTTGGGCACAGAAGGCCCTGATGCTAATGTTTGAACTGCACCCTCGTGCTAGAGAAGCCAGGGACTGTGCTAAGCTCGAGTGTGCCGTTTTGTCCCGTGCTGAAAACGTGGGGAAGGGAAGCCAATGGCCTGAACATCCCGACATATCATTTCTTGAACACTTTTCTTTTTTTTACATAACATTGCTTCCAACACCATTTGTATTTGGAGGTAAGGATTAGGAATAGTTTTTTTTTTAGTATAGGCCTTTTTTTTTTTACAAGACACCACTAGGACTGCGTTTTTATTATTTGATGGTCATAGCTTGCTCCCATCTTTAGATTTAGCATTAGATGAACAAGTTACTTCTTACCTTGTAACGTTCTTTCAATGGGATGTTCCTCCGACGTATTCCTTATCTTGTTAGATTGCATTCCAGCCAGCTTGCTGGCCTCGGAAATATTTTCCAGTAGAGGGCGCTGCGTGTCGACGTCCCTCGAGCTGGTGTCCCTCGGCAGCCTCTGTCTTGGCACCGACATCATTGTGCGTATAAATAGACTCGCGCAGCGGCCGTTGCTCAGTTCCGTTTTGAAGCTTGAAATTAGCTGTGCATGAATTGGTTATTGACCTTGAAGGAGCGTAAGCTGCAACTACAAGGGAAGTTCTACTATGGGGATGGATGGGAGGGGCGATAAGGAATACGTTGGGAGGAACATTCCATCGAAAGAACGTTACAAGGTAAGAAGTAACTTGTTCTTCGAATGGATTGTGTCCTCCGACGTATTCCTTATCTTGATAGACTCCCATAGCAGTGATGTGAAAGAGGAGGTGGGAGTAAAATTGGAATATTCCCCTTTAAGAATGAACAGAATGTAACACAGCTTTGCCAAATCTTGTCTCCTGGCTAGAGCAGGAATGCAGACTAAAGAAGGTATGTGTGGACGACCATGTGGCAGCCGCACATATGTCCTGAATCGGTACCCCTCTTTGAAGAGCCGAAGAGGCTGCGATACCCCTGGTTGAATGAGCCCCAAGGTGTTGAGGGGGCTCTTTCGCTGCCAATTTGTAGCATTCTAGAATGACTAAAATAATCCATCTTGAAATGGTCTGTTTTGTGATTGGCAATCCTAATTTGTGTCCTGCATAACCTACAAACAGTTGGTCTGCTTGCCTTATCCTGGCAAGTCTGTTGATATTAAAACCCAAGGCACGCCTTGGATCCAGCCTATGTAGCCTCTCTTCCTCTTTCCCTGGACGGGGAGGAGGATAGAGGAGGATAGAGGGTAGAGGAGGATAGAATGAGGGTAAGGTTATTTTCTGAGTGATGTGGAACTCAGAGACCACCTTTGGGAGGAAATTAGGCTTCACTTGTAAAACAACTTTGTCTTTGTGAAAAATGGTATGAGGTTTGCAAGATAGAGCTTGTAATTCGCTCAATCTTCTGGCAGATGTTAGAGCCAATACGAAGACTGTTTTAAGGGTGAGAAATCTTAATGAACAAGAATGGAGTAGTTCAAAGGGAGTACCCATCAGAAAATTTAAGACTAGATTTAAGTCCCACAAGGGAACTTGGAACGGCCTTGGGGGATAGACATTAGTTAAACCCTTCAGAAATTGGATTACTAGGGGTAATTTGAAATATGATGGCTCCTGCGCAGTGCGCTTAAAGATCGACAGAGCTGCTAGATAGCCCTTGATCGTACCAACTTGAAGACCTGAATTCGCCAAATAGAGCAAAAAAGATAACACCATTGGAGTACTG
The DNA here is from genome assembly GCF_040938575.1 of Ambystoma mexicanum. Lineage (NCBI taxonomy): Eukaryota > Metazoa > Chordata > Amphibia > Caudata > Ambystomatidae > Ambystoma > Ambystoma mexicanum. The sequence continues at coordinate 3,928,963 of NC_090938.1, forward strand.
CATGAAAAAGGTTTGATATTCTTTTGTCAACAGCAGCTTCAAAATCTGTTCCAACGGCAGCAGTATAAAGTCTTTGTTGCTGGCCTTCTGGCTGAAAGCAACACCTCCATGAAGTCATCCGGGAGGTCCCAATCCTTGTTTCTCAACCTTTCAGAAACCAAGCGTGAAGGTTGAGGGTTCTGATGTCTGGATGGAGAACCTGACCCCCCTTCTGCGAGAGAAGATCCTCTCTTTGCGGAAGACGAATCGGAGGGCAGATGGACATGTCCAGAAGGTCCGGGTACCACGTTCTCCTGGCCCAATCTGGGCAATTAGGATCATAGTCTTCCGGAATCTTCTCAACCTCACGATCATTTGAGGAATGACAGGGACTGGAGGAAACGTGTATACAAGTGGAAACTCCCAGTCTACTATGAACGCGTCCCCTAGAGCTCCTCTCGGGGGAAATTCCCTTGAACAAAACTGATCGCACTTCCTGTTGATACTGGTGGCAAACAGATCCACTTGAGGGGTTCTCCAAAGATCTCTTGAAGGACTTCCTGAGCTAGCTCCCACTCGTGGGAGACTGTGCTCTGCCTGCTCAGAGCATCCGCTGTCAAGTTCTTCTCTCCGGCTAAGTGAACTGCCGATAGAGAGATTCCTTCTTGAATTGCCCAAAACCAGAGCTGCATCGCTCTCTGCACAGTGGCAGTGATCCTACGCCTCCTCTTTTGTTGAGGTAGTGCATGGCCACTGTGTTGTCTGTCATTATTAGGACATTTTTCCCCTGTACAGATGGCAGAAAAGCCTTCAGTGCTAGTCTGATTGCTCTCAGCTCCAACAGGTTGATGTGTAGTCTGAACTCCAATGGAGACCAACGACCGCTGATGGTCAAGTCGTTGGCATGGGCTCCCCACCCCGTGAGTGAGGAATCCGTGACTACTGTTAGCTCCGGCCATGGTTGCCAAAACTGTTCTCCGTTCAAAATATTCTCCCGACAGGCCCACCACAGAAGGTCTTGAGCTACTTTGTCTGGAATTCGTAGAAGATCTGACATCTTTCTGAGAATTGTGACCACTGGGTTCTCAACGCCCACTGGAGAGATCTCATTCTCAGGCGAGCCTCTGGCACTAGGAAAATGCAGGACGCCATGAGAACGAGCAATCTCAAAAAGTCAAAGGCTGGTAGACGCTGGGCATTTTGAAATCTGGTCACCATCTGTAGAATATCTTGAGCCCTCACCTCTGATGGCGAGGCTTTCCCCAGGGAAGTGTCCAAGACCGCTCCGATAAACTGAAGTCTCTGTGATGGTATCATCTGTGACTTCTTTAAATTGAGGGAGAAGCCCCGCTTGTGAAGGAAGTGGCAGACATAATCTAGCTGGATCTGAGCTTGTTCCAGGGACGCTGCTCTGATCAACTAATCGTCTAGGTAGGGGTAGACGTGAATCCCCTCCCTCCTTAGACTTGCAGCCACTACCGACATTAGCTTGGTGAAGACCCTCGGGCGGAGGTCAGCCCAAATAGCAGAACTCGAAATTGATAGTGAGAGTTGCCAATTGTGAACCTCAGGTATTTCCTGTGTTTGAGATGGATTGGCACATGGAAATAAGCATCCTGAAGGTCCAGAGATACCAACCAGTCCTGAAACTGGAGGGCCTGGAGGATCTGAGAAAGGGTTACCATCTTGAATTTGTCTTTCCTGAGGAATTTGTTCAAGTCCCTAAAGTCCAAGATGGGTCTCAGTCCTCCGTCCTTCTTTGGTACGAGGAAGTAGGGAGAATACCAACCCTTGTCCCTTTCCGCTACCGGTACCGGTTCTATGGCACCTTTCTCTAGCAGGTCTACAATCTTCTGCATAAGGAGCGGGTCTGGAAACTTCAAAGAGTTGTTCCCCAGTGGATGACTCTGAGGGGTGTGTAGGAAGGGCAGGCAGTAACCTCGGGCAACTGTTTCCAATGCCCAAGCATCTGACGTAATAGCCTGCCATTCTGCCAGATGTTGAGTTAACCTGCCCCCTACTGGTGTATTGTGAGGGGAGACCTCAGAGGAGTTTAGAAGTGGCTGACACAGATGCCGAGGGTAAAGCAGCACCTGCTGCTGCAGTTTTTGTACCTTTTCCCCCGTCCACCACGGGTGAATCGTTTCTGACCCCTTTGAGCTGGCTGTCCTCTGCCTTTTCCGATTTGCGGAGTAAAAGCGAAAGGACCTACCCCTCCAGGAAGTTCCTGAGGGGCGATTCGGAGTCTGCCGGTTTGCAGCCCCAAGAGATTTCGCTGCTGCCATGGATGTTTGTAACTTCTCCAGGCTGTCATCAGCCTTCTTACCAAATAAAGAAGTGCCATCAAAGGGCATATTCAAAAGTCTGGCTTGTACATCTGGGGAAAATCCAGACTTCCGCAACCATTCAAATCTGTGGATTGTGGTAGTTGCCGCCATGGCCCTGCTGATTCTGTCAGCAGAATCAATGCCAGTTTGAAGGGACTCGCACATTGCATCTTTCCCATCTTTGATGATGTCTAAAAAGGCTTCCCTTTCCTCTCCTTCCGGGAGACAGTCAGCCGCTGATGAAGCACACTCCCAAAGTGTATGGCTGAATCTTGCAAGCGTGCAAGTGGCGTTAATAGATTGAAGCGCCATGCTACATGCTGAAAAGACTTTTTTTGACATAGCATCAAACCTTGTCCTGTGGAATAGTAGGGTAGGCAGATCTACTATTTGATTAAGTTGCTGCTTGTACGACCAAACTCTATGGAGTTGGATGTTTGCTCAGGTATTCAGGTTATGTAGCAGATACCCTGTATTTGGCAGATAGTTTCTTGTTAACTGCAGGGATAACTTCAGGGGTTTCCCAATTAGCAGAGATCTTTCTTTGCAGAGCAGTATGAAAAGGAACAACAGGATATTCCTGTGGACCTTTAACTAAAATGTCAGTAAGGTCATCCTGCTGAAAAGAAGGTGTAGGTGTAGGTGTAGACCACCCCATGAATTCTATTATTCTTGCCATAAGAACCCTATAAGGCGTCTCAGCATGCTCCCCAGGGTCTGGCTTAGCAAACTCTACTTCTGGAGAAGTATCTAAACCACTTACTTCATGTAAAGAGTCTTGAAGATCTTTTAACCTGTTCTCTTCAAAGATAAATTCCTCTGGTATAAGTGTTGTGGTCCTTTGTAAAAGGTCTCTCATGGTCGGAATCCTCCCCTTCCTCATATATAGAGAACAAAGCTCTAAAGTAATCAGACCTAGGGTATGGTTTAAAACCCATTTCTAGAGCAGAGGGGGCCAAATTGGTTGTCACCGGTTGAGAAAACGTCGAAGTTGTCGACGTGGAAGTCAAAGGCTTCGACAAACCTGAAAAGGGCGTCGAAAAAGTTAGAAGAGGCCTCAAAGTACTCGAGAGGATCGGAATCCTACTCGGAGTCGTCAAGGTTGTCGACGACATCCTCGAGGTAATGGTCGAGGTCCTCGACACCTCTACTGTCTGAGATGTAGTGACAGCTGTAGGTCTGTCTTTTATCGGCGTCGACATAGGCGTCGAAGACGGTGTTGATGCAACCTATTTATTCGTCGACGGACCCTTCGCCAAATGCGTCGATGATGCAGATCTATGAGTCGAAGAAACCTTCAACGACGGCATCGATGACGCGGATTTACTGCCTTTACTTGAGGGTTCATGACGCTCTCGGGTAGTTTATTTCGCCGGGTGCAACGACTCGCAGCGTTTTGATTTTTCGGGTCTTTCACCCAAGGTATCACCTTTAGCCGTCTCCGAGGGGGTCGAGGCCGCTTTTGCACGATGACGTCGGCGCCGAGATGGAGGCTGTTGAGGGACACCAGCTCGAGGGACGTCAACGCGCAGCACCCTCAACTGGAAAGAATTTCCGAGGTCAGCAAGCTGGAATGTAATCTATCAAGATAAGGAATACGTCGGAGGACATAATCCCTTCGAAAGGCGTTTTTCAAACCCTTTTCTAAGTAAAAAAAAGAACCTTGATGGTGGTCACTTGTGTCTGTCTTACTGTTGATACCATCCCTTCCTTAAATGTTGCAGAGAACCCCTGTGCTTGGGTACACTTACGCCAGGTCACAGAGAACCCCTGTGGTTGGGTACACTTCTGCCAGGTCACAGGGAACCCCTGTGCTTGGGTACACTTCCACCAGGTCGCAGAGAACCCCTGTGCATGGGTACACTTCCGCCAGGTCGCAGAGAATCCCTGTGCTTGGGTACACTTCCGCCAGGTCGCACAGAACCCCTGTGCTTGGGTACACTTCCGCCAGGACACAGAGAACCCCTGTGCTTGGGTACACTTCTGACAGGTCGCAGAGAACCCCTGCGCTTGGGTACACTTCCTCCAGGTCGCAGAGAACCCCTGCTCGTGGGTACACTTCCTCCAAGTCGCAGAGAACCCCTGTGCTTAGGTACACTTCCGTCAGGTCGCAGAGAACCCCTGCGCTTGGGTACACTTCCGCCAGGTCAAACAGAACCCCTGTGCTTAGGTACACTTCTGCCAGGTCACAAATAACCCCTGCCCTTGGGTACACTTCCGCCAAGCCGCAGAGAACCCCTGTGCTTGGCTACACTTCCACACTTCCGCCAGGTCGCAGAGAACCCCTGTGCTTGGCTACACTTCTGCCAGGTCACGGAGAACCCCTGTGCCTGGCTACACTTCTGCCAGGTCACAGAGAACCCCTGTGCTTGGCTACACTTCTGCCAGGTCGCAGAGAACCCCTGCGCTTGAGTACACTTCCGCCAGGTCACACAGAACCCCTGTGCTTGGGTACACTTCCACCAGGTCGCAGAGAACCCCTGTGCTTGGGTACACTTCAGCCAGGTCGCAGAGAACCCCTGTGCTTCGCTACACTTCCGCCAGGTCACAGAAAACCCCTGTGCTTGGGTACACTTCCGCCAGGTCACACAGAACCCCTGTGCTTGGGTACACTTCCGCCAGGTCACACAGAACCCCTGTGCTTGGGTACACTTCCGCCAGGTTGAAGAGATCCCCAGTCCTTGGGTACACTTCCGCCAGGTCGCAGAGAACCCCTGTGCTTGGGTACACTTCTGCCATGCCGCAGAGAACCCCTGTGCTTGGCTACACTTCCGCCAGGTCGCAGAGAACCCCTGTGCTTGGCTACACTTCTGCCAGGTCACGGAGAACCCCTGTGCTTGGCTACACTTCCGCCAGGTCGCAGAGAACCCCTATGCTTGGGTACACTTCCGCCAGGTCGCACAAAACCCCTGTGCTTCGGTACACTTCCGCCAGGTCGCACAGAACCCCTGCACTTGGGTACACTTCCACCAGACCACAGAGAACCCCTGTGCTTGGCTACACTTCTGCCAGGTCGCAGAGAACCCCTGTGCTTGGCTACACTTCTGCCAGGTCACGGAGAACCCTTGTGCTTGGCTACACTTCCGCCAGGTCGCAGAGAACCCCTGTGCTTGGGTACACTTCCGCCAGGTCGCACAGAACCCCTGTGCTTGGGTACACTTCCGCCAGGTCGCACAGAACCCCTGTGCTTGGGTACACTTCCGCCAGGTCGCACAGAACCCCTGCACTTGGGTACACTTCCGCCAGGTCACACAGAACCTCTGCGATTGGGTACACTTCAGCCAGGTCGCAGAGAACCCCTGCGCTTGGGTACACTTCTGCCAGGTCGCAGAGATCCCCAGTCCTTAGGTACACTTCCGCCAGGTCGCAGAGAACCCCTGCGCTTGGGTACACTTCCGCCAGGTCGCAGAGATCCCCAGTCCTTGGATACACTTCCACCAGGTCGCAGAGAACCCCTGCACTTGGGTACACTTCCGCCAGGTCGCACAGAACCCCTGTGCTTGGGTACACTTCCTCCACGTCGCAGAGAACCCTTGCGCTTGGCTACACTTCTGCCAGGTCGGAGAGAACCCCTGTGTTTAGGTACACTTCTGCCAGGTCGTAGAGAGCCCCTGTGCTTGGGTACACTTCCGCCAGGTCGCAGAGAATCCCTGCGCTTGGCTACACTTCCGCCAGGTCGCAGAGAACCCCGGTGCTTGGGTACACTTCCGCCAGGTCATAGAGAACCACAGGCCTTGGGTACACTTCCGCCAGGTCGCAGAGAACCCCTGTGCTTGGCTACACTTCCACCAGGCCGCAGAGAACCCCTGTGCTTGGCTACACTTCCGCCACGTCGCAGAGAACCCTTGCGCTTGGCTACACTTCCGCCAGGTCGCAGAGAACCCCGGCGCTTGGGTATATTTCCGCCAGGTCGCAGAGAACCCCTGCGCTTGGGTACACTTCCGCCAGGTCGCAGAGAACCCCTGCACTTGGGGACACATCCGCCAGGCCGCACAGAACCCCTGCGCTTGGGGACATTTCCGCCAGGTCGCAGAGAATCCCTGCGCTTGGGTACACTTCCACCAGGTCGCACAGAATCCCTGCACTTGGGTACACTTCCGCCAGGTCGCACAGAACCCCAGCGCTAGGGTACACTTCTGCCAGGCCGCACAGAACCCCTGTGCTTGGGTACACTTCCGCCAGGTCGCAGAGAACCCCTGCGCTTGGCTACACTTCCGCCAGGTCGCAGAGAAGCCCTGCGCTTGGCTACACTTAGCCAGGTCACACAGAAACCCTGCGCTTGGCTACACTTCCGCCAGGTTACAGAGAACCCCGGCACTTGGCTACACTTCCGCCAGGTTACAGAGAATCCCGGCGCTTGGCTACACTTCCGCCAGGTTACAGAGAACCCCGGCACTTGGCTACACTTCCGCCAGGTTACAGAGAATCCCGGCGCTTGGCTACACTTCCACCATGTTACAGAGAACCCCGGCGCTTGGCTACACTTCCGCCAGGTTACAGAGAACCCCTGCGCTTGGCTACACTTCCGCCAGGTTACAGAGAACCACTGCGCTTGGCTACACTTCCACCAGGTTACAGAGAACCCCTGCACTTGGCTACACTTCCGCCAGGTCGCAGAGAACCCCTGCGCTTGGGTACATTTCCGCCAGGTCGCACAGAACCCCGGCACTTGGCTACTTGGCTACACTGGCTCAAGGCTGCAGGGAACCAAGAGAGCAAAGAAACGAGACGCTGGGGAGGAACCAGCACTCGCCTCCCTCATAGCATGGTTATGAGAAGGGGGGCAAGGGGGTAAAGGGGTGTCCTCGAGCAATGCAAACGCCCGAATCCCCTTTTCCCATGCACTTGCGCGATCTGAATGACACCTGGCCTAGTAAGATCGTTGTCTGTTCTCCCCTTGTTCCCCCCCCTTGCCTCGTCACGCCTTGAAACACTTGTGTATAGGCACATTATAAATGACATAGCCGCCACATACCACACTGTGCCATCCCAGGTCCTGTATTGTGGTACCTGTGTCCTGAAACGACTCTGTTACTTCAGCAGCCCCCCAATCCATTCCCTCTCCTCTGCCCTCCACCAACCCCCCCACCTGAAATAATCACACTGACACGTTTATGGATGTATAGGCCGCAGTTGCACTCCTCGGCAGGCAGTTTCCAGGTAGTGCAGGTGCCAGCCTTCAGCAGCCAAAGGCCCGCCGGATGGAATGCCAACCCGGCAGTGCGACGCCTGAACAACAGGTCTCCCCAGGACACCAAGTCCTGGCCCCCCAGCAGGCAGGCAGGGTCTGCCTAGGTGAGCCCAGCCGTGCATGCCAGCCTGGTGTAATCCCCGCCTGCAGGGCCAGCGAAGAATGCAGCTCTGTTATGCAGCCTGAGGAGAGAGCCAGGCAGAGTTACACAAATACATTCCAGGCGCCTTGGGTCTGAAGCCAAACCACTTAATCCTGGGTCACCGGGGGGGGGGGGGGGGGGATGGGGTCAAGTCTATTGAAAAAGCACAAACAACAAGAGAGGGGACCCCAGCTAACAGATAAGCTGATGAAAAAAGAGGACTGAAACAATTCAAATAAAAAAACTTCCTTCCAATCTGCTGCACCAGCAAGCCCAGGAGCCGAGAGCCAGGGAGAACACTGCAGCGACCAAGGCGCAGGACCAGCATGCACTGCGCTAGAGGAGACAAGTTGCTGAGCATCGCGATAACAGGGGCACAGCACTAAGCAAGGCTAGCACCTGAACCTGCACTAACAGCACACTGACCGACACGAGCCCCTATCAGCACACTGACCCCCAGCCCCTATCAGCACACTGACAGACACCTGCCCCTGTCAGCACACTGACCCCCAACCTCTATCAGCACACTGACCGAGACCAGCCCCTATCAGCACATTGACCCCAGCCCCTATCAGCACACTGACCGAGACCAGCCCCTATCAGCACACTGACCCCCAGCCCCTATCAGCACACTGACCGAGACCAGCCCCTATCAGCACACTGACCAACACCAGCCCCTATCAGCACACTGACCGAGACCAGCCCCTATCAGCACACTGACCCCCAGCCCCTATCAGCACACTGACCCCCAACCTCTATCAGCACACTGACCGAGACCAGCCCCTATCAGCACATTGACCCCAGCCCCTATCAGCACACTGACCGAGACCAGCCCCTATCAGCACACTGACCCCCAGCCCCTATCAGCACACTGACCGAGACCAGCCCCTATCAGCACATTGACCCCAGCCCGTATCAGCACACTGACCCCCAGCCCCTATCAGCACACTGACCAACACCAGCCCCTATCAGCACACTGACCGAGACCAGCCCCTATCAGCACACTGACCGAGACCAGCCCCTATCAGCACACTGACCGAGACCAGCCTCTAACAGCACACTGACCGAGACCGGCCCCTATCAGCACATTGACCCCAGCCCGTATCAGCACACTGACCGAGACCAGCCCCTATCAGCACATTGACCCCAGCCCGTATCAGCACACTGACCCCCGGCCCCTATCAGCACACTGACAGACACCAGCCCCTATCAGCACACTGACCCCCAGCCCCTATTAGCACATTGACCGAGACCAGCCCCTATTAGCACACTGACCCCCAGCCCCTATCAGCACACTGACCGAAACCAGCCCCTATCAGCACACTGACCGAGACCAGCCCCTAACAGCACACTGACCTAGTCCAGCCCCTAACAGCACACAGACCCCAGCCCCTAACATCACACTGACCGAGACCAGCCCCTAACAGCACACTGACCGAGACCAGCCCCTAACAGCACACTGACCCCAGCCCCTAACAGCACACTGACCCCAGCCCCTAACAGCACACTGACCGAGACCAGCCCCTATAAGCACACTGACCGAGACCAGCCCCTAACAGCACACTAACCGAGACCAGCACACTGACCCCCACCCCCTATCAGCACACTGACCGAGATCAGCCCCTATCAGCACACTGACCCACCACCAGCCCCTATCAGCACACTGACCGAGACCAGCCCCTATCAGCACACTGACACCCAGCCCCTATCAGTACACTGACCCCCAGCCCCTATCAGCACACTGACCGGGACCAGCCCCTATCAGCACACTGACCCCCAGCCCCTATCAGTACACTGACCGAGACCTATCAGCACACTGACCGACACCAGCCCCAAACAGCACACTGACCGAGACCAGCCCCTATCAGCACACTGACCGAGACCAGCCCCTAACAGCACACTGACCGAGTCCAGCCCCTAACAGCACACAGACCCCAGCCCGTATCAGCACACTGACCCCCAGCCCCTATCAGCACACTGACAGACACCAGCCCCTATCAGCACACTGACCCCCAGCCCCTATCAGCACACTGACCCCCAGCCCCTATCAGCACATTGACCGAGACCAGCCCCTAGCAGCAAACTGACCGAAACCAGCCCCTATCAGCACACTGACCGGGACCAGCCCCTATCAGCACACTGACCCCCAGCCCCTATCAGTACACTGACCGAGACCAGCCCTTATCAGCACATTGACCGACACCAGCCCCTAACAGCACACTGACCGAGACCAGCCCCTATCAGCACACTGACCCCCAGCCCCTATCAGCACACTGACCGAAACCAGCCCCTATCAGCACACTGACCGAGACCAGCCCCTAACAGCACACTGACCGAGTCCAGCCCCTAACAGCACACAGACCCCAGCCCCTAACATCACACTGACCGAGACCAGCCCCTAACAGCACACTGACCGAGACCAGCCCCTAACAGCACACTGACCCCAGCCCCTAACAGCACACTGACCCCAGCCCCTAACAGCACACTGACCGAGACCAGCCCCTATAAGCACACTGACCGAGACCAGCCCCTAACAGCACACTAACCGAGACCAGCACATTGACCCCCACCCCCTATCAGCACACTGACCGAGACCAGCCCCTATCAGCACACTGACCCACCACCAGCCCCTATCAGCACACTGACCGAGACCAGCCCCTATCAGCACACTGACACCCAGCCCCTATCAGTACACTGACCCCCAGCCCCTATCAGCACACTGACCGGGACCAGCCCCTATCAGCACACTGACCCCCAGTCCCTATCAGTACACTGACCGAGACCTATCAGCACACTGATCGACACCAGCCCCAAACAGCACACTGACCGAGACCAGCCCCTATCAGCACACTGACCGAAACCAGCCCATATCAGCACACTGACCGAGACCAGCCCCTAACACCACACTGACCGAGTCCAGCCCCTAACATCACACTGACCGAGACCAGCCCCTAACAGCACACTGACCGAGACCAGCCCCTAACAGCACACTGACCCCAGCACCTAACAGCACACTGACCCCAGCCCCTAACAGCACACTGACCCCAGCCCCTAACAGCACACTGACCGAGACCAGCCCCTATAAGCACACTGACCGAGACCAGCCCCTAACAGCACACTAACCGAGACCAGCACACTGACCCCCACCCTCTATCAGCACACTGACCAAGACCAGCCCCTATCAGCACACTGACCCACCACCAGCCCCTATCATCACACTGACCTAGACCAGCCCCTATCAGCACACTGACACCCAGCCCCAATCAGTACACTGACCCCTAGCCCCTATCAGCACACTGATCGAGACCAGCCCCTATCAGCACACTGACCCCCAGCCCCTATCAGCCACTGACCCCCAGCCCCTATCAGCACACTGACCAACACCAGCCGCTAACAGCACACTGACCCCCAGCCCCTATAAATACACTGACCGAGACCAGCCCCTAACACCACACTGACCCCCAGCCCCTATCAGTACACTGACCGAGACCAGCCCCTATCAGCATACTGACCCACACCAGCCCCCATCAGCACACTGACTGAGACCAGCCCCAATCAGCACACTGACTGAGACCAGCCCCTATCAGCACACTGACCGAGACCAGCCTCTAACAGCACACTGACCGAGAACGGTCCCTATCAGTACACTGACCACAACCAGCCCCTATCAGCACACTGACCCCCAGCCCCTATCAGTACACTGACCCCCAGCCCCTATCAGCACACTGACCGGGACCAGCCCCTATCAGCACACTGACCCCCAGCCCCTATCAGTACACTGACCGAGACCTATCAGCACACTGACCGACACCAGCCCCAAACAGCACACTGACCGAGACCAGCCCCTATCAGCACACTGACCGAAACCAGCCCATATCAGCACACTGACCGAGACCAGCCCCTAACAGCACACTGACCGAGTCCAGCCCCTAACAGCACACAGACCCCAGCCCGTATCAGCACACTGACCCCCAGCCCCTATCAGCACACTGACAGACACCAGCCCCTATCAGCAAACTGACCCCCAGCCCCTATCAGCACACTGACCCCCAGCCCCTATCAGCACATTGACCGAGACCAGCCCCTAGCAGCAAACTGACCGAAACCAGCCCCTATCAGCACACTGACCGGGACCAGCCCCTATCAGCACACTGACCCCCAGCCCCTATCAGTACACTGACCGAGACCAGCCCTTATCAGCACATTGACTGACACCAGCCCCTAACAGCACACTGACCGAGACCAGCCCCTATCAGCACACTGACCCCCAGCCCCTATCAGCACACTGACCGAAACCAGCCCCTATCAGCACACTGACCGAGACCAGCCCCTAACAGCACACTGACCGAGTCCAGCCCCTAACAGCACACAGACCCCAGCCCCTAACATCACACTGACCGAGACCAGCCCCTAACAGCACACTGACCGAGACCAGCCCCTAACAGCACACTGACCCCAGCCCCTAACAGCACACTGACCCCAGCCCCTAACAGCACACTGACCGAGACCAGCCCCTATAAGCACACTGACCGAGACCAGCCCCTAACAGCACACTAACCGAGACCAGCACACTGACCCCCACCCTCTATCAGCACACTGACCGAGACCAGCCCCTATCAGCACACTGACCCACCACCAGCCCCTATCAGCACACTGACCGAGACCAGCCCCTATCAGCACACTGACCCCCAGCCCCTATCAGTCAACTGACCGAGACCAGCCCCTATAAGCACACTGACCGAGACCAGCCCCTAACAGCACACTAACCGAGACCAGCCCCTATCAGCACACTGACCCCCAGCCCCTATCAGCACACTGACCAAGACTAGCCCCTATCAGCACACTGACCGAGACTAGCCCCTATCAGCACACTGACCCCCAGCCCCTATCAGCACACTAACCCCCAGCCCCTATCAGCACACTGACCCACACCAGCCCCTATCAGCACACTGACCCACACCAGCCCCTACCAGTACACTGACCCCCAGCCCCTACCAGTACACTGACCGAGACCAGCCCCTAACAGCACACTGACCCCCAGCCCCTATCAGTCAACTGACCGAGACCAGCCCCTATAAGCACACTGACCGAGACCAGCCCCTAACAGCACACTAACCGAGACCAGCCCCTATCAGCACACTGACCCCCAGCCCCTATCAGCACACTGACCAAGACCAGCCCCTATCAGCACACAGACCCCCAGCCCCTATCAGCAGACTGACCCCAGCCCCTATCAGTACACTGACCCCCAGCCCCTATCAGCAAACTGACCGAGACCAACCCCTATCAGCACACTGACCCCCAGCCCCTATCAGCACACTGACCGAAACCAGCCCCTATCAGCACACGGACCAACACCAACCCCTAACAGCACACTGACCCCCCACCCCTATCAGCACACTGACTGAAAACCGCCCCTATCAGCACACTGACCGAAACCAGCCCCTATCAGCACATTGACCGAGACCAGCCCCTAACAGCACACTGACCGAGTCCAGCCCCTAACAGCACACTGACCGAGACCAGCCCCTAACAGCACACTGACCGAGACCAGCCCCTAACAACACACTGACCGAGACCAGCCCCTATCAGCACACTGACACCCAGCCCCTATCAGCACACTGACCGAGACCAGCCCCTATCAGCACACTGACCCACACCAGCCCCTATCAGCACACTGCCCGAGACCAGCCCCTAACAGCATACTGACCCCAGCCCCTAACAACACACTGACCAAGACCAGCCCCTATCAGCACACTGACACCCAGCCCCTATCAGCACACTGACCGAGACCAGCCCCTATCAGCACACTGACCGAGACCAGCTCCTATCAGCACACTGACACCCAGCCCCTATCAGTACACTGACCGCCAGCCCCTATCAGCACACTGACCAAGACCAGCCCCTATCAACACACTGACCCCCAGCCCCTATCAGCACACTGACCAAGACCAGCCCCTATCAGCACACTGACCGACACCAGCCCCTAACAGCACACTGACCCCCAGCCCCTATAAGTACACTGACCGAGACCAGCCCCTAACAGCACACTGACCCCCAGCCCCTATCAGTACACTGACCGAGACCAGCCCCTATCAGCATACTGACCCACACCAGCCCCTATCAGCAAACTGACTGAGACCAGCCCCTATCAGCACACTGACCGAGACCAGCCTCTAACAGCACACTGACCGAGACCGGCCCCTATCAGCACACTGACCGACACCAGCCCCTAACAGCACACTGACCCCCAGCCCCTATCAGCACACTGACCAAGACTAGCCCCTACCAGCACACTGACCGAGACCAGCCCCTATCTGTCATGAACCATAGAACTTGCCCTTTCTGGACTTCCTGGTCCTTATCGCGACGGGGCTTGTATTCCTTGTTACTCCCAACATGGCCGTGCCAAGTGACTTGCCTCGCACCAGCCTTTACGTCGTACACGGAACGTTCTATAAATTGGCCACGCCCCCGCGGCCCCGCACATCTCGCCGCTATCATTAGGTAGTGACTAGATGTGTGTGTGTGCTGTTTGGCGAATCCACTATTCCTAGTTTCCTGGCCCCTTCTTCCTTCCTTCCTCCTTTTCCCTCTAAATCTGCACCCGGAATCCTCCGCTACTTTCTTCCTGGACATCTTGGAACTGCGACCTTCCTGGAACTCTGAACGCGCTCTGGAGCCAGACGAGACTCGAGCGAGCCTATACAAGACCCGATCCGTCCACAAGAGGAATCCTCCCGCGGAACAGAGCAAGAAGCGATCCCAGATGAGACGGGGGAGATTTATGACACTATCAGCACACTGACCGACACCAGCCTCTAACAGCACACTGACCGAGACCAGCCCCTATCAGCACACTGACCGAGACCAGCCCCTATCAGCACACTGACAGAGACCAGCCCCTATCAGCACACTGACCCCAGCCCCTATCAGCACACTGACCGAGACCAGCCCCTATCAGCGCACTGACCGAGAGCAGCCCCTATCAGCGCACTGACTGACACCAGCCCCTAACAGCACAGTGACTGACACCAGCCTCTAACAGCACACTGACCCCCAGCCCCTATCAGCACACTGACCCCCAGCCCCTATCAGCCCACTGACCCCCAGCCCCTATCAGCACACTGACCGAGACCAGCCCCTATCAGCACACTGACCGAGACCAGCCCCTAACAGCACACTGACCGAGACCAGCCCCTAACAGCACACTGACCCCCAGCCCCTATAAGCAAACTGACCGGGACCAGCCCCTGCCAGCACACTGACCTCCAGCCCCTATCAGCACACTGACCGAAACCAGTCCCTATCAGCACACGGACCGACACCAACCCCTAACAGCACACTGACCCCCAGCCCCTATCAGCACACTGACCCCCAGCCCCTATCAGCACACTGACCGAAACCAGCCCCTATCAGCACACTGACCGACACCAACCCCTAACAGCACACTGACCGAGACCAGCCCCTATCAGTACACTGACCCCTAGCCCCTATCAGCACACTGACCGAAACCAGCCCCTATCAGCACACTGACTGAAACCAGCCCCTATCAGTACACTGACCCCCAGCCCCTATCAGCACACTGACCGAAACCAGCACCTATCAGCACACTGACCGACACCAACCCCTAACAGCACACTGACCCCCAGCCCCTATCAGCAAACTGACCGAGACCAGCCCCTATCAGCACACTGACCCCCAGCCCCTATCAGCACACTGACCGAAACCAGCCCCTATCAGCACACTGACCCCCAGCCCCTATCAGCACACTGACCGAAACCAGCCCCTATCAGCACACTGACCGACACCAACCTCTATCAGCACACTGACCGAGACCAGCCCCTATCAGCACATTGACCGACACCAACCCCTACCAGCACACTGACCAAGACCAGCCCCTATCAGCACACTGACCCCCAGCCCCTATCAGCACACTGACCGAAACCAGCCCCTAACAGCACACTGACCCCCAGCCCCTATCAGCACACTGACTGAAACCAGCCCCTATCAGTACACTGACCCCCAGCCCCTATCAGAACACTGACCGAAACCAGCCCCTATCAGCACACTGACCGACACCAACCCCTAACAGCACACTGACCCCCAGCCCCTATCAGCAAACTGACCGAGACCAGCCCCTATCAGCACTGACCCCCAGCCCCTATCAGCACGCTGACCGAAACCAGCCCCTATCAGCACGCTGACCGACACCAACCCCTAACAGCACACTGACCCCCGCCCCTATCAGCACACTGACCCCCGCCCCTATCAGCACACTGACCCCAGCCCCTATCAGTACACTGACCCCCAGCTCCTATCAGCAAACTGACCGAGACCAGCCCCTATCAGCACACTGACCGACACCAGCCCCTAACAGCACACTGACCCACACCAGCCCCTAAGAGCACACTGACCCCCAGCCCCTATCAGTACACTGACCGACACCAGCCCATAACAGCACACTGACCCACACCAGCCCCTAAGAGCACACTGACCCACACCAGCCCCTAAGAGCACACTGACCCCCGCCCCTATCAGCACACTGACCCCAGCCCCTATCAGTACACTGACCCCCAGCCCCTAACAGCAAACTGACCGAGACCAGCCCCTATCAGCACACTGACTGAAACCAGCCCCTATCAGCACACTGACCCCCAGCCCCTATCAGCACACTGACCGACACCAGCCCCTAACAGCACACTGACCCCCAGCCCCTATCAGCACACTGACCGAAACCAGCCCCTATCAGCACACTGACCCCCAGCCCCTATCAGCACACTGACCGAAACCAGCCCCTA
Source organism: Ambystoma mexicanum (assembly GCF_040938575.1). Classification (NCBI taxonomy): domain Eukaryota; kingdom Metazoa; phylum Chordata; class Amphibia; order Caudata; family Ambystomatidae; genus Ambystoma; species Ambystoma mexicanum. Next base: position 3,945,403 of record NC_090938.1, read on the forward strand.
TCAGCACACTGACCGACACCAACCTCTATCAGCACACTGACCGAGACCAGCCCCTATCAGCACATTGACCGACACCAACCCCTACCAGCACACTGACCAAGACCAGCCCCTATCAGCACACTGACCCCCAGCCCCTATCAGCACACTGACCGAAACCAGCCCCTAACAGCACACTGACCGACACCAACCCCTAACAGCACACTGACCCCCAGCCCTTATCAGCACACTGACTGAAACCAGCCCCTATCAGTACACTGACCCCCAGCCCCTATCAGAACACTGACCGAAACCAGCCCCTATCAGCACACTGACCGACACCAACCCCTAACAGCACACTGACCCCCAGCCCCTATCAGCAAACTGACCGAGACCAGCCCCTATCAGCACTGACCCCCAGCCCCTATCAGCACACTGACCGAAACCAGCCCCTATCAGCACGCTGACCGACACCAACCCCTAACAGCACACTGACCCCCGCCCCTATCAGCACACTGACCCCCGCCCCCATCAGCACACTGACCCCAGCCCCTATCAGTACACTGACCCCCAGCTCCTATCAGCAAACTGACCGAGACCAGCCCCTATCAGCACACTGACCGACACCAGCCCCTAACAGCACACTGACCCACACCAGCCCCTAAGAGCACACTGACCCCCAGCCCCTATCAGTACACTGACCGACACCAGCCCATAACAGCACACTGACCCACACCAGCCCCTAAGAGCACACTGACCCACACCAGCCCCTAAGAGCACACTGACCCACACCAGCCCCTAAGAGCACACTGACCCCCGCCCCTATCAGCACACTGACCCCAGCCCCTATCAGTACACTGACCCCCAGCCCCTAACAGCAAACTGACCGAGACCAGCCCCTATCAGCACACTGACTGAAACCAGCCCCTATCAGCACACTGACCCCCAGCCCCTATCAGCACACTGACCGACACCAGCCCCTAACAGCACACTGACCCCCAGCCCCTATCAGCACACTGACCGAAACCAGCCCCTATCAGCACACTGACCCCCAGCCCCTATCAGCACACTGACCGAAACCAGCCCCTATCAGCACACTGACCGACACCAACCTCTATCAGCACACTGACCGAGACCAGCCCCTATCAGCACACTGACCAAGACCAGCCCCTATCAGCACACTGACCAAGACCAGCCCCTATCAGCACACTGACCCCCAGCCCCTATCAGCACACTGACCGAAACCAGCCCCTAACAGCACACTGACCGACACCAACCCCTAACAGCACACTGACCCCCAGCCCCTATCAGCACACTGACTGAAACCAGCCCCTATCAGTACACTGACCCCCAGCCCCTATCAGAACACTGACCGAAACCAGCCCCTATCAGCACACTGACCGACACCAACCCCTAACAGCACACTGACCCCCAGCCCCTATCAGCAAACTGACCGAGACCAGCCCCTATCAGCACTGACCCCCAGCCCCTATCAGCACACTGACCGAAACCAGCCCCTATCAGCACGCTGACCGACACCAACCCCTAACAGCACACTGACCCCCGCCCCTATCAGCACACTGACCCCCGCCCCTATCAGCACACTGACCCCAGCCCCTATCAGTACACTGACCCCCAGCTCCTATCAGCAAACTGACCGAGACCAGCCCCTATCAGCACACTGACCGACACCAGCCCCTAACAGCACACTGACCCACACCAGCCCCTAAGAGCACACTGACCCACACCAGCCCCTAAGAGCACACTGACCCCCGCCCCTATCAGCACACTGACCCCAGCCCCTATCAGTACACTGACCCCAGCCCCTATCAGTACACTGACCCCAGCCCCTAACAGCAAACTGACCGAGACCAGCCCCTATAAGCACACTGACTGAAACCAGCCCCTATCAGCACACTGACCCCCAGCCCCTATCAGCACACTGACCGACACTAGCCCCTAACAGCACACTGACCAGGCCTAACCGCAATCACAACAATGAGGGCAGCTACTAACATGCATTAATTGAGACCAACCACTGACACCAAAGGCGATGGCCATGTATGTCAACATTGTAAATAAATGAATTGAGCGTTTGTAGCATCATGGTTCATGCCAGGGACCAGTCTGTAAGTGTGAGACGAGATTCGAACCTGTGGCGCTCTGCTTTGTCTTGATTCCAACACGTTGCCACTGAGCTATTCTCCTGGCGCCACAGTACTATGACATTCCGATACACTTGAGTAATGCATGGAGCACCCCACAAACAAACAGGTAGGCCTCCAAGAAAAGGAGAGGACAATCGAGGAAGGAGAGGCTGTGAAGCAACAGCAGATGCCACAGGAACTCTCACAGAAAATCGAGGAAGGAGAGGCTGTGAAGCAACAGCAGATGCCACAGGAACTCTCACAGAAAATCGAGGAAGGAGAGGCCGTGAAGCAACAATAGATGTCACGGACAATCGAGGAAAGAGAGGCCGTGAAGCGACGACAGATGCCACAGACAATCGAGGAAGGAGAGGCTATGAAGCGACAACAGATGTCACAGAAACTCTCACAGAAAATCGAGGAAGGAGAGGCTGTGAAGCGACAACAGATGTCACAGAAACTCTCACAGAAAATCGAGGAAGGAGAGGCTCTGAAGTGACGACAGATGTCACAGACAATCGCAGAAAGAGAGGCTGTGAAGCAACGGCAGATGTCACAGACAATCGAGGAAGGAGAGGGTGTGAAGCAACAACAGATGCCACAGACAATCGAGGAAGGAGAGGCTGTGAAGCGACAACAGATGTCACAGAAACTCTCACAGAAAATCGAGGAAGGAGAGGCTGTGAAGCGACAACAGATGTCACAGAAACTCTCACAGAAAATCGAGGAAGGAGAGGCTATGAAGCGATGACAGATGTCACAGACAATCGAGGTAGGAGAGGCCGTGAAGCGACGACAGATGCCATAGACAATCGAGGACGATCGAGGAAGGAGAAGCTGTGAAGCGACGACAGATTTCACAGACAATCGAGGAAGGAGAGGCTGTGAAGCGAACGACAGATGTTACAGACAATTGAGGACAATCGAGGAAGGAAAGGCTGTGAAGCAATGACAAATGTCACAGACAATCGGGGAAGGCGAGGTTGTGAAGCGACGACAGATGTCCCAGACAATCGGGGAAGGCGAGGTTGTGAAGCGACGACAGATGCCACAGACAATCGAGGAAGGAGAGGCTGTGAAGCGACAACAGATGTCACAGAAACTCTCACAGAAAATCGAGGAAGGAGAGGCTGTGAAGCGACGACAGATGTCACAGACAATCGAGGAAGGAGAGGCTATGAAGCAACAGCAGATGCCACAGAAACTCTCACAGAAAATCGAGGAAGGAGAGGCTGTGAAGCGACAACAGATGTCACAGAAACTCTCACAGAAAATCGAGGAAGGAGAGGCTCTGAAGCGACAACAGATGTCACAGAAACTCTCACAGAAAATCGAGGAAGGAGAGGCTATGAAGCAATGACAGATGTCACAGACAATCGAGGTAGGAGAGGCCGTGAAGCGACGACAGATGCCATAGACAATCGAGGACGATCGAGGAAGGAGAAGCTGTGAAGCGACGACAGATTTCACAGACAATCGAGGAAGGAGAGGCTGTGAAGCGAACGACAGATGTCACAGACAATTGAGGACAATCGAGGAAGGAAAGGCTGTGAAGCAATGACAAATGTCACAGACAATCGGGGAAGGCGAGGTTGTGAAGCGACGACAGATGTCCCAGACAATCGGGGAAGGCGAGGTTGTGAAGCGACGACAGATGTCACAGAAACTCTCACAGAAAATCGAGGAAGGAGAGGCTCTGAAGCGACGACAGATGTCACAGACAATCGAGGAAGGAGAGGCTGTGATGCGATGACAGATGTCACAGACAATTGAGGAAGGAGAGGCTGTGAAGCAACAACAGATGCCACAGACAATCGAGGAAGGAGAGGCTGTGAAGCGACAACAGATGTCACAGAAACTCTCACAGAAAATCGAGGAAGGAGAGGCTCTGAAGAGAGAACAGATGTCACACAAACACTCACAGAAAATCGAGGAAGGAGAGGCCGTGAAGCGACGACAGATGCCAGACAATCGAGGATGATCGAGGAAGGGGAGGCTGTGGAGTGACAACAGATGTCACAGAAACTCTCACAGAAAATCGAGGAAGGAGAGGCTGTAAAGTGACGACAGATGTCAGACAATCGAGGAAGGAGAGGCTGTGAAGCGACGACAGATGACACAGACAGTCGAGGGAGGAGAGGGTGTGAAGTGATGACAGATGTCACAGACAGTCGAGGGAGGAGAGGGTGTGAAGTGACGACAGATGTCACATACAATTGTGGACTATCGAGGAAGGAGACGCTGTGAAGCGGCGCCAGATGTCACAGACAGTCGAGGAAGGAGAGGCAATGAATCGACAGCAGATGACACAGAAAATCTCACTGAGAATGGATGGCCAATGTAATTCATGTACTTGGCTCCTAGATATCACACCTTGACCTCGTAGCATGCTGAGTTGCCAGGGACCCCGCTAGGACACTTGTATTTTTGGAATTCCTGCTATTCACTGCCCTCGGGGGCTGTCTACCCAGCGTGCGCTGCGGCCGGATTCCCCATGTTTTCCGCTCCTTCCTGTCTTCCTCTACTCTCATAAAGGACAGTCTCTGCTAGAGACACCCGCCCACTCCAGGGTGCCAACTACCTTGCATGAATGGCACCACTACCAAGATGACGCCATAGCCGCACCAAATGGGTTGCCCACTAGGCCCTCCACCTACCTCCACACACTACTCAATCACACTACACAGAGCTATTTAGATCCTGCTTCTAGCCTAGGAGCTCCAGGTGAGCCTGACAACAAGAGAAATCAGGAGTTCCTTTTGGCTCCCAGGCCTACTGGTGACTTAACAAACATGCATGTGACATTAACTGAGTGTTTGAGAATGTTAGCAAAGAAGAAATAGGAAACATCTGGGACACAATTAAACATACTGGCAAACGAGAAAGTGTGCATCTCATGCGGTAGTTGCACTCGCTCCTGGTTACCCACGAGCAGGTCCTTCCTACTGGATGATGCCAGACACCCAGGAGCCAGTTTTAGCTCCTGCTCATCGAATCTTCATTCACAACTCAACAACACATACATCAAATAAGCCACAGGCAACTGGCGTACCCTTCCAAAAGAATCTACTCACATATGACTGCTGCTGCCAATGCATGGTAGCACCCCTGGCACGCAAGGCTCCCCTCTGCACATAGGAGACCTAGAAACAAGCCTGTGGGCAGAGCTTGGGGGACTTCTGGAAAGTACCCATCAACACAACAGCAAAGCTAGCTTGCATGTTCCCTCTCTCCCAGCTGAGCTAAGTGCTATCCTCTCAGAGCTCAGGGGACTTCCGGAAAGCACCCATCAACACAACAGCAAAGCTGGCTTGCATGTTCCCTCTCTCCCAGCTGAGCTAAGTGCTATCCTCTCAGAGCTCAGGGGACTTCCGGAAAGCACCCACCAACACAACAGCAAAGCTAGCTTGCATGTTCCCTCTCTCCCAGCTGAGCTAAGTGGTATTCTCTCAGAGCTCAGGGGACTTCCGGAAAGCCCCCATCAACACAACAGCAAAGCTAGCTTGCATGTTCCCTCTCTCCCAGCTGAGCTAAGCGCTATCCTCTCAGAACTCAGGGGACTTCCAGAAAGCACCCATCAACACAACAGCAAAGCTAGCTTGCATGTACCCTATCTCCCAGCTGAGCTAAGCGCTATTCTCTCAGAGCTCAGGGGACTTCCGGAAAGCCCCCATCAACACAACAGCAAAGCTAGCTTGCATGTTCCCTCTCTCCCAGCTGAGCTAAGCGCTATCCTCTCAGAACTCAGGGGACTTCCAGAAAGCACCCATCAACACAACAGCAAAGCTAGCTTACATGTACCCTATCTCCCAGCTGAGCTAAGCGCTATCCTCTTTCAGATCAGTCACGGCGCATGGCGACCATGCCCGTGGCAGCGGTAACACGACATGACATGACAGCACATTGCTTCCTACTCGCCAGGAGTCAACTATCACTAGCCAATAGCTTGTCGCAAGCGCGACCCAAGGGTTTCATTCCCCCAAGAAGCATTTGGAAATACGGGAAACTTAAAGGGGGGGTTGGTCAGGGTTAGGGTTAGGGTTACATACATTTAGGGTTTGGGTATTTTGAAGATGGAGTCAATCGAAAGGATGTGCAGAGCCCCCAACCTCCTCCCCGCCCTCCGCCCCATGGAAAAGACACAATGAACAATGGATAACAGTTAGGCTGGGGGGAGGGGATGGTGTTTGAAGTTGCAAAAGTAAATGTCATTTACAAAAAAAGGGGTGGCACGAGCGTCCAACCCAGGTTAAATAAACAATGCTGAGAAAAGCCAACTGACAGTGTTGGGGGCGAGTTCCAGATTCCTGGCCATGCAATTTTGTAGGTGTTAAATTATTTGCAGTAAAACAATTTAGTTAAATATTAAACAAAAACTCAGTAGGTTAATGGTAAGGCCAAAACGAAGAAAGAAACCCCATGCTTAACTGAAGGTGAGATTATATATCAGTAACAGAAAGAGAAACCGAAGCTATTAGACCTGGTCTTATTCCAACAAGCAAGGAACGGACTAGGACCGTTCCAGGGTACCCGGAAATCGCAAATCACATCAAACAATTGTAAAAGAGATTTCTTTATTTGAATATATAGGTTTAGGGCCTTTGCCCAAAGCGCTGAGATTTGACGTGAACGACTTGCACGAGGGGACTGTGGCAGAACACATCTCCGGAAGTAAATACAGGTAGTGACACCGAGGGGGGACATAGATACTGGGATGGGGTCTAGAAACCCCAAACATTCCTACAATATGTGCAGGAAATGAGAAGGGAACGAGGAGGCGGCAAGTGGAGTCTGAGGAAGCGAGGCGAGGACGGCGCGCAGGTCAGAGGCCAAAGAAGAGGATGCGTTGAGCACGAGTTGGACCAATAAGGATGAGTCTGAGAAACAGGGAAGGTATTAGACGAAGATGGTAGAGATGCTGTAGGGTTTAAAGTGGACTAAGCAAGAAGCCATCAACAGGAGACAGGAAAGGGGAAGCGCGCGGGGGAGGTTTGCAGCTGTTCCAAGAGAGCAGAAGATGATTGGCAGAGACCTGGGCACATGGAGCAGGTGTGTGGGATGTTGTGAAAAGCAGGAGGGTGGGAAGCGGAGAAAAGTAGAAGGCTGCAAAAGAAACTCTGATTTCATAAGGGGTTCTCGAAAGAAAGTGAGAGGACAGCAGCGAGGCAGGCATAGAAGCGGCCATGAAGTGATCAATGTCTACACAAGGTCTGTGCGGATCCACGGTCTAAACGAGGGCTGCGCAGATCCACTGTCTACACGACGGCTGCGTGGAGTCAATGTCTACACGAGGGCTGCGGGAGCACTGTCTACATGGGGGCTGCACGGATCCACTGTCTACACGGGGGCTGCGCGGATCCAATGTCTACACGAGGGCTGCGCGGATCCAATGTCTACACAAGGTCTGTGCGGATCCACGGTCTACACGGGGCCTGAGCCACAGAGAGTCAAGACCCTTCCTGTGATCAGCACGATGGAAGGAGAGCAGGTCCCTGTGGCAGCATAAGCCGGATCGTCACTGGAAGGGCCACCCCTTGTGGATCGATGGTTCGGGGTCTGAAGATCAGAGAGGGGGTAGTGCCAAGAGCTAGGCCATGGAGAGACTATGAAGCCTCTTTGCCACCATCTCCTGGGCACCCTGCCAGGGCCTAGAAACCATCCGTGCATACGCTGCATAACCAGGGCCTCCTGGCCCAGAGCCAGCTCATGCAGCCGGCACTTTGCTAGGTCAGGCGCAGGCCAGGCTTTCATTTTCCAACTCGGCCCCTTTGATTAAGAAGAAAGAACTCGCCAGAGATTAGCAGGACAATGACCGGCGCTGTGCGCAGAATTGCGCACACCGCCTTTTACTTTCCCTAAAGAAAACCTGCCTTTCTTCTCTTCGCCTCCTGGGCTCCTGGCACTCTCTGAGGCCCAGAGGGAGCTGCATATTTCCAGAGCCATGGTCACTGCACGAGTCTGGACACCAGCATAGCGTGGTGGACTTAGAGGCTGGCCTCAGGGCATGCAAGACATGATAGAAGCCCTTCAGAACGCGGCTGCGACAAGACAGGGGGAGGACAGGACACACGATCTTACTATAGGCCTTGTGTCATTCAGACCGTGCAAGGGAGGGGGGGGGGCAGGGCAGCAATGCTCTGAGGAAGTGCAGCCAGGGCAGTGCAAGGAGAACAAGGGGCTGCAGGGTTATAGTTACAGCCCCTAAGTGCGTGGTAGGCCCGGAGGCAGTGCAGGGGTGACTGAGCAAGAAAGAGCCTGGTACCCAGTGCCAGTGCCTTGAGGCAGTGCAGGGGTGACTGATCAAGAAAGAGCCTGGAACCCAGTGCCAGTGCCCGGAGGCAGTGCAGGGGTGACTGAGCAAGAAAGAGCCTGGTACCCAGTGCCAGTGCCCGGAGGCAGTGCAGGGGTGACTGATCAAGAAAGAGCCTGGTACCCAGTGCCAGTGCCCGGAGGCAGTGCAGGGGTGACTGATCAAGAAAGAGCCAGGCAGTGCAGGGGTGACTGAGCAAGAAAGAGCCTGGTACCCAGTGCCAGTGCCCGGAAGCGGTGCGAGCCTGGTACCCAGTGCCAGTGCCCGGAGGCGGTGCAGGGGTGACTGATCAAGAAAGAGCCTGGAACCCAGTGCCAGTGCCCGGAGGCGGTGCAGGGGTGACTGAGCAAGAAGGAGCCTGGTACCCAGTGCCAGTGCCCGCAGGCGGTGCAGGGGTGACTGATCAAGAAAGAGCCTGGAACCCAGTGCCAGTGCCCGGAGGCGGTGCAGGGGTGACTGATCAAGAAAGAGCCTGGTACCCAGTGCCAGTGCCCGGAGGCGGTGCAGGGGTGACTGATCAAGAAAGAGCCTGGTACCCAGTGCCAGTGCCCGGAGGCGGTGCAGGGGTGACTGAGCAAGAAAGAGCCTGGTACCCAGTGCCAGTGCCCGGAGGCAGTGCAGGGGTGACTGATCAAGAAAGAGCCTGGAACCCAGTGCCAGTGCCCGGAGGCAGTGCAGGGGTGACTGAGCAAGAAAGAGCCTGGTACCCAGTGCCAGTGCCCGGAGGCAGTGCAGGGGTGACTGAGCAAGAAAGAGCCTGGTACCCAGTGCCCAGAGGCAGTGCAGGGGTGACTGATCAAGAAAGAGCCAGGCAGTGCAGGGGTGACTGAGCAAGAAAGAGCCTGGTACCCAGTGCCAGTGCCCGGAGGCGGTGCAGGGGTGACTGAGCCAGAAAGAGCCTGGAACCCAGTGCCAGTGCCCGGTGGCGGTGCAGGGGTGACTGATCAAGAAAGAGCCTGGAACCCAGTGCCAGTGCCCGGTGGCGGTGCAGGGGTGACTGATCAAGAAAGAGCCTGGTACCCAGTGCCAGTGCCCGGAGGCGGTGCAGGGGTGACTGAGCAAGAAGGAGCCTGGTACCCAGTGCCAGTGCCCGGAGGCGATGCAGGGGTGACTGATCAAGAAAGAGCCAGGCAGTGCAGGGGTGACTGAGCAAGAAAGAGCCTGGTACCCAGTGCCAGTGCCCGGAGGCGGTGCAGGGGTGACTGAGCCAGAAAGAGCCTGGAACCCAGTGCCAGTGCCCGGTGGCGGTGCAGGGGTGACTGATCAAGAAAGAGCCTGGAACCCAGTGCCAGTGCCCGGTGGCGGTGCAGGGGTGACTGATCAAGAAAGAGCCTGGTACCCAGTGCCAGTGCCCGGAGGCGGTGCAGGGGTGACTGAGCAAGAAGGAGCCTGGTACCCAGTGCCAGTGCCCGGAGGCGGTGCAGGGGTGACTGATCAAGAAAGAGCCTGGAACCCAGTGCCAGTGCCCGGAGGCGGTGCAGGGGTGACTGATCAAGAAAGAGCCTGGTACCCAGTGCCAGTGCCCGGAGGCGGTGCAGGGGTGACTGAGCAAGAAAGAGCCTGGTACCCAGTGCCAGTGCCCGGAGGCAGTGCAGGGGTGACTGATCAAGAAAGAGCCTGGAACCCAGTGCCAGTGCCCGGAGGCAGTGCAGGGGTGACTGATCAAGAAAGAGCCTGGTACCCAGTGCCAGTGCCCGGAGGCAGTGCAGGGGTGACTGAGCAAGAAAGAGCCTGGTACCCAGTGCCAGTGCCCGGAGGCAGTGCAGGGGTGACTGAGCAAGAAAGAGCCTGGTACCCAGTGCCCAGAGGCAGTGCAGGGGTGACTGAGCAAGAAAGAGCCTGGTACCCAGTGCCAGTGCCCGGAGGCAGTGCAGGGGTGACTGATCAAGAAAGAGCCTGGTACCCAGTGCCCAGAGGCAGTGCAGGGGTGAATGAGCAAGAAAGAGCCTGGTACCCAGTGCCCAGAGTTAGTGCAGGGGTGACTGATCAAGAAAGAGCCTGGTACCCAGTGCCAGTGCCCGGAGGCGGTGCAGGGGTGACTGATCAAGAAAGAGCCTGGTACCCAGTGCCAGTGCCCGGAGGCAGTGCAGGGGTGACTGATCAAGAAAGAGCCTGGTACCCAGTGAGACTCTGAGGGTCAGGGCCGGCCATAGGATTTAAACGCTCTGCTTTAAGAAAGAAAGCGATGAGCATTGCTTCGGAGGCCACCAGCGCCTATTGGGCTGCTGGGAGGGGGGGGCTGGCGTTTGTCTCCTCAGAGTCGCAATAGGAGGTCCACAGGTGACAAATTACCTCACCAGAAGAAACAAAAACCTTGAGGGACAGACGCTTTTAAAAAAGATTTGCCAGCAAGCTTCCCCATCATCATGCAGGCTGCAGCGTGAGCCGCCTGTGTGCTCAGAGTGGACTGCAGCACACGGCCCACGCTGCAGCCTGCAAGAGGGAGTCAACGGCTCCCTCGGCGCAGGGCACTAGCAGGTGCGCGGCCAACTGCAGCCGCACATGCTGCACACGCCTCGCGCCAGCCCTGCTGAGAGTAGCCAAGCAACTAGTCGGTACAGCAGACAGGTATGTCAGGTAGAGAGAAAGAAAGCAGAGGAGAAGAGGAAAGGTTTTAGCTGCTTCCAGGACTTCAGGTGGTTCTGCTCAGGTTTGTGAGGGGCAGTGAGGCCATTTCAGAGGGAGACACTTGCAGAGGAGAGCAAACTACCCCCTCTCTCTGCCTGGAGAAGTGTCTGACCCTCAGAGAGTTGGGGGTAGCTGAGTGAAGGGATCAATAAGAAAGATATTTTGGAAGAGAGTGTTGGATGTAGAAAGCCTTGTGGACAATGCAAAGGGTCTTGAACTCGATCCTTGCAGTACATGGAGCCAGTGGAGAGATTTCAGGTCTGGAGGGATGCGGTCCCTGGGATTGAGGCCAAGGATAAGTCTTGCAGTCCTGTTCTGGATTAGTTGCAGAGGGCAGAGAGTAGTGGAAGGCAGATTGAGAAAGAGGCTTAAAGAACAGGAAATTGAATCAGACGTGCCTGGAATGTTCAGCATCAGAAAGTGTCTGTAAGGTCAGACATCAGAACGATTCTGTAAGTCAGGCATCAGAAACTCCCTGTAATGCTAGTCACCAGAACGGGCCTGTAATGTCAGGTATGAAAATGTGCCTGTAATGTCTGGCATCAGAACTTGCCCCAAACGGCAGGCATCAGAATGCGCTTATATTGTCAGGTGTAAGAACGCGTCTATAATGTCAGGTATCAGAATGTGTCTGTAATGTCAGGCATCAGAACGTGTCTGTAAGGTCAGGCATCCGAACGTGTCTGTAAGGTCAGGCATCCGAACGTGTCTGTAAGGTCAGGCATCATAACGTACCTGTAAAGTCAGGCATCAGAACGTGTCTCTAATGTCAAGCATCAGAACGTACATGTAATGTCAGGCATCATGACGTGTCTCTAATGTCAGGCATCAGAACGTGTCTCTAATGTCAGGCATCAGAACGTGTCTCTAATGTCAGGCATCAGAACGTGTCTCTAATGTCAGGCATCAGAACGTGTCTCTAATGTCAGGCATCATAACGTACCTGTAAAGTCAGGCATCATAACGTGTCTCTAATTTCAGGCATCATAACGTGTCTCTAATGTCAGGCATCAGAACGTGTCTCTAATGTCAGGCATCAGAACGTACCTGTAATGTCAGGCATCACAACGTGTCTCTAATGTCAGGCATCAGAATGTGTCTGTAATGTCAGGCATCAGAAAGTGTCTCTAATGTCAGGCATCTGAACGTGTCTGTAATGTCAGGCATCAGAACGTGTCTCTAATGTCAGGCATCTGAACGTGTCTCTAATGTCAGGCATCAGAACGTACCTGTAATGTCAGGCATCAGAATGTGTCTCTAATGTCAGGCATCAGAACGTGTCTCTAATGTCAGGCATCAGAACGTGTCTCTAATGTCAGGGATCAGAACGTACCTGTAATGTCAGGCATCAGAACGTACCTGTAATGTCAGGCATCAGAACGTGTCTCTAATGTCAGGCATCAGAACGTACCTGTAATGTCAGGCATCACAACGTGTCTATAATGTCAGGCATCAGAACTGTCACACCGCTCCCCGCACGAGCTACGACGCTTCCTACACAGACACGCCCCCCCACGTCCACAGCCCCGTCCCAACCAGCACCCAAACACACACGTCCCGACAGGGGTACCTCATTACCTTATCAGGTGTCACGCTATGGGGCACGACGTGGCATGCTCGGCAGGACTGGAGTTTATCGCCCTTCAGGTGTGTGGCAAAGGACTGGAGTTTATCGCCCTTCGGGTGTGTGGCAAACGAACTGGAGGCTCCATCACAGAAACGCACGGAGAACTGCGCGGCCCGGAACACGTGACTCGTTGCCTAGCAACTCTCGATGCTTGGGCATACGTGTCACGCGATAGTGGTCACGTGTTCCTTCCCAGGGATAAAAGGAGCCCGTCTCTGCTGCCACGTCTGCTCGAACCCGCTGTTCCTTTCTGAACAACAGGCTTTCGGTTCTCTAGGACCACGCTCCTAATCACAGGTATATAGTGTCCTGGGTGTATTCACAAAGTATTTACATACTGTACAGTTACCTAACCTTATACCTTCCTTTACAGCGCTCCAGGGGTTCTTCCGGTTGTTCCTGAGTCCTGGCTCTACGGACTACCTTCTTTGGCCCTAAGCATCACTCTGGCGATATTATTGTGGTTGTCAGTTTGATGCTTGGGAACAGAGGGATAGCCCATACTCTGCACGACCAACAGCCGCGTGACAGACTGTGAAGCCTTTGGTCATTCAGAGTATGAATCCCTCCACCGGGGACCCCGTGACCGCTTTGATGCAAGCAGTAGCGGCCCTCAGGACCGACATGGCAGCTGCTACAACAGCCATACATGACCGTCTTGATGCCTTACAGAGCACTCGTTACCAGTTACCCCCAGACACCGAATTCGGGGAGTCCGGTCCCTCGGATCAGCCAGCACCTACCCCGGCCTCTGCACCCACGCCTATGTTGTTTCCGACACCCGTTCCTCTTGCTGCCCCAGAACGCTACCAGGGGGACCCTCGGAAATACCGAACTTTCATTAATCAATGTAAGCTCCACTTCTTGTGCAGACCCTTGGCTTTCCCTGATTCAGTCACAAAGGCTGCATTTCTTCTATCACATTTATCTGGGGTAGCAGCCACCTGGGCAAATCCAATGTTGGAAAACGACCACCCGGCTCTGTATGATTTCGACCTCCTCACAACGGAAATGGCCAAGGTCTTTAATACACACCATAAAGCCCAATCAAGGGATCTGGAACTCCTGGACCTAACACAGGGTAAGCTATCATTGATAGAATACATAGCTAGGTATAACCAGCTCGCCGCCGAGACTTCCTGGCCAGAGGAGAAAAAGGCGATCGTGTTCTACCGTGGCTTATGTAACACCATGA